>NW_027527388.1:5022987-5245159 GCF_008692635.1 Crocuta crocuta | reverse complement strand
GGACGCTTAAACGACTGAGCCACCCAGGTGCCCCTGTATGTCAACTTCTGAAGGAAGGCGCAACTGGCAAAGAGGAACTGAAACTGCATTAAGGTGATGCCATGTTTAGAGATATTTGACTTTGGGGAAGGGAACAATATGCTTACCTAGAGTTATTAAACATTTACTGTGGAATGTCTAATATTAGTGGCAGTCTAGTCATGCATGTATAGGTCTCAGCTGGCATGGCTCCTTTGCCAAAGGTCAGAAGACCTAGGAAAACCAGGAGGTCATCATGCATGATTGATGGATTTAGTCAATCAAGGCATGAAAAACAGAAAACAAAAGAAAGTCATACTGAGACTGGATATACAAGGTATAAGATACAGACAGGTAGAAAAGACCAGTAAAATTGGAATGGAAGAACAAAATCTTAAGCAAACATAAGTAAAAGTTAAGTTGGAAGGAAGAACAAAATCTAAACAAACACAACAGCAATGGTATAACAGTAAAAGCATGAATTGAGGAGGAATAGAAAGAAGGTACCAAAATACCAGAAGGAGGTTGAAATTGAACAGATTAGAGGAATAGAAGAACATGTGAGTCTATGTAAAAAATTTAAAATATCACAAAATGTATTTATTATTAGGTACTATGGGTGAATTAAATTGCACAGCATGGCCCCAAAATCATTATTGCAATTTATGGAAGTTCCTCTTTGCTTCCTATTTTCACTAATCCTTCCTTGCCCAAATCCTTTCAGAGATTACTTAACACTTACTTTACCAATTTCTTCAAGCTCCATTCACTACTCAACCCACTCCTATTTAGCTTGCAACACCATGACCCTACTGTGACAACTCTTCTTCCAGTCACCTGTGACATTCCTAAGTAATTTAAGAGTGGGCATCTTGAGCCCTTATCTTACTTGAGTTTCATCAATACCAAACACATCTGAGCACTCCTCTTTTATTTCAACACGCTCTCCTCCCTTACTTCTATGATATCACATCCCCCTGAGATGTCCTCTATTTTTCTGGCTGCTCCTTCTCTTTCTTCTTTGCTAACTCAGTTTTCTTAACACAATCCTTAAATGCCAAATGCCCTTCAAGGCATATTCTTCAGCTTTTGTCTCTTTTCATTCTGTATCTTTCTTGTACATACATTCATCCTCTGGTCTTCAGTTACCAGCCATATTTTTTTGTGACTCTTACATATAAATGTCTAGCAGTCTTTTCAGCTTCAGGCTGATATACCCAATTCACATGGCTTTTCACTTGCATATTCCAAAGACACCCAGAGCAGCCAGTTCAAAGCCAAATGCTTGAGTGCTCCCTAGTCTCTTCCCTTTCCCTTGTTTGCGACTGAACAGCATGCTCGTGCATCCAGTTCTTCAAGAATCCTGCCAGCCATCCTTGGCTCTCTCTTTTCTTCTCCTTAGCCAATACATCACTAAATTTTGTTGATTTTTCCTTTATAAATTTAGATCTTTCCATTCCTCATGTCTATCTTTATACCCAATCCTAATGAATTATCATGGTCTGTCATGTGGACGTGTTGCTACAGCTTCCTGATTAGGGCTTCCTGAAACTTATTCTTTAAACTGAAGCAAAAGCATTTTTAAGACACATTCTACCCAGGTATTTTCTCTGCTTAAATCTCTTGAACAAAGGCTCGACATCTCTAATTTGGCTTATAAGGCTCTGGGTAACCTGCTCACTGCAGCCATGTTGGGCCTCTCACCTTCTTCTCCATTGCATTCTGTTCTCCAACCACACCACACTGCTTCTGCTACACAAATACACCACGCACCCTCCTGCCACAGCCTTTGTATAGGCTGCTCCCTGTGCCTGGTGCACTCTTCCCCATTCCTTGTCATTGCCTAAATTCACTCCAACTTACCTTTGGATCTCAGCACCAGAGTCACTTCTTCAGAAAGTCTTCTCTGACCTGCTTCCCCTAGGTTCCCCCAAAAGAGTCAGAGCCCCCATATAGTCTCATTACATCCTGAACCTTTTACATGTAGCATCTGCCATGGTGTACAATTATACAGTAATTTATGTGATTGCAAATCCTGGGGGGAAGGGATGATGCTGGTCTTTGATCACCATGGCAATCCGAGTACCATATACAGGAGTCATCAGAGAGCAGGAGTTCAGCATTACTTGTTGAAGGATTAAGTGAATGCACTGAACCACGTAGGTGAGTACCTTCTCATCTTTTCAAGGCTGAATGATGTCTCCTTCAAATGAGAATTTCCTCCTCGCACTCATAACTAACTCTGTTTATGTTCGTATCATATTTTTCACATTGATGATTGTATATATATGCTTTTTTTAACACAGGTTATGAGCTCTTTAGAGGCCTGAGGTTAGAAATCATGTCTTGTTCACTGTTGTATCCAGAGGCCTCTTGCAGTTCTGGGCATACCACATGCACTCAGAAGTGGAAGAAACTGAAGTAGAGAAAAAGATGAATTCTGCTGGTTTTAAGATTTCAATTGGCCTTGCTTCAAGAATAAACCCATTTACACACAGGAGGTAAACCCAGGCATTATTGAGGAAAATTGCTTAATCTGCTCTATATATTACAATGTCCTGAAATTGCCCTCAGGCCCCACCAACCTGCTGAGTTCCAGAGCAATTCAGAGCTGTCTTCTACTTCTTCCCCTTCTTCTTTTCCTTTTCCTTCCTATCCCCTTCCTCTTTTTTCTTCATTTATAAATATAATATTCATATTAAAACTTCATTACTCTTTTAGAACAGAATGTTTCACAATAATTTAAAGTATTTTTTTTTTTTGGAAAAGGGTAGACTTTAAATCCAAAATAGGTCCATTTTTTTTAAATCAATTAAAATAAAGCACGAGTTTACAAAACCGGTGATCAAATTTTAAAGTTCACTGTCCACAGACATGATGATAGCAAATAAGAAATAAGGATGGATTTTATCTTTAAAAGGTTGATTATATTTGTGAGTAATAAAATATTAAATTTTTACTAAGACAAACTAGATGCAGTTAGCCTTTGAAATTCACATTATTAAAAAAAACTGCATCCTCTCATGGCTTCTCCCTTGAACACTTGTCAACACAAGGCTTCTCTAAGAGAGTCACTGGTTCTCACTCAGGTTGTCATCCCTCGCTTATGTGCTCTGTTAAATATAGCAGATAAATATATTTAGGATTTTGTTTTAGCAACTGGCAATCTCTCACACAGTTTAGAAAAAAAAAACATGTATCATTAGTTTGTTCATTGCCTTTCAAACCTGAAAACTTATCATTAGCTAAGTGAAGTGTTGTGTTTAGTACGTAGGGAAATTTGCTGCACTACCCATGGCATAGATAATGGTCCTGCATTGAAAAAGATAGGCATAGGAAGCTTTGAAGTTCTCAGATAATAATCTCCCAGATAAGGAAAGAGTAACTGCCTTTACCTGATTTTAGCAACAAAGCATATAATCAAAGCAAGAACACACTAGAAGGAATGCCATGCATATGATTCAATGAGTAATATAACTGATATCTCATTTATATGTATTAGCTGATATGCTTATTAGATGTAACTACGCTCTAGGAAAGAAGACTTCCAAAAGATCTCATCTTCATTGGTTTGGGTTAACAGATTTCACACAATTAACTCCAGATGAAGATATAAACAGAAGATATTAATAGATATATATAACAAATACTCCCTGTAATTTTGCAGCTGTTAAAAACAGATATAGAAAATTACATTTTTAATTTTTAATTCAACTTTTTTGAGATTCAGTATGCATACAACAATACATCATCATTTTTTAAAGGTACAGTTCAGTGAGTTTTAACAAATGTGTATAACACGAAACAATGGCTCAATGGAGATCTGGAATATATGAATGTACAACTTGTTTATCCATTCATCTGTTGAGAAACATTTGGGTTGTTTTTAGTGTGGGGCTATTATGATTAAAGCTATGTTGCACATTCACATAGTACAAGTTTTTCTGTGGACTCTCTTTTTCCCATTTCTTTTTGATAAATATCTAAGGGAAGAACTGCTGAAATTATATGGCAGATATATATGAAACTTTATAAGAAACTGTCAATCTAAAAAACATACATATTAATTAATAGAATTCAAGGGTGTAAGGAGGGCACAAATATATATCCAACATGTATTCATTCATTCATTCAACAAATGTTAAGTCATCATCTGTTCTATGGCAGCACAAGTCTGTGCATTAAATATACAGAATTTAGTAAGATACAGTCCTTGTCTTGAGGACATTCAGACAATATGGGAAATGACCATCCCTTATGCGTGTTTGAAAAGATATCACTCTACATACAATGTATCTGAGAAAGCAATTCTTGTATAATGGATATGCTAAGCCCTAGCTCTGCTACCAATTACTTATTTAACTTATTTAATTTTGAGGAGATGCTTAATCCCTCTGAGCTTTATTATCTTTCAAAAGAAAAGACTAAAATAATTAGTTATTTTTAAACACTAAAATAAATCTGTAATTTGTAATTAAATTTAAAAAAACAGCAACAAGTTTCCAAATTTGTTAGCTCCAAATAAAGTTGACAACCTAAAGTTTCCAATTTTGAGGTAGATGATAGTTTTGTTGGAGATTGATTAATAGGACGATTTCTAATTAAGTATGAGACACATGAATCATTTCTTAAAGCACAATAATACTTCATTTACCCAGCATTAGAACATGAATTGTATGAGAAATCAATGACAGGCCTGAAAATCTACTCTCCACTGAATCTCAACCAATCTTAAATCTAGAAATGAACACAAACTACTGCCAAACATAACAGAAAATTGAATTGAAAAAGAAAAGGCCAAAGCTTCCAGTAGCATCCAACATCAAAACTTCCAGCTGTCGTATTTTAATGCTCTGGGTACCAAATACACTGAAAACTGGTTTGTCCAGTAGCTGTTAATGAAGTCTCTCCTAGCAAACAGTTTAAAGAATGGTCTTTATGGAAAATCAAAACAGAGCAGGTAGCCAACCTCATGTAAGAAATACGAATATAACAGTCCTTGTCCATAATTAAGAAATCTTTTAATTTATACTTATAGATTTAAAGCGAGGTGATTCCTACTTCTTTTTATGACAATTAAAAGACTTTGAATGAAGGAAAGAGTTTGGTCTTTTTGTTTATTTTGCTTTGTTATACTGATGACATCCTCATCTGTCATTAATCTCTGTCACCATGTTCACACTAGGATTCTAATTTCTAGACATTACTCAGTAATTGCTCTCCCCCCCATCCCCACACCCCGGCACCATTCCAAACAACAGAGACACCAATTCTTTAAAGAAGCTAAGGATTCTGTCAAGAGTACAAAGCCCTGGGTGGAAAAGATTCCTTAGCAAGGAAAGAATGAAGAATGGAAACTATCTTCTCCCAGCATTTGAATAATACAAGTCAATACATTAGTCAGAAGATTACCAAATAATGAACAATAAAATGACAACTGCCTACCCTGGGTGTCTTAGAGAGGTAGGTAGGGTCATGAAATCAGAATAGCACCCAGAGTCTATGACTTAATGGTCTGTGTATCCAGAGGCAAGTCAATTTTTATTTTTCTATGCCTTCTTTTCTCTGTCAGAAAAATAATGCTTATTTTTCTTCACAGCTTTATAAAAGCTAACAGAGAAATCATGAAGAAACATCCATCTTTATGTAGCACAGAGTTTAGGAAATGATTTTAAAAAAGAGGTATTTTACACATTTTATGTGTAAATGTAAAATAATCATTATTGTCATAATTTTAAATACAATAGTATTTAAGATTTCTAGGTAGGATCAGAAAGCACTTCTTAGAATAATATGAATTTCTCATGAGATTTTAAGCTTCAAATTGAGCCCAAGAGTGAGGCTAATTTTCCATCGGTTCTGGGCCTCATACAATGATCCAAACTCTACCACTTCTAAAGTAACCATGAAAGGCTTATGAGAGATGAGCATCATGTGCATATAATGACTTCAAATCTATCTACTCTTGGATATAACCCTAAATCTATTATGTCACATCCATTTTCCCTGCAATCAACACAGTGGCATCCTCTATCAGAGCAAGACTTATCCACCCAAAACATTAAATGGAACCTTCTTTTCATATACTAATTGGTCAAGCTTCATAACAGAAGGCTTAGAAGATAAAAGAGTCAGCTGACAAGTACCCTTCTGGATCTCAGTTCTGTATTTAAGTACTAAAGAATTTGGGTCTTTTTTATTTGTCTATTCCTGGTGCTCAATTTTACCTTAGTTTATTTAAGTCCAACTTCTTTCATCATCTTATAATTATCCAGTGTGGTAAGAAGTAGGAGGAAATGGAGGCAATACTAGAATAAATGTGCACTGACTGTTGGTCTTAAGGCTATCAGAACAACTGGCATCGACCAGGTTGAAAACAAAACCCCTGAATCTGTATGTCATCTAGTCTCTTCTAGACATCCAGGGCTCACATTAAGCCCGTGGCTCGTTAGGGTTAGCTGAGGCTGAGTAGAGCTGAACAATCTTTCCTTTATTCACTAACATCTCCTGAATAATAGTCTACGCTGCTAGGAGCCTTCTATCTTTTGTATAAACTCATTTCTCTGTTGCTTCAATCTGTCTTGACGTTTCCTCTTCAATTAAAAATAAATAACGTAGAGGCACCTGGGTGGCTCAGTTGGTTAAGCATCTAACTTCAGCTTAGGTCATGATCTCATGGTTTGTGAGTCTGAGCCCTGCATCAGGCTCTGTGCTGACAGCTCAGAGACTGGAGCCTATTTTGGATTCTGTATCTCCCTTTCTCTCTGCTCCTCCCCTGCTCACTCTCTGTCTCTCTCTCCTTCAAAAAGGAATAAACATTCCAAAAACTTAAATTAATTAATTAATTAAATAATTTATATTCCTTTAATAGTAAGCCACACTAGGTAGTTACTGAGCTAAGTCAATTGCTTGACCCCTTCTGTGTTTGGTTAAAAATCATTACACATCAAGTTGAACCTTGCAGAAACCTTTGGCTAGTACAGGAGTGAAGAGCAAGGGAAGTCAATGGTATTCAAATGCCAAAATTATAAACTATAAAAAAAAAAAATGAGGCTTTAAAATGTGTTCCAATAGTATCTCCAAGTTGTAGAGCCAAATGGTTTTAAAAATTCCTCTTTCCTGTTTATTAAGCAGAGATACAGTTAATATTTGGAAGATTTTTTTAAGGGAAGTAGCATTTTATTGTTCCATCTCTTTCTGCAAAAGTACTGCATTATTTGGCTGATTTGGGACATATTTGAAGTCAGCTGTTGATCTTCTTCTGCAAAATAGATCACTTCCTTTAAGTTCTATACAGAGACCACAGGTCTTCATGAAATTAAAATAGTAACATTGCATAAAAGTAGAGATCTTCAAACACATAATGCATTTCTTTTCATTTTGATGTATATAAAAATGGAAATGAAAAACAGAATATATATAAACATAGTATTAAATGAAACATCCTATTTTAATATATATTTGAACAATATTCTTTAGAATTATATTTCACAAATAGGAACATGATTCTATAATTACACAACTACTTTCTTTTGGAGAAGAGCATGGTCTATTTTTACCCTCTCCAGAGCATTCTGGCAGTCACCACCAAAATTTTATCTGCTTCATTTGATGAGGACATCGCTAAAAGGTGCATTACTAAGAGTGAGTCACAAGTGGATGGTGTACCTTTAGGGTAGAGAAAATTTGTACAAAATCTAATGCAAGAGCAATGGAATCTGGATTGTTTTTTGGTTTCAGTCCTGACTCCTTATACTAAGAAACAACCTAACCTCAGGGTAAGCTGCCTGAGAAAAAGTGGAGGAAGAATAGGATGGAGGATACCAGATAAGAGGGGAGAAAGATAAAAGAGCTAAATGGGACTGTCCTCACTAAATAGGTTGTTTATCTTTTAAATATTTTGTAACATTTATTCATTTTTGAGAGACAGAGTGTAAATGGGGAAAGAGAGAGAAAGGGAGGCACAGAATCTGAAGCAGGCTCTAGGTTCCTAGCTGAGGGCAGAGAGCCTGAAGCGGGACTTGAACTCACAAACTGTGAGATCATGACCTGGGCTGAAGTGTGATAATTTACTGACTGAGCCACTTAGGCACCCCAATACACTGTGTATTTTTAAAGTATACTTTTCCTTCATATTTTAGAGAAGGAATTTAGGAAGTTAAAATGCCACAATTTATAGAATTAAGGTTATTTCCCTGTATTTAAATTAAGTTGAAAATCAAAAGTATAATTCTTTTCTTTACTTTTTTTAATGTTCGCTTGTTTTTGAGAGAGAGAGAGACAGAACATGAATGGGGTAAGACAGAGAGAGAGGGAGACAAAGAATCCGAAGCAGGTTCCATTCTCAGAGCTGTCTGCACAGAGCCCGACACAGGGCTCGAGCCCACGAACCATGAGGTCATCACCTGAGACTAAGTTGTACACATAACCAACTGAGCCACCTAGGCAAGCCACAAAAGTATATTTCTAATTCAACATGTTAACTTTATGTCTGAGTTTTTAAAATCTTCCTAAAATACATATGAAATAAATAAGTAAGTAAATAAGTTGTAGCCAAGTGAATAACAAGTTGTGGTGAGTTTAGTAAAAGGAAAAAACATTGGCAAATTGGCTAATGGTGACTTAATTTATCTGCATCTATCCTGCTCCAGTATTCAAATAAAGTAGAATTCAAGATTTGCTAAGAAAAATTTTGTCTCATTTTAGACTAAACACTTAGAAATGCATGGAGAAAATAGTTGCAGGAATCTTTCCAAGGAAACCATTAACATGCTATTTGACTAATATAAACCAAAATAATTAATAGACAATAAGAGTGTACTAGATTGATAGGACAGAGCAAAAGCAGAGATTTCTACTTAAATTGCACTCATGGTCAGACTCAAAGTAGTAAGGCTAGTGGTCAATACTAAAAAAAGTCTACATTCTACAAACAGTTTTCAACTTTATGTCTCCTTTGTGATGTCTTGCATAAATAAATTTGAATGCCTTAAAGATCCAAGAGAGATATGGAAGACATAATCTTCTAAAGAGATAAGAATAAAGTTATAAAATGGAAGGACAACCCAATGCTCTCTTGGAAGATCCTAATCTATCACACCACATGCTAGTTTTGAAAACATATCAACTTAATCTCTTGTAGCCCATTTTCTCTTTCTTCTTTTTTTCTAATTATCTTTCTCATTTACTTTCCATGTCCTCTCTGTTTCCAACATCAATGTTATTGTCACCAAATGGGGTTCTCAAAGAGTGCTAAAGCTTGAGTAGGTAAAATATGATCAGAGAAATTGAACTTTTTGTTGAATCAGCCACAGCAATATCATCATTAACATATCATAGTGCCTTTATCATAACCACAATACTTTACAACAAGCAGTAATTTAATATTTTGTGGTATATGTAGATTCTTGTATAATATCCAAATATCAGGACAGTATTGCACTGAATGACAACAAATAAATAAATAGCTCTAAGTGTATTTACAAATGTGTTACACTACAAATATCTATACTTAGTGAGGGACATGAGTTTTAAATATTTCTATGTGCTAATATTTGGTATGAAGAATTTGCTACACTTCAAAGTTAAAATCTTGGATTTTTTACATAATGGCTCTTCTTGGTACCTAGCTAATTGCTTTGGAATGTATTTCTTATTTCCCTATCAATAGTTTTCTTCGTTTGTAACAGGAATCCAATTTCACTTATCTCATGCATAAATTAGACAACTTGGAATCAGCAAGGCACAATGTTGAACTTAAACTATGGTAAGTGAGAGAATACACAAATTGTGAGATGGCCAAATATTGCAACTGAATTGTAGCAGAGTACACTTAATATCTAAAAAGACAATGAAGTAAATGGGAGAGAGAATCATCAAAAGCCACCATTCTGGATGTTTCATACAGTATATGGAGAGTAGGTTCAACTGAGTGGAAACTTGAAAAGCTGTCATGATTGTTTACTTTATAAAATATTTTGAAAGTTTGCCAACTTGAGTCACACTTGGTACAAGGCATTACCTGCTTTACTCTCACAAAAGTCTTAATATTTCTCCTATTCAGGGTTTTCTCATTTCAGCAAGGTCATCATTATCTTTCAAGTGAAACAAACAAACAACAAACTCATAGTTGATTTGTACCTTTATATCAATCCTAATTACCTAATCCATTACCAAAGTCTGTCAAAGTTCTACTTTAGGGGCACCTGGGTGTCTGAGTTAGTTAAGCAGCCGACTTCAGCTCAGGTCATGATCTCGAAGTCTGTGAGTCTGAGCCTTGCATCAGGCTCTGTGCTGATAGCTCAGACCCTGGAGCCTGCTTTAGATTCTGTGACTCCCTCTCTTTCTGCCCCTCCCTCTGGTTCCCTCTGTCTCTCAAAAATGAATAAATGTCAAAAAAAAATAATAAAAGTTCTACTTTAAAATAAATCTCAAACCTTTTTCTTTTCTTTATCTCCATATCTCCATTGCCACCACCCTAGACCAGACCCTCATTTTCTCACCAGCTCAGCATTAGTAAGTCTTACATACTCTATTCTTAGGCACAATGAAATCATTCTCCTCAAAGCAGATAAATTTATGTTTTAAAAAAATAAATCACAACTCATTAGTCCTCTGACTAAAATCCTCCAATGGCTTTCCATCGAAACCGAATAAAAATGTTCTCTAAACTATGCCCTTAAAAGCCCTGAATGATGCCATTGTACTTATTTCTCCCATCATTTCTGATATCTCAATATGAACTCATTTGCTTAACTGTTAATTGTTGTTCCTTATTTGAGTTCAGGCTTCAAGTAACTAGTAATTGACACATATCATGTGATTTTATATATTTATGATATATGACAAATGTGCAAATAAATGCATGCAAGTCAGTTCTCTGCCTTCTTTACATTCCTTATGACACTAAGGGCCCAGCCCCAGTGACTCCAAGGGAAGTGCCTTAAAACCACATTTCACTGACAATCACTTGTTAAGCTGGGTCTCCAACCCACAATTCTCCAGACAAAATTGTAATGAGCTCTAAAATCATTCCACTCTTGTAATTAAAATTTTATTAACATAGTTGGTTTGCAATATGACAAAGACAAAATATCATTCTCTTATTTTTACAGACAAGGCAAAAATATAAAAAGTATATTAGCATAAATCTACACATTTAAGAAATGAGGAGATAATATACTGTTGAAAGTACAGGGCATTACGGTCCAAAGCGGCAACACAGGAAGACCCTGACCTCAAATCCTCCAAGGTACACACCAAAAATGGGACGTCATTAAGTAGAAAAAAAAGGCCACAATTAACATAAAACAATTATGAATAAAAAGATGCAAAATATGATAGCATATACATAAAATGTAGTCAAGAGACTTAGAAAAAGCTTTTTTAGAATGTGTTTGAACTTAAATGGCTATCAGTTTAAAATCAATTGCTATATCCTTAGGATGTTATATATGAACCTAATGGTGACCACAAAGTTGAAACCTATATTAGATACACAATAAATTAACAAAAAGTCAAACACTATAGAAAGTCACCAATCCCAAAGAACACAAGAGAGGAGTGGAACAGAGAAGAACTATGAAAACAAAACAGAAATAAGCACAAACTTAATACTTTAATGTAAATGGACAAAATGCTCCAGTCAAAAGACATAAGGTGACAGAATGGATTTAAAAAATAAAACAAGGGGCGCCTGGGTGGCTTAGTCGGTTGAACGTCCAACTTTCGCTTAGGTCATGATCTCGCGGTTCGTGGGTTCGAGCCCCGCGTCAGGCTCTGTGCTGACTGCCAGCTTAGAGCCTGGAGCCTGCTTCAGATTCTGTATCCCCCTCTCTCTCTGACCCTCCCCTGCTCACGCTGTCTCTCTCTCTCTCTCCTAGAAATAAATAAAAATATTAAAAATAAATAAATAAAATAAAAAAAAATAAATAAACAATAAAACAAGACCCATTTATAGACTCCCTACAAGAGACTCCCCTAAAACCTAAAGACACATCCAGACTAAAAGTGAAGATACAGAAGAACATTTATTATGTAAATGGAAGTGAAAAAAAAAAAAGAAAAGCTGGGGTAGCAATACTAATTTCAGACAAAATGGAATTAAAACAAAGACTGTAACAAGAAACATAGAAGGGCATTACATAATGATAAAGGGATCAATACACAAGAAAATGTAACAATTGCAAATATCTATGCACCCAAGTAATATACACCTAAATATATAAAGCTAATATTAATAAATGTGGAGGGAGAAACTGATAGTAATTCAAGAATAGTAGGGCACTTTAACACCCTACTTACATCAATGGATTGATTATCCAGGCAGAAAATCAATAAGGAAACAATCTTTGAATGACACATAGACCAGATGGACGTAACAGATATATACAGAACATTCCATCCAAAAGCAACAGAATACACACTATTTTCAAGTATATCAAATATATCAGATGTTATACCCACAAAGCAAGTCTTATAAATTTAAAAGGATTGAAATCATACCTGCACCTTTTCCAACCACAATGATGTAAAACTAGAAATCAATCACAAGAAAAGAAAAAAAAAAAACTAGGAAAAACAGAAACGTGTGGAGGCTAAACAACTAGCTACTAAACCACCAATGGGTCAATGAAGAAATCAAAGAAAAAATAAAAAGAAATATATGGTGACAAATGAAAATGAAAACAAAATGAAAATGTCCAAAATATTTGGGACATAGTGAAAGCAGTGGTTAAAAATGATGTGGACAGTCTTTGAGGCTCCCTTGCAATTCTCAAATTCAACGGGCAATAGAATTTCCCAATTTCCATTATAGAGCTGTTATTTATTGCTCTTTTCAGCAAGTTAGGAGAAGAAAATGAGCTCATTAACTCAGAATTAATCCTCCAATTGTGCCGTCTTATATCTGGAATACCAGACATTGATATGGACTTTTTACAAATAGTAATTAAAACTCAGTTATCTTTATTGGAAAAGGTTCTTCAAAAGAAGAGTATAATTTAAGTATAAATTCTAAATTAAAGAATGAGTTGTATTTTCTCCCATGCAATAAGAGCAGAAAGTTTGTCTCTTTCAATATATCATATATTATTTATCTTAAAATAGCATAAATTAATAAGATGACTAGCTAAGCACCTCAACTTCCCATGCTTGTAGTTATAAATGAAATTTAGACTGTCTTTAATTATACTAATTAATTCTAACTACAATTGTGCTGAGGTGCTCCTGTTCCACACTCGAATCAGAAATGTGGTAAAAAGTAAGTGCTTTTTTGCTATTTACTAACTGGACACAGGTAAGTAAGCCATTCAAGTCCTCTAGCCCACTCAAATAGATACTAATATATAATGGTTTAATATTACATATTAGATGGACCAGTATGGAATGGAATTGCTTATATCTGAAGATGTTTGACCCCAAAGCATTAATTTCATATTGTTCATTTGATATATAAGGTGATACAATAGATGAGAGATGTTTCATATGGCTTATACAAATATGAGTCATTAAAAGATAATTCCTATTGTCAAGAATTTTAATACATTATAAAAGTTTTTAGTGTTTATTAATTTTTGAGAGAGAGAGGAAGAGAGAGCACAAGCAGGGGATGGAAAGAAAAGGAGGGAGACATAATCGGAAGCAGGCTCCAGGCTCCGAGCAGTCAGCACAGAGCCGGATGTGGGGCTTTAACTCATGAGCAGTGAGATCATGACCTGAGCCAAAGTCGAACACTTAACCAACTGAGCCACCCAAGCACCCCAAGAAATCTAATGCATTATAGACATTTTAGGGGGCAGTAGGATGTAGAGTATAGGATATAAAACCCAAACAAAGTAAGCTATATCATGAAAAGACCATATCTTTAAACTTACCAGAAGTAAATTCTGAATAACTGAAATTGTGAGCTTAATTGTTCATTCTGCTGAACCATCACAAGAACTAGAATCTCCATATCGTTTTTTCTAAATCATCTGTGGAAGAAGAGGGCAAACCACACATGTCAAGTCCCCCAGATATGTTTTCTAGAACACTGGCTACAAAATACATGCCTTCAAAGCAGCCAGATTGAAAATACAGTGGCTTCTGGTTACCAACAGGGAGTCAAGAGACTATATACTTCACAGGTGACAGCAATGCCAGATAGAGGTAGAACCTAGTATGCTTAGGAAAATGAACTAAAAACAGCTTTGGGAGACTCTAGTTAAAGTGCATTAATTAGCAAAAAGTAGAATAGAGTAGAACTTGCATGGTAGGACTAAGATGACTTTGTTTTAAGAGGATATTAGGGAAAGTAATGTAGACAAAAAGTTGGGGCAGAGTGGATCCTCATTTTTCTATTTTCTTTTTGTGTTAATGACCCCAGAAAGGACAATTTCAAAAATACGGACACCCAGAGGTTGGATTTTCACTGCTAAGTTTAGAGTATACTCCCCCAAAAATATGTTCCATGGAATATCTAGGAAAAGTTAACCAAGACAATCTAAACTCCATCATCGAGTATCATGAACCAAAGGGAAACTTTAGAGAATATATGGAAAAATGAAATGTTTAATAATATTATATTCGAAAAAAATAAATTAGGCAGTGGTTCATATCATTTTGAAGTTATCTGGGGAGACATTTGAAAGCTCATCATAAATTATTATCCTCTGATAAATATCTGAAATCAGAAGGAATTTCTGACAATTCATAAGAAAAAGACAAGCAACTTAATAGGAAAAGCAATAAAAAATATAATTAGGCAAATATCATAAAAGAAAATGACAATATAACAACAAATGTTCAATCTTACTAGTAATTAAGGAATGTCATCAAAAACAAAACACACTATTTTCATCAGATTGAAAACATTAGAAATTCAGGTAGCAGCAAGAGCAGGTGAGGATGGAGGGAGAGTGGACCCCTCATGATCTAGGAGTGAGATGATAAACTATAAGAACCACTATACAGAGAATTGAAAGTATTTTGTCAAATTCTAGTATGTGTATACAGTGTTACCTATAACCAATCATCAATTCTCATATTACATATAGATTCACAGATACATGAGAAAACATATTCAAGGTCCATCAAAGAATGGGTTCAGAAAGTAAAGCAGCCTAGATATCCATCACTTGTCAAATGGAGACAAAAAAATCTGTTGGCGGTTTAAACTACCAGTCAGCAGGACTGAGTGAGGTATTTCTAGAACAATGTGGATAGAGCTCTAAAATTAGGCTTGATTAAAAACTGCAAGAAACAGAATGAGATTTATAGCATGATGTCATTAACTTATTTTTAAAACACACTTAACGCTATAAAATCCACACACCTAGACAACAATGCAAATGGTTGTGTGAAAGGGGAACTGGAAAGACAAACTGAAAGCATTAACAGTGATGTCTATGGGAAGGAAGGTGTGAAGGAAGGTAGGCATGAAAGCCAAAGACCAAACATAAAATAGATTACACATGGAGACATGAGAGAAGAGATCCTAGGGTATCATGACTGAGGAACACAGTTAACTCAATTCTATACTTCCGATAAAATAAAAATAAAAACAAAAATAGAACAGCTCCTTTCCAGTCCACTTTTGAAACTTACTTATAGTATATTTATAAATTCCCTTACTCAAGTTCTTGCAATATTTTTTTCTTTTCTAACATCCCAAGGATGTATATGGTTTCTTTTCTAACCATATACATCCTTGGGATGTTCATAAAAAATTGCTATCGTTAGCCCTGGACAACTTCCTATGGTTTCCAAAGTCTATAAAAGCCTCAATTTGCTATCTATAATAATAAGGGTAGCACAACTGACAATTAAATGAAGGAATATGGGTACAACAATATTTGGTATGTGTAATGAACTTGGGTTTTAATAAATATTAGCTCTTTTTCCTCCTCTTTCTTCCTTCATATTGATCTTCCTCTTTTTACCTCTGAAGTTTCTCCAGATTCTTACTCCTCTTTCTACTATATGACTTTGCAAATAATTATTTTAACATTGTCTAATCTGTTCTGCTTGCTGCCACACATCCTGATTTTGTTCAATTTTTCCTCTTTTTCTAGTGGCTACTGTTGCTTCTAACAAAAGGCTCTGGAGGTCTAGGGAAAGAAGTGAGCTAAAGGTATAGAAAAGTTCTCACTTGGCTGCTTTAAATTCTTCCAGCCCCTAGATATCACTTCCATTCAGTTTACTGGACCTGATGAATATCCTGTTCCCTAACGCAGCATCTTTCTCATCTTGCCACATTGATCCTCAGTAACCTCTCCTGCATCCTTTGGGAGAGCTGGCCGGTCCTGTACATGATGTCACTCTCCTGGTCGTGCTCCCAGCAGGGCAGCTAGAAACCAGCCTCTCGCCCTCTACATATTCTGGACAGGGGACAGACCTCAGTACGACAGTTTGCTTGAGCTTCCGTGGGCATCTGTCTTGACTATCACTCACCAGCTGAAAACACGATTCAAAATTACCAAGTGGGGCCACAGGAAGCCCTCACCAGCTCTGACATAAGAGGACAAGAAACTCCTCACCCCAACCAAACAGCAACATCAGACGTAAGAGAAGACTCTGAGCTTTCTCCAAAGGCATCCACTCATAAAATCCCCTCTTCTCCTCTTTCTCAGTCCTCTTAGATCTTAGAAGTGGATGACCAGGCTCAAAATTCCTAAGACAGAGTCTCAAATTCTTTCAAAAGCCTTATATAGTAATTTAGAAATGAAATTTTATAACTCTTTCTGTGCCTAATAAACACTTAAATCATAACACTGTATTGCATATAGAATGCTAAAACATAAATACAGAAAGAAATTTATTATCGTGGGAGGATTTGAAATTTATAGATCATAAAAGTAAACATTAAGTAACAATATTAAAGATTGAATTTTTAATAATATGACACTATATACATATGTTAAACCATTATGTTGTACACCTAAAACCAATTCAATGTTATGCCAATTTTATTTCAATAAAAAAGAAGGGGGAAAAAAAGGTCAATCTAATAGCTAGTAAAATGTAATCAATAAAGAGAATACGTGTTCTTTTGAATATGAAGACATTTTAAAAAATGGTCCATGTGTTAATTAGGCCACAAAGTTAGTCTCAACAAATTCTACATTCTATGATCACAATGCAATACAATTAAAAGTAAAAAATTATAGCTAAAAGATACTCATGAGTTTAGAAGTGAAAATTAAAAATACAGGTCTGATCAATAATTACAAGGATAATACTATGTATTAAAAGATGGACTATGGAGCCCCTGGGTGGCTCAGTCATTTAAGCATCTGACTTCAACCCGGTCATGACCTCATAGCTCATGTGTTTGAGCCTTGCATCGGGCTCTGTGCTGACAGCTCAGAGCCTGGAGCCTGCTTCGTTCAGATTCTGTGTCTCCCTTCTCTCTCTGTCCCTCCCCAACTCATGCTCTCTTTCTCTCTCTCTCAAGAATAAATAAACATTAAAAAGAAAAAAAAAAAGAAAAAAGATGGACTATGGCTAAGGAGTAAAATTTATAGCCCATATAAGATTTTTAATATTTAAAAGAATATATCCAATGATTTTATTTGAACCCTAAAAAAAAAGCAAGAGATTAAATACATAAATATTTTAAAAGATTAATGAGGAAATAATTTTTTCTCTGCANGCTTTAGGCAAGATTGATTAACAGGAAAGTCAAGGATAAACAATATTAGCAATGAAAAAGCACAGAGTACAGACATAGTAAAGATTTTTAAAAATTCTTAGGTGCTTTTAAATATTTTATAGTAAAAAAATAAATAAAATAAAATAAAATACTTTATAGTAAAATTTGAAAATGTAAATAAAAAGAACAATGAATATACAAGGCAAACTCGGGTAAGTATCATTTAATAAGTGGACATCCAACTCGAAAAGCCCCCACCCCCACAAAAGAGCTGAGGCCAGATGGCTTTATTGTTTACTTTTAACAACCCCTAAAGCAAAAAGGAACGCATAAACTTCATAAAGTATTCTAGAAACTGGAAAAATAAAAACCTATTTCATTTAATGGATCATTTAAATCCTGATTCCCAGTTAAGACAAAAACAAGACAAAACTTTGGAAACAAAATGGTAAGTCAATCACATTTATATAATTAGATGAAAAACTCTTAAATTAATTATTCACATAGAAAGTTTGACAGATATTTCTAAGGAAAGATTCAACACAAGATAAAATCATCAGAGTATTTGTCATTTTCTGAAATCTCACTGTAAAGAATTCTCAGGCATGTGTAATGCAATCATTCTTCTTTAGATTTGAGGGATGATAAAAAGCCCTTTGCCTGTAGCTCTTTACTCCTAATTACATACAAGCTGTGTTTCATTTTCAGATTGAAAATTGTTTTGGGGTGGGTTTTTTTTTTGTAGATTTTGTGTGACTGTATTTACCAACTCCTAGAAGTCTTGGAAAATATTTTAATTTAATAAAAGACAAAAATAGCCTTGAGGGAAGTGAGGAGAGTTTCTTGTAGTGAGTGAGCTCATGGCTGTTATTTCTGCCTGCTGCACATAATACATATGACAAAAGAAAGATAAAATTAGAAGTAAAAGCACAGCATTAATGATTGAGTGAAAAGAGCAAACTACCAGGTGTGCATTTTGGAAAAAAAATTCCCGCATAAAGCTATTCATATTTATATGTACATACATATACATTCATATATGCGGCAATACCATACAGGGAAAAAATTGGAAAAGATTCTCACCAATATATTAGTAGTGATCACTTTCGGAAAGTTGGCTTGGAGATGTAGAATGGGCAGTTTCATTTCTTTTTCATAGGTAAGTTTCACTATTCATAGTTTTCAATATTTTCAAGTAAAACTTATATTCAAGGAAAAACATGCAAAAGGAGAAGTCCTTTCACTAAAAGAGAGAAAGAAGACAGGGAGAAATAGAGAATGAGAGAGGAAGAGAGAATAATTATTGTAAATTGGGAAGCATAAGTAAATAAAATAGAAATATTCTCAAAGTCCTAAAAAATCTAAAGCGGATAGTAGAATAAATATCTGAGGATTCCACTACCCAATATGGGTGATGAAATGAGTAGTAATTTCCCTAAAAGACAATGGAGGGTGGAGAATCAGATTCAGCAGGATTTGAGAACACAAGGAAGAGTTATCAGTATCTTGTGAAAGATGTCCTGCAGAAGCTATTCTTGCCCAGTGATGGGGAGCTACGTCCTCTCCCCAGACACCAGTCAAGAAGTTTTCTATTTAAGAAGTGGAATATATACTGGGGATTTAGGTAAATTGAAAAATGTTAATTTGGAGAATAGGTAAATCACTTAATAAATTTGATGATGTAGCAGCAACAAATTGTCTCCCTACCAAAAACTGAAAGTGTAGACCATTCAAAAAGAATAATAAGAACTAAATCTTACAGGATTCAGCCAAAAGAATGCTCAGTGTATATGTTATAGCCTTTTGTTTGTCAGAACACATAAATGAATATAAATAAATTGCAAATTCAACCCATAACAGTTAAAGAACAGTAGAATAAACATGAAGGAATCGAGATAAAATTAGAAATTAATAAAATAAAGAACAAGTAACCCAAGTGACTCAATAAAACCAAAAGCAAGTTCTCTAAAGAGACCAATAAAAACTGTAACACTCTGGAAAGTATGATAAAGAAAATTAGTGGGAAAATACAATAGAATAAACAATAAGGAAGAAAATGGGAAAATAATCATAGGTACAAAGAAGTATAACACATTTTAGAAAAATTCTCTGTACAACTTTATTTCAGTAAATGAGGAAATAGATAGTGGATAATCTTCAGGAAAAGTGATCAATATTGACACAAAGAAATGAAAGATTTTACTATATTGATAACAAAAGAAGAAATTAAAAAGATAGTTAAAAACCCACTACAAAAAATTCCAGATGGGTTCCAAAACATCTCAAGGAATATAGGAATTAATCTGCTTCAGCATATGGTGAAAGTTGGAAAGATTCCCCTTTAACACTACAAAATCGTCAGAATCTCAGTTATGAGAAGATAGCAATGGTAGTAGCAGTAGCAATAGAGATGGTAGTAGTAATGAAATTTAATCTCACTAATAATTATAGATGAAAAACTCTAAAGAAAATATTGCCAACAGAAGCTAGAATACACTTCCAGAATGTAAAAAATGCTCTGAAATTAGAAATCTCAGATTTAAAAAGGGGGAAACTTTATAATAACCTGTATAGCTGTCAAGAAAGTGTTTAATAAAATTCAATTTTTACTCCAAATAAACCTCTTAGTAAGACAGCATTAAAAGAAAGCTTTCGAGACTTTGAGAAAATGTATCTGTCTGAAAGCAAGATCAAAATACCATATTTTGCAAAAATGGTAGAGACATTTTCTTTAAAATCAGGAACAGAGATATATTATCACTATCATTATTCAATATTTTTTTGGAGAGCTCAGCTAGGGGATTTAGATTTTTAAAAATGAAATGCCATATGAACATTGGAAGAAAGATTATATTGTCCTTACTTGTTCTTGAATCACTTCTCCCTAGAAAAGCCAAGCAAATCAACTGATAAATTGTTAGAACTAGGCTGTCAAAATAACATCTCTAGGGATTTGACATTGGAAATGAGACCTGAAGAGTAAGAAGCTGACTAAGGGGGGTCGGGGGGTGTGTATGCTTGAGTGTGTATATGAGTTTGTGTGTATATGTATGTCAGTATTGCTGTGACTGTGTACATGTACATATATATATACACAGATATGTTTATATAAATAGGTATGTGTATCCATGATTGTGTGTGTGTGTGTGTGTGTGTGTGTGTGTGTGTTGGTAGATAGAGCAGGAACCATTCCCTCCTAGAAGAAAGAAGAAACTCCAAGGCCTTGGGCCTTGGGATAGGAGAAAACTTGGTGTTCCTGGAGAACAGAGCCCACCCTGGGAAGATGGAGGTTACTGATCCAGGCAAATGAGTAGAACATGGTGTCTGAGAGGCAACGAGAGGCCAGTCATGTAGAATCTTGTAAGGCATGAAAGGAGTCTGGATTTTGTTCAAAGTGAAGTCTCTGATGAATTATTAGCAGGAGAGTGACACATCCAATTTACATTTTTAAAATATTACCATGACAACTGGGCAGGTAATTTAACTATTGTTCTGGGAAACTGCTTAGGAAGCTTCTTGTGGTTGCTCTTGTGAGAGATATGGTGGCTGGGCTGGAGAAAAGTAGACAGATGTGAGATATATTTTGGAAGCGTAATTGACTAAACATGTGAGTGGAATAAATGTAGGATGTCAGGTAGAGGGGTTTGCAGTGATACAATGAGCAACTAACTGGATGGCTATTGTTGCCAAGAAACTGGGAGAAGGGACATTGGGCTAGAAGCATGTTGTGGGGGTGATGAGATTCATTTGGGGTGTGCAAGACTGAGGAGCCACTTAGAAATCCAAGAGGATATGTCAAATTTGACAGTTGAAGAAATTATCTGGAGTTCAGAGGAAAAGTTTAGTCTAGAGATATGGATTTGGAAAAAATCAATATTTAAGTGGTTTAAAAAGCTATACAGCAAAATGAAATCACCCAGAGATATAGAGGGAAAATAGAGACGAGGACCCAGGCCTAATCCTAGAGACATCACAATATCTGTGTACCTTGCAGAGAAAAAGGTGAGAGAAAGAAGACCAAAAAAAAAAAAAAAAAGTAGGAGGAGGCAGACAAATGAAAAGGCACACGCGTGCGCACACACATGCGCACACACACACACACACACTAAAACAACAGAAGAAAGTGATTTGGCATTAAAAGGGCACTTAATTGGGCCAAATTATGCTAAAAATTTGAGCTAGACGACTTTTACAAGAAGAAACCACATCCAGATTGTAGTGTGCTGGAGGGAAAATGGAAGATAAGAAAGTGGTCAGATACCGACAGTATAAGTAACACTGTCAAGCAGTTTTGCCACCAAAAAACTGCACAATAGCTGGAGGGTGAGATTCACTGTGCCAGTGCTTCTTCCGCTTTGGTGTGCATACAAATCACCTGTGACTCCTGCTACAGTTCAGCTTCTGCTGCTGGAGCTCTGAGATCTGCACATCTAAGAAGTTCTCCATCAAGACTCATGATACAGGTCTACACATGTAAGTAACAGGACTGTTCTGTGAAGGATAAAAGCTGCAGAAGTATATGTCCAGGTGAGGTATTCAGGATAAAATTGGCAAATCAGACCCACAGGAATCAAAAATATTTCCTAGTGTCAAGCTTTCCTGTTAACTTGAAAAACATACAAGTGAAAAAAGATACTGAAGTCTGGGACATACCTCATGACCCCTTATGTCCTTCTTTACCACACTGAACATATGCTCTCTGGACCAGAATAATGAGTCTTCTAAGATGCAATCTGTAGGTTATTATCTCTCTATTGAGAACATTTAAATTGTGAAACATCTGTACTTTACACTCAAGAGAGTTTCATAGTTTAGATGATATTCTCCAGAGAACAATGTCTCATAAACCCAAACATTCTGGATTTATTAACTATAAGAAATCCTTCAGCTAGAGATACCTCAGTGGAAGCCCTCTCCAGATAAAGCCTATTCCTCCTGGTAAATATCATCAGTCTATTAACCTGGAGGTTCAGTTGACAAGTGGGTTCGACCACATCCCCAAGAGAAGGGAGGGAATGGTTCACAGGCCAGCTGCCTTCACTTGTCCTCCCCACGCAGGGTTACGGTGAAACCCTCACTCTCTATTCTCTTCCTATATCCATACAGAAGACTTTCCACTCTCGAGGGAACAATATGGGAGTAAAAAAACTTCCTCCACTGTCTCCCTTCTTTCCTTGCTATGCTTCTTTAGAAATGATGTGACCGTCTGGTGAGACGGGAGAGAGGCTCTGGTTTACCTCATCACCAGCTAACGGGGTCAGTTGTTAACTGAGAAACTCTATTCTATGTGCCTGGCTCAAGCTTAGCCAGGTTTTACTGTAATGGTTTTCTGCCCAAGCAGATTCTGCAGAATATCTCCAGAGCAAGAAGGTGGTCCACCCTACTTGGGTAAAGTTAATTTGGGTGAAAATTCGAAGGCTCTAGAAAAGTTGGTTTTGAGAAGCAGCAGAGAACCTGGAGAAAACCTATGCCAGTTTGTCTCCTTGAGTTCCCAGATCTAAGTGAACTAGAGAGCAGATGAAATTAAAAATTCACCTCTTAACCTCAAGCATGTTATTTCTAAAAAGCAGGATATTGTGGGTGTGATGGGGAAGGAAGGGGAGAGAAATAGAGGAGGCTGAGGGAAAAGACTTCATCTTCTTCTATATACATACAGAAATTTTTAGAAGACTACACTTTCAACTGCAAATTGTTTCCTTAGGAAAGTGTGGGGTGAATGCAGTTTCCCCATTTTATCACATATACTCCTGTGTTATTTAATTTTTAAATGTGCGTTTAATTTTTTAAAACCTTTGGAAGTTTTAAAATATATAGATACCAAAAACAAAGTTTAAGTAAATGTTGTTCCAGAAAACAGTCTCCATCTACAGAAACAGACCCACCCTTCAAGCCAATACCAATTCTACTTTCTATGAAAACTGTCCACATTCTTCTCAATTGTTAGGAACCCTGCCATGTCTAGAAGCCCTAAGCACATATCTATAAACTCATATGAACAACTTCACTTTTGCTTGTAGAATGCATGCTCTAGTTCCCCATGTTTGTGCCCTATGCTCCTACAAGCCACTGCGAGTAGGGCCACATGGCATCTTGCACATCTTTGGTTTGCCTGATGGAAACTACCCCTTGCATGTGAAAGGTGCTCAGTCAGTATTCATTGACTAACTGATGGAAACTGTTGAGAGGCATGAGAAGCCCCTCTCAGTCCTGTTCACCATCTTTGTAACTCTTCAGAGACATGGCCCACGTTAGCGGCATCAGTGAGAGCTGAGCCGAAGGCAGCCGTATCTCCTAGACATAAGGCCCTCATTTATCTCAGGTGCGTTCCTCAGAATTATGGAAATTAGTAAAATGATAAAGAAAGCAAGTGAGTGAATCACTAACCCCTATGTATTACAAGAAATAAATGTCTAGCCCTGAGTTCCTAAAGACCCTAATTGAGTCTAATTTCAGACCCATGTCTTAGAGCTGTTTACCAGCAGAAACTTTCATTAGGAACAATAATGTACAGCCCCGATAACACGTTTATTCATGCTGTGCACTGCTAGTCTCTGGGCAACATGCATCAGGCCCTGGGACTGGAAAATTCCTTCTTTCCATGATCTAATGTGAATAACTTCAACTCCCATCTTTGGTGGTAATCAAATAAAGGCAAGTGATACTGGCACCTCAAAGCATTTATCATCCTAGTATTTCCGGTGCCTCTACCCTTGAGGATGCCCAGGAAAACACATTCCCAGTTGAGAAGGCACAGCAGCTGCTACGATTCCAGAGTCCTTGCTGTTTCTTCACCTGCATTTTTTCCTCTTTCTGAATATACGGCCTTATTCCAATTTTCCTGTAAGAACCTTCTTCCAGCAGGAGGGACTCTGTTTACTGTATTTCATGTGCTTGTGTTAGGAAATTCAATCTGAGGTTCATAAAGATGTAACAATAGAAAAGCAACCCATTAAAGAGATATGTTGAGCAAAGATGGTGAGTAAAATGAAGTCTCTTGTTTCTTGTAAAATAATAAGCTAGAGGGTTAACCACACTATCGAAGCATTCAATAATTTTTAATGGAAGACGAGGGGAGAAAACTTTCAAAATTCAAAATTACTAAAATAATACAGCTCACATTTACCTTGGCTTTGGAGTTGAGAAAAAACGTGTTATGAAGAAAATTAACAATGTAAAAATATGTTTAAATCAATAGAAAGCACTGGTTCAAAAGTAAGAATAATCCATCAGTAGGTCAATGCATAAATTAACACAGAATATACATAATACGGAATATTAGTTTATGAACAAAAAATATGTCACATCTATATGTATTAATGTGGTAAGATGCTCACAATGTAAGTGAATAGCAATCTGTCGAACACAATGTGTAACATTGTAGTTATATATTTTTTCCTGTGGAAGTGGGGGGGGGAGGGGCAGAGACCGAGAGAGAGAGAATCCAAAGCTTACTCCATGCTGTCAGCACAGAGCCCGACACAGGGCTCAATCTTACAAACGCTGAGATCATCACCTGAGCCAAAATCAAGTCAGATGCTCAACAAACTGAGCTACCCGGAGACCCTTGGGGAGTTACATTTTTAATGACATGAGATGTGTGTGTTTATGTGTGTGTGCATTAGTATATAAATAAAATATATGTTTACATACATGCATAGGAAAAAAAAGGAAGAACACACAATACATTGTCAACAGCAGTTATCTTTGAAAAACAATATTTAGTGTCTGAAGAACTCAGATACACTTAAACTTTTTTCCTCTCTGTGCTTTTGCTTTCAATTAGACAGAGCAGTTGACAAAATTTAAAAACATAGTACCATACATGGATATATTTTCCTTTAGTTAAGCTGAGTTAGGATTATTATCAATGCTACCCAATACCGTCCCTATCAAAAAAAACCCATATGATTCCACAAGGGTGTAGCCTCTAGCAAATAAGAAAAATTTTCTCTGTACCCACTTTTTTCTCTTTAACATACTATTTGCATTAGCATCCTAACACGACAAATTGTATACCATGTATATAAAACAGCTTCCCTTGCTCTTACATCCCACCAGCGATCACTTCATTTTTCTCTTCACTTTTCTTCTACTTCCGTATTTCTTGTTTTCTCGAGTCCACTCCAGTGAAAGTTTTCATCTCCATCACTTCTTTCATCCATGTCACCACTGACCACCAATTTGTCAAACCTAATGGACACGTCTCTGTCCTCTTCTTTCTCGTCTGCTCAGCAGAGTTGGATACAGGTGATTCATCCTTAAAGCACTTCCTTCATTTGACTTTCCCGACACCTAAGACACTTATTTTCAGGTGCTGGAAGCTCCTTCTTGGCCTCCTCTATTGAACTGTCTTCCTTTTCCCTATTTCCTAAAGCTAGAGTTCCTTGGACTCAGTCCTTAGACCTCTTCTCTTCTGTACCTACACTCATTCTGTACATGTTTACATCCAACTCCATGGCTCTAAATATTGTGAGTCATAATTTAGAGTAATATCACTATTGTTGCAAACCCCCAAATTACAGTAAATAAACAAAAGCTTCCTTTTTATTTAACAGCTCAATGAAGAGTTTTCTAACACGTGTGCCATTATTTAATAAAGGATCAGGATTTATGACCTAAGCGTTTTGTATGACTTCCTCTCTCTCTCTTCAATCTCTACTCCAATTCCAGGAAATTGTCATTTTGAGTTATTTGTTAACTGAAGCATTATTGCTAGCGCTAATGATATGGTTCCAGAGGCATGTGTTCCCACATGAGTAGGTACTTCCCAGGAGACAGGGTTTACATGCATCACACAAAAGTTTAGTGGATTGACAACTGGATGGAGTGCACACAGATAAGTAGATCCACTGGGAAAGATGTAGTTTGGTCGGGGACAGCCAAGTTAGTAGATCAATACAGAGAAGCTACTTTAATTCAAGGTAAGGCCAAAGCGCTTATGAATGAATATTCAAATCCATATGACTCTCAAGATTTCTGCCAATGTCACAGGTATAAGTAGAATAGAAAGAGCACATGAATGTCAAACACACTTGTCGGGAAAGCAGAGAATATATATTATTTAGAAAAAGTCATCAAAGTTGAGATGATATAAATTTAAAAATTAGCTCAGCCACACCACAATT
The DNA here is from genome assembly GCF_008692635.1 of Crocuta crocuta. NCBI lineage: Eukaryota > Metazoa > Chordata > Mammalia > Carnivora > Hyaenidae > Crocuta > Crocuta crocuta. The sequence goes on along the minus strand of NW_027527388.1, from coordinate 5,218,384 downwards.
TTATTTCACTGGATAATAATAATAATAACTATAATAATAATAGTTAACATTAATATAGATCAGGTTTCCAGATATTATTCATAGCTTAATTCATGTAATCCTTACAAAAATTCTGTAATACAAATAACTAAATTGCCTTTATACAGATGAGGGAACTGAAGGGCTGTGGTTCAAGTGACTTATTCAAGTTCCACAGTAAGCTATTGGTAGCATTTGAATTAAGACTCAGGAAATTGAGCTCTAGAGTTTGTGATTCTAAAAAATATGCAATATGATTTCCAAAATATTAAAACCATGAATTTCCAAAAGATGAAAGAGAAGGAATGACATTTATAGAAGTTATAGAATTACTATTTCTGTACTTTGCAAAATAAGTATTTAAGATCTATGATGAATACACACTGGGCTGTAGATATTTTAGGAAATCTCTTTTAAAAGAAAAACGTCTTAAAAAAACATCTAGGGATGCCTGGATGGCTCAGTTGGTTGAGTGTCCAGCTCTTGATTTTGGCTTGGTTCATGATCCCAGGGTCCTGGGATCGAGCCCAGTGTTGGACTCCACACTGAGCATAGAACCTGCTTAAGATTTCTCTCTCTCTCTCCCTCTGCCCTTCTCCCCCACTTGTGCTCTCTCTCTCTCTCTGAAATTAAAAAAAATAATAATAATAATAATGCAGAAACATCAAAAGAAAAGGAAACGATCAGACCATTATTGGTTTGAAATGGCAATATTTGCAGTTGCTGTTGCCATGTTATTAGACAGCAATAAACATCAATTTGAAGCCCTCCAATCTATGAAATGATTAGTCACAGATTAAATACTGAATCTTAGTGTTATTCCTTATTAGTATCATTATCAAAACAGATAAGCACAAAACCATATTTTTTTCTATCCCATGTGCACACACCTTACCAGGAAAAGAATGCATCTATATTCATGTTGCTAGCATAGAGTAAAAATATAATTATGAGCCTGTATAGCAAAATGGTTCAGAGAACTGACTGAAATTAAACAATGCCCATCTTTCATTAACCAATGTTGCTGCTACCACCACAAATTCTATTGCCAACAGACTAGCACTGAAGTTTATCCTGCCAACTTAATCTTCTTGCCTCAGGGAGATTTAAAAAATACACAAAAACTTGTTTGAAGAATCTTGAAGAACAAAGGATAACTTCTCCCCAACACCATCTACCAAAGCATCAACTTTACACATCTCTGTTTTTATTTTGCTGATGGACTCAGTGTACACGGTATCTCATTTTATAAAACTGAAATCTATTTTGTTACCCCTGGTAAGAAATTTAAAAAATTTTTGTATGATTAGTATGTCTTTATTTTATTCATCCTCCAGAGGACCTGGTCTGATATGTATTTATTCAACCTATTTAGTTTTTTTTCTATTTTCTAATTCATTCATTTCAGCTCTCATTTTACAGTTTTATCCTTCACTTTCTCTTTGAGCCCTCTCTAGTTTTTTTCCCTAAATCCTTACTTTGAAAGTAAAATTTGTAAGTTTTTTGCCATTCTAAAAAACAAGTCTTTTATAATAAATAATTTACGTTTAAGAACTGTTTTGGCTATGAAATGCTTTGATTTCATATTAATGTTTCTTGCATATTTGATCATATGCTTTAAGAACAATTATTTTATAACTTTTATAATTTAGGTATTGCTAATTTGACTTTCATTTCTCTCTATTTTTATTACATTCTGGTAACAAAAGATGGCCTGTGTAATTTTTATCAATCAATTATATAGTTATTTCAGGGCTACTACAGGTCAACTCCTTACCACCATAAATACAACCATTCCCATTTCCTTTCCCCAAATGTTTTGACTTCAGAGCATTTACCACTGTTAGTAATTACATACTTCTTTTTTTTTAATGTTTACTTATTTTTGAGAGAGAGAAAGAGAGCATGAGCCAGGGGGGAGCAGAAAGAGAGGGAGGCGCACACTCTGAAGCAGGCTCCAGGGTTTGAGCTGTAATAACAAAGCCTGACACGGGGCTCAAACCCACAAACCACGAGATCATGACCTGAACTGAAGTCAGATGCTTAACCAACTGAGCCACCCAGGCGCCTCAGTAATTACATATTTCTTAACATGTCCACTTGCTTATTCTGTCTCTCGTACTCTGCTCTTAGCTCTATAAGGATAGCAATCAGGATGTCTATTTTGCTCATCATTCTATTCCCAGGACGTACCTATGTTTTTGTCTGGGGAATGAAAGAAGTGTCCCTCACTTCATTCAAGAGAGAGTCATAAGGTGATGGTGGGGAGGGTGGAGAGTAATGAAAAGTGCTATGATTAAAAGCAAGCACACAAGAGACTGTCATGAGGCAAAAGTTAGTATCAGCCTTAACCGAGAGCTATTGGTATTGTTGTCTTCTGCTTGGTTCAGACAAGATAAGGAAAGAAGGCAGAAAGTTGCAGCGTCTTCTACCAACTTCCTGACTGGATGGATACACCACTTCACTTCACAGAACAAATTGTGCATAGATCATGGATTGATTTTTTGTTTGCCTGTTTCACTCTGTGTAGTATTGATGATGATGATATTGGATTTGTTGCTCTCTCTATATTTATAGTCTCTGGCATCTAGTCTGTAAACCTTCCAACAATGGCAAACAGGAAGCTATTGTAGTGGGTCATGTTGCAAATTTTAACAAAATCTGATTTTTAAGTTTTTGTTAACTTTGTCAATTTTCAGGGGGCCTTAGTAAAATGTTTAGAGACTCTGCATTTAGGATTCCTCCCACAATCCACTTTTTTTAAATGTTTATTTATTTTTTTGAGACAGAGAGAGAGAGAGAAAGAAGAGACACAAGAGGGGCAGAGAGAGAGGGAGACGCAGAATCCAGAGTAGGGCCCAGGCTCTGAGCTGTTAGTGCAGAGCCCAACGCAGGGCTCAAACTCAGGAACCATGAGATCATGACCTGAACTGAAGTCAGATGTCTAACCAACGAAGCCACCCAGGTGCCCAGACTAACCTTGCTTTAATCTGAAATCCAGATTGGATCGGATGCTACTTCTTATACTTAGAATTGTTATGCTGTTAAGACCTCAGTTAATGCATCTATTCACTCATAAATACATATGTCAGTTAGAATACTATGTTCTAAGCTTTCACAATCACGTTATTATCAACAGCTTCCATAAGCATGCTATTACCTATGAAAATTGGAAAACTCATTTTAATCTGATCTGTGAAACAAAATGTCTACAGTTGGATGAGGTGTCGTTGCTTGTTATCACCCTTTATTTGTGAAGCACAATGGGAATGAATTGACCCAAAAACAGAATTTTCAAACTTCTCTTAAGGAATCACTGCAATTACTAATGATAATGACAAAATAAGCTTATAATGATCGACATGTTTTTCTGATGGCACATATTTCTTAGTGCAGATGGACATTATCATCTTTCTTTTCCTAAGGAATTATCACTCAGCTTCAAGAGTCACCATAAGCATCACTTCTCTGGCTTCCATCTCCCCAAAGTAGACAGTGTCTTCTCTGTTCTCCCAAAGAAAACTATTCATATCTTTTTATATCACTATTACTCACTTTCTACTTTACATTGTAATTATCTGCTCACCTACCAGTCTTTTCCAATGGGCTTTCCAATGGGAAGGAGCATTATTACTCATTTGTACGGCCCCAATACTTACCACAGTGCCTAGAAACAGCAGCACTAAATGAATAGAGTAATGTGATGGGAGAGTGAAAAGGAGACACAGAAGAAGTTTTAAAAAAATGAGAGGGGAAAGGAAGAAAAGAAAAATCACATAAAAAATAGCCTGAATCAGATTTTGATAATGTGTGTGCGTGCGCGTGCGCGTGTCTGCATGCATTGGGAAGAACTCACATAGAGCTCATATATAAAAAGGGATGAACTCATATAGAACAATTTAAAACCAAGAAAAGGTTGATGACTCTTCAGTTTCCTCAAAGTCTGTTGTGTAGTTAGAAATCCTCATCAAAGTATTCTAGTCCTATCTACAAAAGCAATTATTACTATATCTGCCTCACTATTATACTTTGTTTTCTTTTTCTATCTAATCAACTATCTGAAGAAATAAGTAGCAGATTAAATACATATTTAGTAAGCACACAATAATATTTGCTGAATAAATCAATGAGCGAATGAATCTCTAGCAGTAAATGAATACCTAAGGCAGAAAGTTAAAAATAAAACATTGTTTACCTACTCAGAATTTTTAAAATGTGCTTGAAATGCTTTCATTCTTTTGTGAAGTATTTGTTGATGCTGCAATACTGAGGGGGATGCAGTCTGTAAAACTTTGTTAATTAGACAGGGAAAAATTCACCATAATTGTCCTTTATGTTCAAAGTGGAGGCTGTTGACAACCATGCCCAGGTCTATTCTACACCAATAACTTTCTAGTCACTGCTTTGGCTCTGCTGTCTAAAAAGCAAAGGAATTGCTAATTAGCAAGTGAGAATAATACTTGATTGACTCCACTAAATTAGATTTTGTTGACCTGCCAAAGTGAATTTGTCATTAGCATTTATTAGAAACACATACATGCATGCGCGCGCGCACGCACACACACACACACACACACACACACACACACAGAGAATGCCTCCAGAGGATTGAAGCATTCTATATTGTTAGGGGTACTTTCTTTTCACTCACTAACTCAAAGGAGAAAGCTGTGGAGTCAAAGGCCTATGGAAAAATGTCAGCTTTTTCATTTTCAACTGTTGGCCCTAGGCAGATTGTTTAACCTCTCTGAGTCTCAGTACTCCAATATATAAAATGATGATAATTGTGCTTTCATTGTACAATTATTATGAGATTCAAAGGAGATAATAAATAGAAAATCCTGCCGGTACCTAATGTTATGCCTGGTGTTTATTAGGCACTTGAGAAATCTTTTTCAACAGAATTTTTTAGGGTTAATTCTATCATTACAACAGCTTTGAAGTTGAAGATTTTCTGACTACATTCATGAATTCATTTATTCAGTGTATCTGCATTGGAATAATATTGTATGAAGGACCTCTACCTGATACACCCTGAAATGTAATTCCTCTCTTCAAGAAGGCTATGATTCACTTAGGGAGATAAGTGTACATATGACTAAATATTATGTAGGGTATGATATGATGAGGTACTTTTTTATCTTTCTTTCTATAGCTAGATCTAAATGTCTCCCCAAAATTAGTCTATTTGTTTGGTTTAATGCAAGTGTTTATGTTGTTTTTTAATGCAATATTGCTACTCTAATTGGTTATTATCAAAAATTGACTAGCCAAGTTGCTCTAGTAGCTAATACATTAGTTCTCCATTGTAACAACAAGCTTCCTTCCTAATACCTTCTTTTTCCAGTTATTTAAAAAGCTAAAATTTTCAAGAGTTACAATTTATGTAGTTCCTTTCATTTTATTAGTAAAGATGTCTTCCAATTCATAAGACAAGTATCATTATAAGAAATAAGTACAAAGGTACGAAACTGGCTTTGTTATTGTGTCCTTTATTTCCCCAGTATCAAAGTTCTTCCATTAACGCATAAAGGAAAAAGCTTCATGCAAGTTCTGGGATGTCAGGCTGTGTCTTTTAAACTGGGCCTCTTGCTACCAAAGTAAATGAAGGAGAAATAAAGACAAGAAAGCGGTGAAGGTTAAGGATGAATTGAGGCTAGTAATGAATGGAGAATGGTCCAGACTGAAAAACACACATGAGGGTTCAACACATTAACATATTTGAGTGTTTAAGGCAAACAGAAAGATGCTTTGAGCGCTGTTTAGGTAAGCCAGCATGTCACATATAAAGTTTTGAACTTCTGTACTATTTAAATAATTGCCCTCAAAAAGATTCCTTCATGTTTTAGTTGTGTCACTGTCATTCAAAGATATTTTGCTCAATTTTGTGCTTGTTACTACTGGTCATATTTATTTCTATTAACCTAACAACTAAAAGTTTTGCAGTTACGTATTCTTTAAAAAAAAATAAATGGTATGAGAGGGCACCTGGGTGGCTCAATCGGTAGAGCATCTGACTCTTGATTTCAGCTCAGGTCATGCTCTCAGGGTCACGGGACTGAGCCCCACATTGGGGCCTGCTTAAAATTCTCTCTCTCTCTCCCTCAGCCCCTCTTCCCCAGTCACACACTCTCTTTTTCTAAAATAAATAAATAAACAGCATGCAATTTCTGTTTCTTAGAAAAATATCTAGACCATCATTCAACTCTGGACAAGCTGTCATGCTTTAGCCAGGATTGTGATGCTCTAACTGGCCTCCTCACTGTCCTTCATCAGTCCACTCAGTAGCTCTGTGCACTTACGAATGTTACTTAACTTCATTGCACCTCAGTATCTTTGTCTATGAAGTGGAGATAATACCTGTTTTTCTAAGCTTGAGATAATATACGTAAGCCAGGGATACTGCGTGCATAAGCATTGCTATTATGAATATTCCCATTCGTCTGCTGCTTCCTCAGTCTTCTCCTCACTTATCAGCAGTGCCTGACTCCTCTCCACCACTCCGGAGGATACCATGCTGAATACGTATAATTATAAACCAGAGCTCAAAAGGCAAGCTCCTCATGAATAACAAATTCAATAAAATGCAGAGAAAAACAAAACGAGAAAGAACCCGCTTCTTAATCAACACAGGTACTCTCTGACACCTTAAAAATAAATTAAAATTTTAAGTCAATATCTTCCCAGAAAAGCAATCTGCAGAAGTGATTCCATACAGGAGCTACGGACAGATAAAATCAGTCCTTTGTACTAGTCTAATCCAGGTTCTAAAGCCAAAATAGAAAAAGTCTAATCTGGGGCACCTGGGTGGCTCAGTCACTGGAGCGTCTGACTTCGGCTCAGGTCATGATCTCGCTGTTTGTGGGTTCGAGCCCCTCATCTGCGTCTGTGCTGATAGCCAGCTCAGAACCTGGAGCCTGTTTCAGATTCTGTGTCTCCCTCTCTCTCTGACCCTCCCCTGCTCATGCTCACTCTCTCTCTCTCTCTCAGAAATAAATAAAACATTAAAAAATAAAAAGTCTAATCTACAGGGACAGGTACAAAAAAGGTACAAAAAGTAAAATGTAAAAAAATTAAAAGCAAAATTTACTAAGTAAATTTTTTGGTAAAGTACAATTATAACAAGAGCAAGAACTGTTCCAGGGATCAAGGAAAGTAATTTTATTTATGTAATCTCTACAAATTTGCTTAATGATAATAGAAACCTTATTTGTGATAGCCTCCTCAAGTAATCAATAGGTTTCCTTGTATGCACATTATCAAAAGGGACTTCACTCTTTTAATAGCAGTTATGTTCTTTTAATAGCAGGAATATTCTTCTCAGAACATTATGAGGAGCTTTTTGGCTTTATTTGCCTTTTAACATTATGTAAGCCTGTGCACTGAAAGGCAGCCTGAGGCAACATGCAAGCTCATTGTTAAGAAGCTAAAAATAAAGTTGGGAGGCAATAATAGCACATATATTTTTTAGAGCTTGAACCAGGCACATCTACAAAGCAATAATCATCAAATGTAGTAATCTCTGCCACTGTCTCTAGAAGGGGAAACGCAGCATGTGCTATGGAACAGCCCCAAACAAACAAACAAATTCGCTGAAAGTGCAAGGTACACTTCCCGAGAAATACACAGTACTCAACATATAGGGGAAAACATACAACATACACGAGACAATACGACAAAGAGACCATATATATTCCAATCACTGGCACTAGCAAAAGGCTCACTTAATTGCTATAATGTCAAAGGACTTCCTCTCCAGTGTTCCTCGGACACAGTGATAACCTGTTATATCAATATTTCATTTGCTGTAGGGCAATTTCTTATGAGCTTGAAAGTGACCTCTCGGGAGAACACCTCAGTCCCCACTCGCACAGGCTTTGCTGTCTGACTGCCACCCCTGCATGGTACTATCCAGCTACAGCTGCTCTTTACCAATGAGAAGAGAAAAAGGTGTGTGTTAGTTTTGATGAAAGCTTGCTACATCTCTACCCTACTCATAAGGAGGCTGTAAGAGCAACAGGGTCCTCACAGAGAGACAGCACTGGCAGCATTAGATTCCTAATGCCTCTGACTGACACTTCATTCAGTCAGAAACTGAAGTGAGGAACTGAGAAGTATCCAAAGTGGAAGATGTGGCTTCTACTTAGGAACGCACCTACAGTAAGCAGACTCTATTCTGAAGAAATAAATCTCCATGAAGAATGTATAAGAATATCTTCAAAGAGAAAATGTCACAGGCTTTCAACATGGTATACAACGGATAATATGCACTTATCCATCTATATGATTCCTAATTCTATCACTAGCCTGTACAGCTCTGAGAAAAGCATAGGCACATACACAAAATCCTGTGAGAAAATTACCCCCATTGTTACATGTATGAAATTCCTATTCTAGAAATGTTATCAATATTGCATTACATACTAAATAGATACAATTGGCTTTGTACTCACAAACCACAAGATTATGACCTGAGCCAAAGTCAGACGCTTAACCGACTCAGCCATCTAGGCGTCCCTTGGCTTTGTCATTTAAAAAAAGACAAAATTCACTGTGCTAAGATCTAGTTCCCATTTTCTTTCATTCATTCATTAAAAACTAAATTTATTGAGAAACTTCCATGTGCCAAAATGCCAGAATATATTACTCTTCCTGTTAAGCTCTGACTAAAACTCTTACACGTACAAACATATAAAACTCTGTAAAAAAAAAAACAAAAAACCATCAATTACTATCTATGTGTTATTCCTGTTATATAAGTGGTAACATTATTTCATTATATTAAAAATAGAGATAACTGTGCCTGTAAGATACAGATATAATTCACCACAAAGAGACCTAGATCTTACTTTCATTTGTTCATATATTCAAAAATAGTTATTGAAAACCTTTGATCAGCACAGAGTAGCATGAAGTCCTAGAGAATACAATATATAAGATGAAAAAAAAAAATCCCTTGCTTTCATAGAGCTAAGAGTGCAAAGGGACATTCAGTATTAAACCAGCAACTGCTATTCATGGGGATGAGCGCTAGGAATGAGGAAGTAGAGGGTGCTATGGGAGCAGCGGGGTCAAAATAAAGATGAATTTGAAAATACTTCCCCATGGACTTGATACCTCATTGAACAGGCAAGTGGGATGGTTTCTAGCAAAGGGACCAGCATTGTGAAAATCTCAAGGTCAAAAAGAGAAAGTGGCTTCTAGGGACAGAGAGAAAAATGTAGATATGGCTAGACTAAAACACGGCCAGACACAAGGCAGACCCGATCAGGAGGCCCAATCTGAAGTTCTTTTATCCCATGACGTGGGGTTCCACTTTTCTCTCAAGCGCTAATGGACTCAAGAAAGTGTTCTAATGAGCTTGGCATTATATCCTTCTGGTTGGATACTACATTTAAAGAAAGTGACTCTGGAGTCAAAAATATCAGGTGTGAGGAATCTTGAAATATTCATTTAGTATCAGTAAATGAGAGTGGCTTCAACTACCATGGTTAGAATGAGGATGATAAAAGTATATGGAGAAGTAACTGCGTGGCAAGATCAGTAAGACATAAACAAATATGCACACATTAGATACAGAAGAAGCAGAGTCAAAAGCAGCCCCACCAGAATAGGAAAACTGGGAAAATGGTGTTACCAACTGATGAGACAGTAGTAGCACAGGAGAAGATACAGTTTTAGGGGACCAAGAAAAATGGTGAATTGTGTTTTAAACTCAGTGAAAGAAGATTCACTAAGACATCAAAATAGAGATATCCAAAAAGCAGCTGGTAATGTAAGGCCACAAGTCTAAACGTCTAAACCAAACTGACTCCATGACAGGCTTTAAGTTTCCCCTCTGAACTAGAAGACCTGAGTTTCGGCTTCCCCGAAACTATCAGGCAGTTACACATTGCCCAAGGCAGGAGTAACCACCCTTGCAACACCCAATCAGGAAAGGCCCGCTACCACCCTCCACATTGTTAAGGGAGAGGCCTGGAGATAGAAACTATAGATAGGACCCTGTTACCTAATGTTAAAGTTAACCCATTAGTCGCTGAACAAGACTTAGACTCACTCTGTGATTGGTTAAATTTAAAGGTACTCTAAACGTTGTGATTGATCCCGCCAAAAGTAACGAATACTCTAGACAATGTGTATGGTCAAACCCGCTGTCAATGATGTTGAATAATTATGATTGGATCACTGTTCCCATGTCACAACTTCTGTAACTCCCCCGTCTCAAACCCCATAAAGACCCTACTCTGCCCTTGTTCAGGGCTCTCAGCACGGATCCACGCGCTGGTGAAGTCTGTGAGCCCGAGCTCGAGCCCGTAATAAAGCCCTTTGCCTTTGCATGCGTGACTCGGTCTCTCTGGTGGTCTCTGGTCAGTGAGGATACTGCGATCTGGGTATAACAGTAATGTGGGTCTAGAGCTCAGAAAAAGGTCTAGGTTTGAGACATAAATGTGAGAGCGAGCAATACTATCGAGTTTGTGATGTCACATAAGGAGATTGTACGCACAAAAGAACACAACTTCCAAGAGTATCAATTGTTTAAGGGAAGAAACCACCACAGAGGCAACTGAGTGGTGGCAGTGAAGGGGTAGGTATAGTTTCACAAAAGCCAAGAAAAGATTTCATTTTAAAAAGAAAGAAGTAATTTTTATTGTCAGTTGGTACTGAGAAACCAAGAAAGATGAGACTGGGTATGTTTATCCTCAAAGAGGTACTTATCAGTTTAAGTGAAATTAGTTCCCGACAGAAACAGGTTAAGCAGTAAGCTGGAGAGGGGGAAATGAGAGCAGCTTTGTTTACCAAAGGCCATTTAGAAGAAAAAATATATTTCTCAGAGAATATACTGGAACTGAGAAACAAACCAAGGCAAGAATTGGATACTCTTGTGGACAAGAACTCATGATCTTATCATTGGAGGTGTCATGGGTCTCTTACATTTCCTTTTTTTTAAAGTTTATTTATTTATTTTTAGGGAGAGAGAGAGAGAGCATGATGGGGGGGAGCATAGGGAGAGGGAGAAAGAGAATCTTAAATAGGCTAGACACTGTCAGCACAGAGCCTGATGGGGGGCTCAAACTCATGAAACCCTGAGATCATGACCTTAGCTGAAATCAAGACCCAGGCATTTAACTGACTGGGCCACCCAGGCACCCTAAGTCTCTTGCAATTCTATATGTGTTTTTTTAAGAGTTTATTTTTAAGTATTCTCTATACCCAAGATGGGGCTTGAACTCACAACCCCAAAATCAAGAGTCACATGCTCTATTGAGTGAGCCAGACAGGCGCTCCAGCATTTCTACATGTCTTTTTTTTTATGTTTATTTATTTATTTTGAGGGGGAAGAAGCATAGAGAGAGGGAGAGAGAGAATTCCAAGCAGGCTCTGAGCTGTCAGCCCAGGGTCAAATGTGGGGCTCTGCCAGAGGCCGGCTCTGGCCAGGTCCAGGGGTCCCTGCAGGATGGATGGTGTCGGCGAGGGAGGGGTGAGAGAGGCCATGAGACTCTTTCTGGTCACCAGGCAGGCATCTCCGCTCTGACTGGGGCTCAATTTTACTTTATAATTAAGTGTTTGGGGAACAGCACAGAAGTGGCATTTGCCTTAGACAATAATTTCTGATGACAAATTTCTTTGATATGTAAGAATTTCCCAGAACATAGATTTGTAGAAGACTCATGCATAGCCTTTATCAATAGTGACTGAGGTAGAGGATTTAGATGCTTACCCTATGGGAAAGCATACAAGACAATGTTTTTAGCATAAAAAGGGTGAAGTTAGTTCTTTGTGAGCAAGGGTCAATAGCTTGTTTTTTAAGGAGAAGTATTAAGAAAAACAGGTGTTTCAGGAAACAGGATGTTTGCTCCCATAATCACAAAAGAAGAAGTTCCTCAATAGGTTCCTTCACAGGGTGCAATCAGTACATTCAAGACAAAATAAGTCACTCCGAATACTGATTACAAGATGCCTTGGAGGTCAGTGCTCCAAGCAGAAACAATTGGGTGGGGGTGGGCATCTGCCCTTAACTCTAAATTAGGCTCTGTGTCTCAGGGCCAGACTCAATTGTAACTCCTGTGTTCTTAGCCCCCTTTATTATCTAAGTCTTGGATTTGCAAGGCCCATAGGAAGAGCCTTGTGACAATCACCCACAATGCTTTCATCTGAAATCTCTTTTGAAAAGGCAGCAATATGCTTTTCCTTATGAGCAATCTGTGTGGGGAATATCGGTCTGATCTGGAATATTGTGAGGCCTGTTCAATACCAGCAGCCTCACTTCCAACATGAGCCAGTAGTAGCAGAAGGAGATACCAGTTTTGGTTTCTCATGGCAGGAGCTGTGCAAACGTTGCCATTTCCTCACTGTGACTGTCATCCAGTGAGGCCGGTGCAGCTCCCAGCAGGGCTCAACCTCATGAACCACATGATGTTAACTGAGCCGAAACTAAGAGTTGGACACCTAACCAACTCAGTCACTGAAGTACCCCTCTACATGCCTTCAACGCAGAGGCACTGACTGCCCTATGTTTCAGACCTTTTTTCAAGGATGTGTGTATATCAGTCTTAGAAAACAGAAATACCTCTTTCCACAGCAAGAGGCATGCTTTTGTCCATTATATTTGGGTTCCCGAAGTTTGAGGTTTATCTCTTCCTACAGTACAACACACTACCTGTACAGGTGTCACCCAGCCCTCTTCATATTTCCTGGAGCAAACTGGGTCTCAGCAGACTGGCACAAAAAAATGCAGACACTGACTACTGCTATTACTGTGAGTAATGAAGTCCTTCATCTCTGGCGAAGACTCTTGTGTCTTCTGTGAACACCCATGAAACTATGGCAGGCTAAGACTCCCAGATTCTTCAGTTTGACTATTTGTACCTTTGTCCTGCTCCTACTCAGAACGTTGACTTTTCAGGACTTAATACCACCTAAAAAGTCAGGGTAACATTGTCTGCGTAAAGAGAAAGAGCTTACTGTTTTAAGTTTTACTGTCTTAAATATATACTGTCAACTCCAATGTAAGCTGTAGACCAGCATTATAAATTAGAAAAATGAGACTCCAGGGGTGCCGGGTGGCTCAGTTGGTTAGGCGGCCAACTTTGGCTCAGGTCATGATCTTACGGTTCGTGGGTTCAAGCCCTGTGTCGGGCTCTGTGTTGACTGTTAGCTCAGAGCCTGGAGCCTGTTTCAGATTCTGTGTCTCCCTCTCTCTCTCTGACCCTCCTCTGCTAATGCTGTCTCTCTCTTTCTCTCAGAAATAAAGACATTAAAAAAGAAAAATGAGACTCCATCCTGACCACCACTAACAGGCTTACAGGACAATTTCTTAGTTCTGCATTTGAGAACATCACTTAGAGTACATATTTCCTGGTTATGTTCACTCTGCATACATATACACAGTGGTAACTGCAGTGCTGTCATTTTAATCCCAAGTTACCTATATGACACAGACATAAGATTTTGGTAAGACACCACAGGGGGAATACTTTCTGAATGACGGAGCTCTTGGGAAATGTACTGCAATTCATTAAAAATGGTATCTAAGCTAAAGACAGTTATTCCTTCTTAAAAAGTAATATATTATAGACTCCTTCCATGGGAACCAATAGAATTGAACTATGTCTTGAGTTAAATTAAGGGAATTAAGTGAGTGAATTAAAGTTGACTTGAGTTGAAGTCATTTATGGTAGCTGAGAACCTCGTGGTTAACATCTAAGGCCTTCTCTGAGTAAGTTAGAGTCTCTCCAACCTTTTTATAGATTGTGTTCCCTTATATAAGTACAGATCTCATCAGGCTCAAAATTTCAGAAAGCAAACTAATCATGTTGATCTGCATTGCATTAAATGTTCAATAAACAAAAAGCAACAGAAAACAAAGGCTAAAAGAACATGGAAAGGGCATATGTATACATTTAGCTCAACAAAATGTAATAGTAAAAAAACCTAATTGTATTATTGAGGTTATAATGAACAGTACAGATATTACCAGGGAAAAAATAACCAGAAAGATATTTGTATTCTTCAATGCCTATTGAGATCATTATTATTCAGATTGCTCTTTATCAGATAGGTCTTGTATAAGATCTGACAAGGAGGGATGAGTAATCAATTAAATACTTCAGATTAAGAGTAGGAGGGAACATTTTTTTTAAATCATATTAAGCTCCAGGAAACTCTGGGCATAATCACTGCCAGGCATTATGCCCTGAATTCTAAGTAAATTTCAAAGACAGAGATAACTAACTAAAGGTAATGTGAACAATCCCTCCTGTGAAAAGTCGCAGCTCAGGAACAGACACATCTATGAAACACAAGATGTTCAGTTTTTATTTTTGCAGAATCTCTTTTCTGGATTATAATAGTTAAATGCCATAGGTTTCTACTCAGCAGATCCTATAGGCACTGGGAATACCATAACCCCAGATTAGCACCAATGGCCATCCGAACAGAAAATAGCATTTATCATATAATATTGCCAAATAATGCACTCCTCTTCATATTTTATAGTTGTCATTTATTATTATAAATATGATTTTATGCCAATACATGGAAATTTTTTCTAGGTAATCAACACCTTTAAAATGCCCACAGCCCTGGGGGCACCTGGGAGGCTCAGTTGATAGAGTATGTAACCCTTGATCTTAGAGTTGTGAGTTTAAACCCTACATCGGGCATAGAGCTTACTTACAAAAAAATGCCCACAGCCCTTTCCAAACTCCCAAACAGTTATCTTCCAAATAAACTAATCAGTATAGAAATATTTAACAATCACCTGCTTAAGGCAGGTAAGTTAGTAAATGACTCCCGAGCTAAGACAACTTATTAAGAGAAGAGTAACTATATTCACAACTCTTTTAGCAAATTATTGGCTTCAGTCCACAAGATGCAGAGAAAAAGACAACTTAAAGATGACACCGATGGATGCTTCCATTCCATTTCACCTGTGACAATTTCAAGGGGTTCAATTACCTAGTATGCGTTTGCCAAGAAGTTAAAATCTCTACCTTATTCATTGTATTGAAGAGAAAAGCAAACTGGGAAACTCCTGATTCTGCCGCTAGTATAGCCTGCAGAATCACAGCAAAATTAGTAGGCTTATTAAATTCATTCTCCAAGTACCTGAGGAGTCCAATTTGTTTCTGCCCACCTTGCCCATCTGTTCTTTTTCCATCAGAGAACACAGTTCTGGGTAATGGGCAAACAGCACTAACCCAGGACCAAAAGTCAAGGAGCTGTTATGGCTTTCCATTATCCACTAAAACAAAGGTGTGTGTGTGTGTGTGTGTGTGTGTGTGTGTGTGTATGGTGTAGTGTGCAGCTGCTTGAGTCTAGGTGGTGTTCGCATGGGGAGGGGGGGCAAATAAAATCTGTTTTCATGAGTATGGAGAGAAGTTTATAGGAGAGTGCGAATACATATGGTGAAAAATCTCATCATCTTAAGCCAGGAAAATAGCTTGGATAAATCACTTAGCCCATTCTCATCACATCTTCTTCCAAACATAGTTATATCTTTTCCATACTTTCAAATCTTCAGAAAATCACCTTCAGTGCTTCCATTATTGCATTTCACAGCTGGTAAAAAGCAACATTTTTATCCCAAACTCTAAAATCCTTCTGTACTATTTTATAAGCATACCCTCTTATCCTGACCTCCAGAGAACCAGAGATAAACCATTTAACGTTACCCTTAAACTGTATTCCTACACTAATTAATGTAACTAAGTTATCATAAACACACTGAGAAGGAATGGCATATGGAAAAGAAAGCCAGAATTAAGCTTAAAAAGCTGAATTTAAGTCACAGCTCCAAAAGTAACTAAGAGAAAATGGAAGTCACAACTTAATTAAACCTTTGTTGTCTTCAGCTGTTACTTGGGGCTCCTGAAATCTCTACTAGTTACTACACAGAGATAGGATTTCAAATGAGATAGTGAAAATGATAAAGCTTCTAAAGTTCTAGAACACTTTTAGTATTTCGACTTAGAAATTTTCTAAGTTTCTAAGTTATATTTCAAGTTTCTTCCTTACAAAGTTGATTTTTACAATTTTATGTGGAGGATATACTATAAAGTAGGCAGCTCAATACTCAGTACATAGCAGATACTCAATGAACTGTATGCAAAGCCACTGTCCCAATACAGATAATATAACAGATGTTCAATAAACAGAAATTATTGCTAATAGTAGTATTGAAGACAGTAGTAATGCTACCACTCAATTATGTTTTTGCTTTGTTTACAGGAGAAAGAACTGGAACAAAATATTTATTGAGCACCCTCAGTCAAGACACTCTATACTTGATATTACATGGAACATTTTATCACTAAGAATTAGATATTAGTTTCCCCATGTTGTAAGTGAAGAAATGGAGACTCGAGCAGGTTTCATAATTTGCCAAAGGCTCACAGCTCAAACCAAGTTATGTTCAATTCCAAAGCTCCTCATGTTCAATTACAATCTGTTGCCTCCCAGAAGTTCAAAGTTAAGGCTGTACTCTTCTTAGAATAGCATGTCTAGTGCTGAATACCTATGGATATCAGAAGGTAATACCTCCATTTCTTCAAACACTTTTATCATGTACATTGGCTTCAAAAATTTTAACAACTACTCTCTCAGATTCTTAAAACACACTGAAGGATGAAGGAAAATATTAATTTTAGTTGTTAAACAGAGCTTTAATATTTTGATTTTTCTAATAAATGTGCAGAATTATGATAGTGCATGCAATTAAAATTCCTTTTGTTATAGAATTCCATTGCTGTATTAAATTGCTTCATTAAGAAAAACCACACTCTCTTACCCATTTTGGCATGTGTGAGTCCGTTTGTGTTTTCACCACATCCTCCTTGTCAATGCTGCTCTACTAATTATATTCCAAAGATGCTTCTCTCACTAAATAGCTCATAATTATTTAAAAAATTAAAAAGGTGAAATTGTCCTTGGAATGGCGTCTTGTGATCCTGCTGCTCTTTTAAGTTTATAAAAATGTGGAGATTAAGATGCACATTTAAAGCTTTGACAATTACATCAGGACTACTTTCAAGAAAAATAACAGACTTGGCTCCAGGAATTCTAGTTCCTTATGTATTATATTTTTGGAGAGCTATAGTTATTGTGTATTACAGATTTTTCATATGTGTGATTAATGTGATAATAATGTGTTTTTCTTTTATCCTTCTTGTTTATGTAGCTGTGGTCACAGCAAATTAACCCAATTCTTTTTACATTTGAAAACTATATTTAGACCTATAAGCTTTTAATATGTATTTTGACCAGGCACTTACCATTGTAATTTCTAGATAAAATACATACTCATAGACTATTTACTGTAGTCTTACTACAAAATGGCAATGGAAATGCACTTTCAGAAAACAAACACACTAGCAAATTCAATTGAAAGGAACTCTTGGGGCTCCTGGGTGGCTCAATCGGTTAAGCGTCTGACTTCGGCTCAGGTCATGATCTCAAAGTTTGTGGGTTTGAGCCTCCGTGTTGGGCTCTGTGCTGACAGCCAGCTCAGAGCCTGGAGCCTGTTTCAGATTTTGTATCTCCCTCTCTCTCTGACCCTCCCCTACTCACACTTTCTCTCTCTCTCTCTCTCTCTCAGAAATAAATAAAACATTAAAAAAAGAAAGCAACTCTTTTGAGATCTCACCAAAAAGCCGAATTACTTGTTTTCATACTGAATATATAAGGAAACCTGTAACAAAAAAAAATAATAATGCTAATCCATTTCAACCCTAGCCTAACTGTTGCTGTTGCTCCCGAACAATGAGGAATTCTCTTGCATAATCCATCCTGTTGTGAACTCAAAACTTCTCTAGGCAGTCCTGCAGAACCATTTTACCAACATGCACTATTTGTTATCATGGGACCTGGTTTGATTTTATTTCCATTGCAGGTTCCTAGGATAGGAGGTATTCATTATTATTCTTCTTTCAGCATCTGACCAGATCTGCTTATACACAGAAGCAAGCCCCGAGTGAGACTACGCCAGTCCACTCACGCAAATGTGAGTATCATCCGTGCACCCAGGTCCCCTGGAACTGCTGACTCACACAGGTGTGTGCACAGAGCTCCAGCCAATATTAGGAGTGACTCAGGCTCAGTGTTCTAGTGCCCAGGAAATGTGAGGTAAGCTACTGTTATCTCTGGCCACACATCTTGTTCAAAAGACAGACAGACTATAGTAAGGATAGACTTGCAAATTTTCAAAGATAAACATGCAGACATTCTCCTTTACATACCCACACAAATCTCTTCTCGGATACCAAAAGATGGAGACAAGAAAGCAATATTTATCAGGAAAAAAAAAGTAATTTTCATTCATGATGGGATGGTCCAGAGTTATCAGAGAAGAAGGCGAAATGCTTGTAAGGAACTCTCCTTTTGAATCTGCGTACCACTGAATTACTTACTCCCAGAATTATCTGAATACCTACCAAATTAAGAAGGCATGTCAGATTCTACAAGTGACTGGATTTCCCAAGCAAGTTCTTATCAGAAGCTTTAGAAAACTAGCCAAAGGGAATTGAAATTGATTTAGTAAGAGTGGGCACAAAACATAAGGAAAGGTCCAAAAAACCATAACTGGAGGTTGGTATCAAGACTCAGAACAAAACAGAGGTAAACTCAGAAGGCGGAACCAGGCAAGATTTCCTGAGACATTGGTGCAATGGAGAGAAATCTTTTATAGTGTCGCTGATGTTCCCAGGGGCAGGCAAGCATCTGTTATGGACACTGATACAAGTCACACATTTTGTAGACTGTAAACCTTTAAATGTCAAGAATCCTCATTTCTGACTCCTCTTTTAAAGACAGCTCAAATATTACATCCTCTGTGAAGGCCACTCTGACAGATCTCCATACCAGAATTAATTTCTTGCTTCTTGGTATTCCCACAGCATTTGTTTTGTGCCACCAGAATGGCCCTTACTTGTCTTTTTTATGGCCAAATATTTATTTTATGCCTCATCCAATGGAGTTCTTTAAAGTCTGGGACCAATCTTGGTCATATTTTTATCTACTGGGCTTTCCAAGATTGGGGGGGAAAAAAGAGGCAGATAACAGATGCGCGTTAGATTCATTTGAGGTCTGTATGATACACAAAGAATGTGGAAAGCTTTAATTAGGTTAGAATAGAAAGGAGTAAATACATTAAAATAAATTGAATATATGAAATTTTGATCCTATGTTCTGGAAGGACTGAGATAGTAATAAAGAAAATAGGGGTCATCAAAACAGATACAGATTATCTGTAGACAGTAAAGAAGTATGGCAAGCTGATGAAAGTTCACTTCTTGGGAAGGAAGCCAATATAAAAACAAAGTCAAAACTCTATCACTAAAGATGATAATTTAACCTGTGGGAACAAATTAGATTACCAAGGGGAAAATGACGAGTTGAAAGCTAAGGACAAATCTTTAAAGAATTCCTATATTTATGGGGTGAGAGGCAGAAAATTTCCAGTATGTGAGGCAAAGGAAGAACCAAAGAAGTGGGAAATAGAATAATGCCCAATTATGGAAGCCTAGAAAGAGTTCTAAAAAACTGTAAGGGCAAAAGTGACATCATGAAAGGGAGTGGATTTGAACTCTGAAGCTGGCAGGGAAAAAGGTGATTTGAGAGGCTAAGCTGAAAAGAGATAAACAGCAGTGGAAAATGTCAGCTCATAAAACAGCTATTGAGCCTTGGAGAAAGAACAATTACCTGAAAAGAGGTATGAACAATATAAAGAATATACTGCCTGAACTTGCCACCAAATGACATCAAAGGAAGAACATGAAACACTTGGAAAGGAATTTGCAATATTAGGAGGAAGCCGAGTTTTAGTTAAAGGGAAACATGTAAGGGGAACTGGGTGATGGCACTGTTAATAAGATGAAATGGTTGATGCGGTACAATGTAAGGGGTTACAGAGGACTTTCCAGGCAGTAGATATAGGAGGAGGGCAGGCTGGGTGGTGTAGGAATGAAGCTGTGGGAACACACAGCACCAGAGTGGGTTGTGTTATTCCCACTGGAGACTCACATGTCCTGATCGCCCCAATTCTTTAACATTCTCTGTATCTGTGCCCTTTGCCATGTAGCTTTTCAGTTTTACTTCCACTAAAGTTGTGGAGTGTATCGGACCACTCTTACTTTGGTTTCACCCATATGACTTACCTTAATCAATGGAATGTTAGCAACGGTAATGGTACCAAAAGGTTGAGAATCATTCAAGCAGTTGGGCTATCCCTCTTATACTTCTGCCATCTTCGTGAGAATACCAAGTCAAGGCGACTTTCTGAATCCTGTAGGAAAATATGAAACACACAGAGCAGAATCGATCCACAGTGCTTGAGGAGACCCATCCGAGAGCAGCAGAGCTACTCAGCCAAGCCTGGCCTAGATTCGTACCTCCAACTGACTGAGATAAATAAATGCCTATGGTTCCATGCCACTGAGATTTTTCTTTCCTTTTTTTTTTTTATTTTATTTTTTTATTTTTGGCAACCATCTTGTGTCAATAGCAAACTTATAAAGATAAAAAAACATTTATTGAATAATTAAGACATTATTATTTTTCCCAGTAGCATTTACAGTTAAATCACATTTCAATATACTTCTTTTAGGTGAGGTTTTGGAAGACTGCCTGGACTTTCTTGAATCCCTAAAGTCATATCCATTTTGTGATGATTGATGTTAGAGTTCCTTCAACTCACTTTTAACACAACTCTATCAACAAAGGGCAGTACTAAGAAACCTACTCATGAAATAGACCCTTATAATTGCACTCCTTAGGATACTTTTCAAATCTATAGATGATAAATATTTCTGAAAATAATGCAGCCACAATGAGGCTGATATCTACTGAGTACTTAACCATATTTCAAATGCCATAGAAAATTACCCCATTTAATTCTCAGAACAGTCCTATAAAGTAGATATTATTAGTCTTTCCATTTCATAGACAATTAGAGTTCAGAAAAATTAAATAATTTGACACAGCTAGTAAGGGGCTGAACCAGAGTTTGAAATGCAAGGTGTTACTAGATTCTAAAAACGGTGAAGTCACTGAGATCAAATATTATACCTCATGTGTCCCTATACTCTAGGGATTATAACAATGCCTAGAAAGTATTGGGACTTTAACAGATACATATGGAGCAAGTGCTATTTTTGAAGAAAGTATCAACAATAATATAACATGAAAAATAATTTGGTTAAAATGGTGCAAATACAAAAATGCTAATTTTTAATATAATTGCTAGAAGTCTCAGAGAGAGTTTGACATGTTCCTTGTATAACATCTGGTTACATTGGACAAAAAATGGTTTACGTGTAAAATATAGCATCTTATCAATTATATTTTCCTCTAATATTTTATAACAAAATGTGGCAATATGTGTTTTTCTTATAATAGAAAATCAATGAAACATATTGAGACATGGTTGTTCTTATCTCAAAGCAAAATCCTTTGATTCTCCCTGACTTAAGAACTGCTTTGCCCTCAGAGCTTTTCATGCTGAGATGAGATTATACCTTTTGCATTTAGAGATAATAGAGAATGAATAACTTATCAAATAAGCAGAAATATCTTGCCAGATGTGTAAAGTTCGTTCTAAAGTAAAATGGCAACCCCCCATACAAAATGGAAAGTAAAATAACCCTCACCCCAGCCTGGGCCCCAAAACACATCACACCCATACTGTCAGGGAGTATCAAGCAACATTGAGATAACAGACTCTCCGGAAAAACAAACATCCCCACAGACAAAAAGAGCTACTTTGTTAATAACTGTCAAACTGTGACATCCATACATTTTATCCTGAGGTCTTACTAAGCTAATCATAGTCCTCACTCAATTATTTACTGCTTTAAGAGAAGCAGATCATACTGGGAGGTCATAGGAATTATCTGCCCTTTGGACATCCTTCTCAACGGAAAATAAAAGAAAGCTGAACAGTTGCTTTCTCTTAACAATTATTTTGCTATCTTTTCTCTCCCTGTGCTGAATGAAAAGTGCCGGCTGCACACTGTTATACTGATGTTATAGTCTGCCTATTGCAAATCATTTTACAACTAAAATACTAAAGATGGGCTGATAGTAAGTAACATTAATTGCAAACATTATACCACTTATCTTTATTATTTTTCTCAGGAAATTCTCTTTTTATCTTTGGCAAATTGTACAAATTGAAGAGGACAGAAACAATGTACTTCAAAAGATACTTTTGAAAGATACTACAAAAGGCATCTAGCCTCAAGAAGTCCCAGAAATGACAAGCAAAGAAGCAGGAGCATAATGAACAGAAAACTTCAGGGGAAGAGACCTGTAGAAAGGAAGGAGGAAAAAAAATTCTCCTGGACTCCCAATAGTAAATTACCTGTGAATTAGTCATTCAGTTTCAACAAATATATATTGAAGGCTTGCTAGATGCCAAAATATAATGGTAAATAAAGTAATAATAATAAATAACCACTGTCCCCATTGTCATGGAGCACAGGATTTTGGGTGGGGGTGGTCAGCACCTATCAACCACAAATAAATATAGGCAGAGACTTGTAATTAGGGAGAAAGGTTCATGTTAATAGAAAATCCTCAAATAAGGTGAGGGACCGTGTCAGACAGGCAGGGATGGTGTCCTGAGGAAATAGTGATTCAAATGAGATCTTAAGGAAGAAGAGAATTTAAGTAAACAGTGCTGTTTCTGTGTACATGCTGGAAGAGCATTCAGTTACAGGGAAGAGCATTTGGAAAGGTTCTGTGTTGGAGGGACCAGGGAACATTTAAAGAATTGACAAGAAAGAAGGCAGGTATGGCTGATGCACAGGGACCTGGAAGCGATATGAAGTAGGATGATATTGAAGAGGTAACCAGAGACCAGCCCTGATATTGCCTTGATGCTCCATGATATCTTTTCTTAATCCCAAGAGCAATGGAAATCCACTCATGTGTTCAATGGTGAAGGGAGTATGCATGCTTGGTCTGACCTAACTGTGTTCTGAAAACATCTCTCTGCTGCAATATGCAAAATGGATTGGGGTAGGCACGAGCAGGTGCAAAGACTCGGGATATTACTTCTTTTCTTTTTCATTTTCTTAAAGTTTTTCGAGAAAGCGAGAGAGAGAGAGAGAGAGAGAGAGAGCGCATCCATGCAAGCAGGAGAAACCAGAGAAAGGGAGAAGAGACAGAGGATCTGAAGCAGGCTCTGCACTAACAGCAGAGAGCTTGATGTGGGGCTCAAACTCACAAACCGTGAGATCATGACCTGAGCTGAAGTTGGATGTTTAACCAACTGAGCCACCCAGGCACCCCTTATTTCAACACTTGAGGGATGAGAGAACTATCTCATATTAGAGTGGTGGCAGATGAGATAGGCAGAAGTGAATACATTTAAGTTATAAATATATAATAATCTAAGGGGCAGTATATAAATCAGATGTGGGAAGAAGGAAGCATAAAGCAGCAAAGTTAATCCATAGGCTTCTGGATTTCATTAATGGGTCAAAAGAAGTATCATCATCCAAGAGAGTGAGATACGGAACACTGGAGAATACGTGACTAGAAATCAGTAGGTTAAATGACTTTAAAACATCCTGGAGGAGACTTCAGGTAGGCAATTAGTCATGGGTCTGTAGTTCAAAAGGGAAATCTAGGATGGCAGTATGCATTTGGCAGTCATCTGTACAATTGGGAATTTGAGTTTTCTTCATGTTCTATCTGATGATCAATAGGCAGGGGCTATCTTTTTCATAACTTTGTTTTCTGATAGACAATTTATAAAGCTAATATTTATCATTTGAGTGTATTTATTTAATGTAATTTTAATCTTTAAGAAATTAACTCCCTTCTTCTTCAACTATATCCAAACACCATTGGATGAAAGTAGGCTGTAGGTACATGCAGCACAGAGGCTGGAACCTAGGAGTTCAGTGGCCCAGAGCGAGTAATTGGAGTCCATGAGGAGTAAGGCAGATGTCTAATGTAGGCACCAGTGGTAGTAGTGACCCTGAGTCAGATATTAGAGCCCAGCATGGAAAAGAGGATAGTATGGAAAGTATCAAAAGGACAACAAAGAAAAAAAAAAGAAAGAAAGAAGATCTTAAAGAACTGAATAAATCTGGGACATTTTGAATATCAGAAGAAATAATCATAGTAACTAATGATAATTCATTCAATAAAATAGGAATCTGACAGTATGCAGTGATAGAAATAAATAATGAATAAACTGAACATTGAATGAACAATGGACTATTTACATGGTCTCAAGTATCTCCCTTCAAAAAGCTTATAAATTATAAGGGGAAAAAATTTGGCAGAGCCATCTGTATCAAGTGAATAATGTTAGCTTCATCAGTAATGAAACAAATCATGTACAAAAGAGAACATAACATTATTTCTGTGATATTCCTGCCCAAGATGCATAATGTGCTGAAGTGAATCATGAAGAAGCATCAGACAATCCTGGATTGGGGGTTATTATACCAAATAATTGGTGTGAAATCTTCAAAGTATCAATGTCCTGAAAATTAAGAAATGATTGAAGAACTGCTCCAGATTAAAGGAGACTAAGAAGACATGACCACTGATTAGAATATGTGAACTAGAACACTATTTTTTTAATTTTTTTTTTTACAAAGGGTATTATTGATACAAGTGGTGTACACTGAATAACATCTGGATATCAGGTGGTAGTAATATACATCGTTGTTAATTTCCTGATTTGTTGGTTGTACTGGGGCTATGTAGGAAAATGCCCTTGATTTTAGGAAATACACTCTGGCATATTCATAATGATAGAGAACAATGTCAACAACTAACTTTCGAATGGCTTAGGAAAATGCTATTTGTATGATATATTTAACTTTTCTCAAAGCTTTGAAGATTTACCAAATTATCTGGAATTTACATGAAACCACCTGTGAAAAGTAGATTACTGTTTTTTTAAAAAGAGAATAGAGAACACAATAAAACATGTAAATGAAGTAAATATTGTGCTTTTCTATCTTTTCAGCCTGCCTTTTAATCAACAATGCTTCTGAACTAATTTTTAAAACATATAAAATTTGACATAGGAAGATGATGAAAAATATGAGCTGTAAAGACACAGATACTTAATCCGGAAGCAATAAAAAAAAATAATTCACATGATTTCTATTCTTGCAGTCTCAAGGGGTTACTGTCACTAGCATTTCAGGTATTAGTTAAATTTGGCTTGTAATACTGAAAATCAATATTAAGTGTATTACAGAAATTCCTACCCACCTAACATTACCATTTCTTTTTGAGAATGCCTTTGAAAGAGTAGATAATCCAAGATTACTAATTTGAGATGCTTTCAAGTCAGAATGAACCACTCAGTGAATCACTGGGATTTAGTAACTTGAAAGCACTTGATCTTCAATACAACCCTTATGAATGTGATAGGCCATCTGTTTTTCTTTTACCCATGATTTACTACTGGATATCTAATTGCCTAAAAAGAGAGGAGGAATATATTTTAAGGTGCTTCTTTCCTCTCATTTACATTAATAACTTGATTTCTTTCATTAGACTCAAGTAAATAATAAATTCAGCAAACTTACAATCCTAAGGCCTAAAGACATAATAATGTTTCTGTTGGAACTTCATGTATCACCAAAGTAGAACTCAGTCAGTGGAATAAAATGTTGAGGTGAAGTAAGTGCCTACCTCCTAACAGTTTATTCTATTGCATAAAAAGAATGCGTGGAGGGAGGAAAGATAGAGGAAATGGCAGCTGAGATAAAATTCCTACCAAAAAAACCACTAACATAATTAATAAATGTAAAATAGATATTAATCATGGCAAAGATTGATGATGGTGATGATGATGATGATGATGATGATGATGATGATGTCAGTAAATCTATCTGTGGCCTTTTGATTTTACAGATTACACTAAAATAACTAGACATATGAACTCTTTCTGAAAATAAATAATAAGTAGTAAATGCAGAATATGGAATGGGCAATGTCCATGTACATGGTATTTCTTCAGCCCCACGTTCATTTACCACAACTAATGGTATTATTAGTAGTTGCTTGTCAACACAACAAAATCACTTGAATTATGGCTTTCATCTCTTCATCCCCATTACATCTGCTTGTGGCATAAACAAGTCCACTCTGCTTCCATACAGTATCCTACTTTTTTAAGGTTTCTTCTTAAGAGGCACTCCCCAAAAAGGGATAGGAAAAGCACAACATTTTCCCCTTTTTGGCTTGAACTTTCTTTATTGTCCACCATCTTCAAAGATATAGAAGGAACTAGTTAGCCCCTGAAAATGAAGCCTGGAATTTCATGTACTCCTACTGGCTTTAACTCTCACAAATGATGAAATCTGGAATCCCATTCAGGCCTTAAGGTCCACCACGTCCACTAAAGTCCATTAAGGCTGTTGTTACCTCTGACACTGGAGGTATGCTGCATTCTTATGATAATACCTGGGTACTCCAACACAGTGTGATGTGTTAGGACTTATTGAAATGTCAAAAAAACAAAAACACAACAGAAAATTACAAACAAAGAAAACAAAAATCTGTTTTGCTTTCTACCAAAGAGAGAGGAAAGAAAACACATCTCATCTCTCTCTCTCTGTCCCTCTTCCCCACTTCTCTCTCCTCTCACCTTTATGTTACTACATCACTGAGCTCTCACTAAATGTGTTATATACTTCAGAATATTTTAGTGAAATAGATTTTCAGGTAGTGAAAATCAATAAAATAGAGAATATAAAAATAATGAAGAAAATCAACAAAACCAAGTTGGTTCCTTGAAAGATGAACACTACTGACAAATTTCTGGCTGAATTTAATAAGAAAATAGAAGAGCTGACTTCAATGACCAAAATCAGGAATTAAAGAGGGTACGTCACCAGTAGCCTTACAGAAATAAAATAGTTTATAAGGGAATATTATGAGTATTATTACTATATGCCAACATATTAGATAACTTAGATAAAATGGATGTATTTCTAGAAAAACACAAATTACTGAAACTCAAAATGTAGATTAGGATGCCTTTCCTAACTCATTTTATGATTTCAGTATCACCCTGACACCAAAACCAGGCAAAGTCACTGCAGGAAAAGAAAACTACAAACCAATATCCCTTATAAATATAGACATAGAAACGTTAAACAAAATACTAGCAGACCTAATCCAGTAACATATAAATAATACAGTATGAATAAGTGAGATTTATCCTAGTAATGCAAGAATGTTTTAACATCTGTCAATGTAATACAACATGTTAATAAAAAAAACATATGATCACCTCAATGAATATAATATAGTAATTGGACAAAATCCAATACCCTTCGATGAAAAAAATAATGAACCAGACATGGTAGGAAATTTCCTCAATGTGGTTAAATAACTATCTTTTAAAAAATCCTACAGCCAATATCATACTTAATGGGAAAGACTGAATGTTTTCTTCCTCAGATCAAGTGAAAGACAGGGATGTGAGCACCTTGGTAGCTCAGTTGGTTAAGCATCCAACTTTGGCTCAGGTCATGATCTCCCGGTTTGTGAGTTCAAGCCCCACATCAGACTCATGATGTCAGTGCAGAGCCTACTTTGTATCCACTGTCTTCCTCTCTCTGACCCCCCACCCCCTGCTAAGGTTATATCTATCTCTTTCTCTCTCAAAACAAATAAATAAACATTAAAAAATAAAGACAAGATGTTCTCTTTAGCCACTTTTATTAGACATCATAGTGAAGGAATTTACCAAGGCAATTAGATAAGTAACATAAATAAAAGACATCCAGTTGGTAAAAGAAGAACTAAATTTATTTGTATTCATAGATGATATAATCTTATATACATAAAATCATTTAAAAATCACTAAAATCTGTTAGAACAATAAGTAAGCTTTGCAACGTTACAAGATACAAGATGGATATACAAAAAAATTTTATTTTTATACACTAGCATTGAGCAATGTAAAAATGAAATTAAGAATATGATTTTATTTACAAAATAAAAGTAATAAGATATTTAGGAATAAATTTAACAAAGCGCAAGTCTTAAATGCTAAATGCTATACTGCTGAAAAGATCAAAAGTTCTAGATAAATTTATATCCCATGTTCAAGGATCAGAAGACTTAATACTGTTAAGATGGCAATACTTCCAAATTGATCTGGAGATTCAACACCACATCCATCAAAATCCCAGGTACATTTTTTTTTGGCAGAAATGACAAGCTGTCCCTAAAATTTATATGAACATTCAAGAGATCCAGAATGACCTGAATAATCTTGAAAAAAAAATAATAACAAAGTTGAAATACTCACAATTCTTGGTTTCAAAATGTGCTGCAAAGCCACAGCAATTGAGGGAGACATGTAGTAATGGAATAAGACAGACATATAAATCAATGGTATAGAACTGAGAGTCTAGAAATTAACCTTTACATTTATGATTAATTGATTTTTGCCAAGATTTCCAAGACAATCCAGAGAACAATGAAGTCTTTTCAACAAATGGGGCTGAGATTACTGTACATCTGCCTACAAAAATATGAAGTTGTACCTCTTCCTTATACCATACCAACAAACAAAACAAAAACCCAACATGTATAAAAGGCCTAATGTGAGAGCTAAACTATCAAACTCTAAGAAGAAAACAGGGGTCAGTCTTTGTGATTTGGGATTAGACAATGGTTTCTTAGAAATGAAACCTAAAATACAAGCAACAAAGAGGAAAATACATAAATTGGACTACATCAAAATTAACAACTCATGTGCTGCAAATTATACCATTAAGAAAATAAACAGACAGCACACAGGATATGAGAAAATATTTCCAGGTCATATCTGGGAAGAAGCTGGTGTTCAGAACAAAGAACTTTTACAACTAATTAATGAGTCCAATTTTTAAAAACAGTCTAGGGTCCTGTTATAGACATTTCTCCACAGAAGGGTGTACCAAGGGTCAATAAGCACGTGAAGAGATGCTGGTCAACATCAGGCATTAAAGAAATGCAAATTAAAGCCACCAACAAGATAACACTTCACACCCACTGGGACAGCTATAATCTACAAGACAGACCACAAGTAGGTGGAGAAATTGAATCCTCACACATTGCTGGTGAGAGTGTAAAATGTACAGTAGCTTTAGAAATCAGCTCAGCAGTTTTTCAAAAGGTTAAGTATATAGTGAATCATACATATGACATGGCAATTCCTCTCCTATATACATGCCAAGATAAATAAAAACATATAGCCACTCAAAATTTATCTTTGAGTATTAGATTATTATTCATAATAAGCAAGATATGGAAACAACCCAAATGTCTATCAGTTGATGAATGGATAAACAAACTGTGTTATATCCATACAAAGGAATGTTATTCAACTATAAAAGGAATCAATTTCTGATACATATTAGGTAATAGATGAATCTTGAAAATATTATGCTAAGCAAACGATGCCAGTCACAAAAAAAAAAAAAAATCATATACTGTATGATTCCATTTATATGAACTGTCCAGATCAGGCAAATTCATAGACAGAGAATAGATATAATGTCTACAGCTGGGGCAGGTATGGGAGTGACTATAATGGGCACAGGGTAATGAGGTCATGAAAATTTTTCAAATTTAGATTTTGGTGGTGGATGCACAACTCTTAATATACCAAAATTCTTGATCTGCATACTTTAAATGGGTGAATTTTATGACACATTTAAATAGCGATGTTAAAAATATTCCTACTTTATAAATTCCTTCATATTTACATGTCCATTCCTCACAAGCCTAAAAAAAGACTATCCTTCAAAACAATTTTTAAAAACTATTTTGTTATAAGAAAAATTTAAAGGTAATATTCTGGCATATTCAGTTGGCAAGGCGTAACAACTCCAGATTATGTATTTTTCTTCAAACTTCTTTACATCTGATGAATTTTTCAGTTTTTTCTAGTTTAGTAGGAGGGATTTGGCAATGCAAATATATCATTGGTAAGAGTTATGGAAATAACTACCTTGAAATATAGCAAAAAACATACTTTCTCGGGATGTATTCAGAATCAAATTCATTTTCATGCATAAATATCTTTCTGATAGCTTCTGTACACAGCTCCTTTTTTTTTGTTCAGACCATCAAACCTAAACCAACTGATTTGTCTACACTTTTAAATTACAGGATAATTTTTTAAATAAAAAAAACAAGTTTCTGACAACATATAATAAAAATTCTATTTATACCCCATAATTAAGAACAGATATGTCAGTTCTGTAGCTCCAGTAAAGCATGTAGATACAAGAGTATTTTTCCCTTTTCTTAACTGCGAATCACTTAAGCAAGTAAAATAAATGAAAAAAATTAAGACTGAAGAAGTTTTATGATAAAAGTGTCAAGTTAAAAGCTTGATTCCTAATATTCACAGAAACGACTACAAGTGAAGATGCAAATGAAAATTAATTTGTGCATCTTTTGAAAACACTTAAAATTATATGGCTCAACACAGAAGAAAAATGACAGGTGAAAGACTGTGAAAAGAAGGAAACAGTAAAGATACTAGAGATTGATAAAGAAACATAATTAGAAGGTTAAACTCTGCAGATAAAGGACAATAAGTTTTAAAGATGGATTTCATAACATCTTGAAAGGTTGTTGTCAGTGAAATTAACACTTAGAAGTACGCTGTTGAGATTTCTTAGCAGAACACCCACAGTCCTCTATGGCTTGATCCTTCCTCAACTGTTCAACTTTATCTCCTTCTTCCCCTATCCTAAAAGCAACAATGATCTTGATGACAATGTGAACCACAACTACTTGCAATTCGAGGGTACGTTCCATGGGCCAGAAATAGGCAAGATTCTATAAAAAGCCATATTTCATCCAAACCTTATGAAGAAAAAAAAAAGTGAGGTGATTACTATTATTC
The DNA here is from genome assembly GCF_008692635.1 of Crocuta crocuta. Taxonomy (NCBI): domain Eukaryota; kingdom Metazoa; phylum Chordata; class Mammalia; order Carnivora; family Hyaenidae; genus Crocuta; species Crocuta crocuta. The sequence goes on along the minus strand of NW_027527388.1, from coordinate 5,187,474 downwards.
TCATTTTTCAAATGAGTAAAACTCAGGTGTTGAAAGGTCAAGAGACTCGATCTAAGTTATACAGACAGTAAATGTCAGACAGAGCTAAGTTCAAGTCCAGCTTTTCTGGCACCAAAGTCAGGGGCTTCTGGGAGTCTCCAACTAGGTGGAACTATGTACAATTACTTGAACAAGCCCCATTATTACATCCCTTGCACAAACTTTCATCCTGCCCATAACGTTCCCTCTTACTATTCCCCTGATCGACTCTAAGACTTTCATCCTGCAAGGCCAAATCTCATGTGTGTTCTCCTCTATTAAAGCCTTTCCTTACACAACCAAGCAGATTTGATGACACTCTCCTTTTTACTGCCTTTGGTCCTGGTCCAAACTGTGAATCTACCCCACTGTAGTGCAATTATTTACACACATATCTGATGGGAGCATGATGAGCATATCCTATGCTCTCAAAACAACGAAGGGGTGAATGAACAAATGTCTTGTGACCCTAAAACAACACACTACTGTGGCTGGCAACATGACATTACCACAGCACTCAGTAAAAATTTGCCAATTTTAATTTAACTGTAAGGTTTTAGGCCAGACGATAATTACTTCACATAAGCAATCACAGAAAAGGTTCACAGAGGGATTTGTTCACATTAGTAGGGAGTTAACCTATTAGCACAATTTTCTGTCTGTGTTTTGTTGCAAGTATTCCCTCTGTCACATTGTCTGACCTCTTCCCTCCTCTTAACTTAGTGTGAACTACTAACTAGGAACATAAATGAAAAATAAGAACATTTTAAAATGGGGGAAATAAAACACAACATCTTATTTTACATCCATGCATAGTAAAATAGAAGTTTTCAGTTTGAGACTGATCTTTGCCTCCTTAGGATTAATGCACGTATGAGCTTGACTAGAAAAATGCAGAAGCCGGCCAAAAATGAGCCTTCTCAGGAAAAACAAAGTCCTCAGGAAAGAAAGGGGCCAGACTTGGACACATGACAGTTGCTCCCAGAACAATGTTCAATGCTGTTGCCTTTGAGAACTTCAAATGCATTCATACTTGTAAAAAAACAGTTATGACTTCAATCTATAAATACCTATCTTTTCTACATCTTATGTTTATATATACTATCTTGTTCTTAACAATTAACGTAGTGTATATTTTCCCTCAGACACGCTTGATCACCTGAAGCAGGCAGTAAATACTAATTTATTCACTGCTCTTAAAAATAATAAGAGATTTCCTTCCAAATTCCTCCACATGACATGAAAATTTCAAAAATTAATAGTGGAACCCCCTGAGAACTTCCTGCAGAGCTCAAGCCAGGCTTCCAAAAGCCTTGGCAGTGAGCGAAGGGCGAACGCCACTTGAAGGAAGAAAGTCCCACAGATTCCAGAGCTGGCTTGAATTTTTAAAATTATGTTTTAAATGTTGGGGCACCTGGGTGGCTCAGTCAGTTAAGAGTCTGACTTTGGCTCAGGTCATGATCTCAGAGTTCATGATTTTGAGCCCCACGTCAGGCTCTGTGCCGACAACTAGAGCCTGGAGCCTGTCTCGGATTCTGTTTCTCCCTCTCTCTCTGCCCTTCCCCTATTCATTCTTGTGTTCTCTCTCTCTGTCTCTCAAATAACTAAATTTTTAAATGTTTATTTATTTTTGACAGAGCACAAGTGAGCATGCAAGTGGTAAGGGGCAGAGAGAGGAGAAGAGAGAGAATCCCAAGCAGGCTCCTCACTGTCAGCACAGAGTCCAACACGGGGCTCAATCTCACAAACCATGAGACCATGACCTGAGCTGAAATCAAGAGTCAGATGCTTAACCAACTGAACCACCCAGGTGCCTCAAAATGTTACTTGAACACATGCAGACTTATAAGTAGATATAAGACCCTTATGGGTATAGTTCTTACACAACAGTACAGCTAACACAAATGTGCAGGTTAAATATAACCAAAGCTACAAAACAAAACAATGAATTGTGGGAGAAATGTGCAAACAGTATTGAATGCTCTGTGATTTGGTGGTAGGCTAAAATTTGCTACAACCATATGTGTAGCTCCCTCTACCTATAACCTTCTCCCTTACCCCCATAGAGAGCAGTACCTCTGCTTAGCATATAATGAATATCCAGTGACCGCTAATTTGATTTTTTTTCACAAATTCAATATCACACTGTAACCAACAGGGAATATTTAGAATAGTAGATGTTTTCATATAAAAAGAGGCCAACTCTCTAGTTGGACACTTCCCACCAGAAATCATTCAAGAATTTGGAACTCCAGTCAAATGCCACAATTTGAAACAAACTGTAACATGTTTAACCTTTGCCCAAAGAGAAAGAAAAAGACCATAAGGGATAAGCAACAGGTGACTAGCAGTAGTAAGGGGGATATAAAATAGCTGTAATAAAGAACAATTAAAAAGCAAGATGGTGTCTGTTTCAGAACGAAGAGCAAAACCTTCACATCACAAACTCAGTTACTCTTGTAGAAAAGAGAAGTACAGAGGAATGAATTCATACAAAGTAAGCTGTACCTGATGAGATAGATTTTGTTATGGCATATATTAATATTTTCTAGTAATATATTATTTTAGGTACAGTGCTAGCAAATGTAACATACATTTCTTTTTTTTAATTTTTTTTTTTCTAGAGGAGAGAGAGAGACAGCGTGAGCAGGGGAGGGTCAAAGAAAGAGGGAGTCACAGACTGAAACAGGCTCCAGGCTCTGAGCTGGCAGTCAGCACAGAGCCCGACTTGGGGCCCGAACCCACGAACCGCGAGATCATGACCTAAGCGAAAGTCGGAAGTTTAACCGACTAAGCCACCCAGGCGCCCCGTAACATACATTTCTTAGGTCATGCATTTCCAAATTTATTGTAGTGAGTTGATTGTTTATATACTATACTTCTATTTGATTAGTACTATGACATTGCATTCTTTTTTCCATTTCTAACCATTTTCTTCGTAAGGGCACAAGTCTAAACCAAACTGACTCCATGACAGGCTTTAAGTTTCCCCTCTAAACTAGAAGGCCTAAGTTTCAGCTTCCCTGAAACTATCAGGCAGTTTACACATTGCCCAAGGCAGGAGAAACCACCCTTGCAACACCCAATCAGGAAAGGCCAGCGACCACCCTCCATATTACTAAGGGAGAGACCTGGAGATAGAAACTATAGATAGGACCCTGTTACCTAAAGTTAAAGTTAACCTGTTAGTTGCCAAACAAGACCCTAGGCTCGCTCTGTGATTGGTTGAATTTAAAGGTACTCTAAATGTTGTAATTGGATCCCGCCAAAAGTAACGAATACCCTAGACAATGTGTATGGTTAAACCCGCTGTCAATAATGTTGCATAATTATGATTGGATCACTGTTTCCATGCCACAACTTCTGTAACTCCCCCGTCATAAACCCCATAAAAACCCTAGTCTGCCTTTGCTCGGGGCTCTCAGCACGGATCCACTGCATTGGTGAGGTCTGGGAGCTGGAGCTCGAGCCCGTAATAAAGCCCTTTGCCTTTGAACGCGTGACTCGGTCTCCCAGGTGGTGTCTGGTCGTTGATGATACTGCGATCTGGGTATAACATCTTCCTCCTAGGATCCTGTGACTCTCTTGTCCTGTGTTCAATTATGGTGTTAAAATCTATTTCATCTTTCCTCTCAATTTACCTGAATATTCTTCACTGATTCTTCAAATTTTATACCTGATTCAGCAATTTTTGTATGTCATAATGTTATCAAACTTTTGCTAGATAAGTAAATAGTCAAAACACATTAAATTCTTCAAGGAAGTAAATAACTGAGAATCGTACATTTTACTTATAAATACTTCTATACTCTATATTAACATTAAAAGAGATGACATATATGTAACATAACAGGAGACAGATACACCATAGTTTTAAAAAAGGTTAATGAATATTCAACAATGTATACAAACGTTATAACATCTATTAGTTTCGTCAACATTTATTTTTTTAAAAAAAAACATTGTGTTTAGCTACTCATTACAGTCTCCTGCGATCACTGGTTAAAGTAATAAACACAAAACATATATTCAGCTAAACTTTAAATTCCGGACTATAATGGGGAGAGGTGAAGGTTGGATTATAAATAAAACCTTAAAGCAAACACACAGGACTAGGAACAATTTTGCTGATAAAGAATTAAGCTAGAAAAGTGCAATGTGATAAGTTTAGTGTATTCAATTATATAAGCAAAAGAGTTTTTAAAAGCAGACAACTGGTGCAATTAGTATTTAAGTCAATATATAGTTGTTATTTTATCACTGAAGATTTTTCTAGAGGGAAGATAATAAGTTTACAGCAGCCACTTAGAAGAACAAATGCAAGGTTTTTTATCGCTACTGATCAAAAGGATAAATCTTACAAAGATATGAAATAGGTTAACCAGGTCCCCAATGTTTTCCCAGAATTTTCTTAAAGGAGTGAGGGATAGACACTTGCCAAATTTGGCTACTTTGTAGTACGTATCTCAAAGTTAGTTGCTTATTGGAATTATGGGATGCTTGACTTCCACCTCCACAGATTCTGATGCAATTGGTTAGAGCACAGACTGGGAATTTTTTAAGTTCCCCGGTTCATTTTCGTGCAGCCACAGTTGAGAACCACTGCATTACTGGAAAGGAGAAAGAGAGAATGAATGTATTTATAGGACAAAATCTCTCTGTCTGCCTGTCTGTCTGTCTTTCCCTCTCTCCCTCTCTCTCAAACACACACAAACACAAATGCATATACATTTACTTAAATAATTTTCTCAAAGCCCTATATCTCTCTCTGGCAATGAACACAGCAAAGCTCCTGTTATTTCTGTTCTAAGAAAGATTATATTAGGTTCTCTTCATTCTGACAGACTTGGAAAAAATAAGTGGGAAAGCAAGAGAGAGTAAGAGAAAGAAAAACAAAGGGAAAGAGACAGATTGTCACTGTCTTGCTGTGTATATTTCTGTGTATTCTATTATTTTCACATTCTATGGTTTAACAGGTAAGAATCAGTATAGTAAAAGGTCCCACAAGCTGTGAAAGTGTTGTGTTTGCTTTTTCTTAAACATTTATACAATTTTTCCTCAAATGTGGTCTCATAAAGTTTACAAATCCTTCTTTTCCTGTCACTAATCTGCATTTTGTCAACTTGCATACCTTTTCCAAATCCAAAATATTCTCAACCATGATGAACTTTTCAAAAGTACTTTGAAAAGTTACCTGTTGTGAGTTTAACTACTTTGCCCCAAACACTTTATCAATAAATAGCACATTCTTTCCTTCAGGTCTTTAATATGCAAAATGGAGAAAAAAGAGTTTCTTCTGCACCTCATTTCTCAGCTGCAGAGTTCTCTCACCTTAGCTAAATATTTAATTCTGCCTTCTAGCCTCATATTTCTAGTACAGCAATCATAAAGGCCACCCATTATAATTTGCTTCCTATAATTGAATGTTTCAATTTAGGTATTTCTAATCTCTAAATTTTCAAAGAAAGAAACAGAATTTTAACTAGAAAAGAATTTGTCAGTATCAAAGGATATCAGTTCAGCCAGCAGTCTCCAGGGAGCTTTGAAATTATAGGAGCCAGTTCATGACTACGTTCTTACCTTTTAAATGTGTTTTCTTCAAAAGTTGGCTATGATCTCTTTACTCTGATTTCATGCTGACTGTCTCTAATTAAATTATAAGTGGCTGGGTCTTTTCCCAGAGTATCCTTTGATTAGCAATTACACTTGTGTATTTTGTCAATTGTCAAAAATTAATTTGTTGACTGGAGTTCTCCCCCAAAATACTTCAATGACTTCCAATTACAGGTCTTACACTCAATAGTAACAGTTGTTTTCAAAGATATCAAAGGTATTTGTGTATCTTTAACCACTTTTTTCCAAATTTCAAATCTCAGTTTTCAAATCACTTTTACACCTAGTCTCTGTTGAAACTAGTGAAAAGTTTAAGGAATCGGGCATCGGGCAGTCTATATTTGAATATTGAATCTTGCCGCCTAACCAGCTGTCATATCTTTGGAGAGCTGCACTACTTCTTCAAAAGTTATAGTTACTTCCTCAATCTTACTTTATAGTCATGGATAAAATCTTAAGGAAAATACACAGGTTAAAGCATTTTGTGGGGCGCCTGGGTGGCTTAGTCCGTTAAGCGTCCGACTTTCGCTTTGGTCATGATCTCGCGGTTCGTGTGTTTCGAGCCCCGCGTCAGGCTCTGTGCTGACTGCCAGCTCGGAGCCTGGAGCCTATTTCGGAGTCTGTGTCTCCCTCTCTCTCTCTGACCCTCCCCTGCTCACGCTGTCTCTCTCTCTCTCTCTCTCTCTCCTAGAAATGAATAAAAATGTTTAAAAAAAAGCATTTTGTAAGCTATAAAACACTATAAATATATAGTATATATTTTATTACTAACTTTGTTTCCAGCACTGATCGTCCCTTCAAAACTAACAGGTAGTTATAATATTCTACAATGTAAGAAGCATTTTTTTCTTCCTTTTAAGTTTATTTATTTTGAAAGACAGATCATAGTTTATGGAGGGGCAGAAAGGAAGAGAAAGAATCCCACACAGGCTCCACACTGTGAGCACAGAGCCCACCACAGGACTGGAACTCATGAATGGTGAGATCATGACTTGAGCTGAAATCAGGAATTGGATGCTTAATCGACTCAGCCACCCAGGTGCCCTTTCAATTTGAGAAGTGTTTTTGAAAGACTGATCCAACCCCACAGCCCCTTTAACAACAACTTTTTCTCATAAGCTTAAACTCATGGCCAAAATGCCACCATCAGAGGCCATTTACCTGATTAAAGCACATATATCTCTAGAGTAATGACATATAGTCAGTGATAGTGCTGTTTTGAGGTTAAATGCATGGCTACTGGGACAATAATGCCTGGATTTAAATCCCAGCTCTATCATTTATTAGCTTTATGGCCTTGAGCAAATTTGTTAACTCCCTGAATTTTAATTTCTTTATGTCCAAAATGGGAATAATTACAGTATGTACCTCATGGGGTTGCGATAACGATTAAATGAATTAATGCACATTAAGTGTTTAGAATGGAGCCTGGCACAGAGCAGAAATTAAATAAATGTATAACTAACTTTGTTATTGCTGTTATCATTATTAGCTCACCCATCTTCCTTACATTAGCTGTTGCTTTTCTCCCAACTGCTGCCCACATAATGAATCCTGTTCTCTCACTATTTTTATATTCAAATGTCATTATTTGCAGGACGCCTTCCCTGACTTTTCACCTCCCTCCCCCTGGAGCAAATATAAGAGATGTGTAGAATGAAAGAGGAGAGATGGATAGGCACCAAAAAAAAAATTCCTTTTCATAATTTCATGTAAAATTTGCATTACCTACAGAAAATCTAAAATGCCTGGGGAAAGCACAGCACATGTCTTTCCTTTGCCTTTTCCCAACCCACTGTGACACCAGGAACAGGGAATAAAAGGTAATTTTCATCTATGAAATCACTCTCTGCTGCCAGTGGGTTGTAACAAAGCAAAAACTGCACTGACAAAACTAAACAGATAAGGAAGATTTTATTCACGGTGCTGTGGACTGAATTGTGTCTTCCCCCAAATCTCTATGTTGAAGCTCTAATCTCCAATGTGATGGTATTTAGAGACCATCTTTGGTTCTTTGGGAAGTAATTAAATTTAGATGAGGTCATGAGAGTGGGGTCCTAATGCTGAGAACAGTGAATTTCAAAAAAGAAATATCAGAGAGCTTACTTGACCTCGCCCCTCCCACTTCCCCACCCCTGCCCCTGGTCATGAAGGACACAGTGAGAAGGCAACCATCTGCAAGCCAGGACAAGATACCTCATGCAGACCAGACCATGCCAACAGGCCTGGTCTCCAAAACCATGAAAAATAAAGTTCTACTGTGTAAGCCACCCAGTCCGTGGCATTTTGTTATGGTCGCATGAGCTCAGTAAGACACAAGACTACAGCCATGGAGAAAAGAGGCCAGAACTCAGACTATGCTTAACTCCATTAACACAAAAGATGAGAAGGATCCTAAGTGCTGGAGCAGCGAGTGGAAAAGTACTGAAGGATGCTGGGGGTAGAAGTTCATCAATGGGATGTGTTGAGCACACTGAGTTATTCCTCAGTTTGCAAATGGTTTTCTCTGTGATTTGGTCATCAGCGTTTTCTAATTGGCTCCCACTGAAGTTAGACTGAGAGAGAGGAGCACCTAACCACCTTGATGATTACACTTCAAAGGGATGGCCCCAGGTCCCCGGAAAGATATTCCTTGGTTGTAAAATTAGTGTGAGTCTTTTGAGAAGATATGCATATAAAAAGGCCAAAGAAAGAATTTACCATCACAAATTTTCTAAAGTAAATGTTCTAAGAAAAAGGAGGTCGGGAGCCTGTCAAAGTTTAGTCAAGCTGAGGGGAATGGTAAGATATTCTTGGTCAGTTGCTATTCTCATCCCTGAACCATCTATCTGCCCCCTTTAACTGACTACACAGAAATGAAAATACTGGCCCTATCAGATCCTCTGTGTCATCCACATTTTATTCTCTACTTCAACATGTCTTATCCCATTGAGATTTCACAATTTCAGTTCCATTCAAATGTTGATTTCAGAGTCCTCCTGTGCAGAGGAGTTCCCAAGCACAGCAATGAACTGAAATGTAAGATCACAGACTTGTAATACTAATATGAAAGTAATAATATAATATCCCTGTGTTTGCATGGTTGTATGTATAATAAACAATTTACCTTTGAAAAGAGGAAATGTTCATAAACAGAAATTAACAGTAGTAATTTGTTAACAGTTTATCCTATTGATCTCTTGTTAACATTTATCACACTGTATCACAGTATCCTCAACGACCAGAGACCACCGGGGAGACCGAGTCACGCATTCAAAGGCAAAGGGCTTTATTACGGGCTCGAGCTCGGGCTCCCAGACCTCACCAATGCAGATCCGTGCTGAGAGCCCCTAGCAAAGGCAGAGTAGGGTTTTTAGGGGGTTTATGATGGGGGAGTTACAGAAGTTGTGGCAGGGGAACAGTGATCCAATCATAATTATTCAACATTATTGACAGCGGGTTTAACCATACACATTGTCTAGAGTCTTCCTTACTTTTGGCGGGATCCAATTACAACATGTAGAGTACCTTTAAATTCAACCAATCACAGAGCGACCCTAGGGTCTTGTTTGGCCACTAACGGGTTAACTTTAACATTAGGTAACAGGATCCTATCTATAGTTTCTATCTCCAGGCCTCTCCCTTAACAATGTGGAGGGTGGTGGCTGGCCTTTCCTGATTGGGTGTTGCAAGGGTGGTTTCTCCTGCCTTGGGCAATGTGTAACTGCCTGATAGTTTCCGGGAAGCTGAAACTTAGGCCTTCTAGTTTAGAGGGGAAACTTAAAGCCTGTCATGGACTCAGTCTGGTTTAAATGTTTAGACTTGTGTCCTTACAACACCAAGTAATGAAAGACTCCTTATTTCACGGACCAAGTTTTGTAAAGTAGGTTCAAGTTTACTGAACAGATAAATCTGGCCTGAATCTAATTTGAGAAATTGTTTCTTTTTGATCTTCAAATCAAGAAAACTAGTGTCTTTGTTCATATGCATCAGTTCTTTCAAATAAGCAGTAATAAAGAGAAAGAAAAATTCATGCTGCATGCATTTGTAAAACTCAACTAAATCTTTCTTGATTTTTGTCAAATCGTATAAAAACCACTGCATCAAGTTCATAAGCAAACAGCAACTGAGAATTTGAATAAGCTCTGAATAAGAATAAAGAAGCTTTTGAAAAATCTTAGAAATTAACATTAATTCCATTTATTGAGAAACAAGTTTTCACAAGGTGACTTTTTTCTTAAAAGCACATGTTGAGTTCACTCAAGTGATGTATTGTCAGAAAGTCTAAACATTACTAATATTCTTTGCCTGGAAAGAAAAAAGGAAGTATGTCGACTTTAAAATAGTCCAGAAGAAAGAAGCAATGTTTTCAAGGTTAAAATATTGAACTTATAAGCCTCTATTAAATCTATGAATGGAGGGAAGCCTACATTATTTAAGGACAAAATCTAGTAAAGCAAAGTCAAAAGCTCCATGAAAAAAATCAAAAAGGACTTAGTGGGGAAAAAAATGCTGAAATTGAATACACACAATAATTCTAAAGTGGTAATGATGTAAATTACTTTCATTTTAAGATGCAGAAGGTTATTTTATTTCCTAATTTTAAAAAAAAATCCTGTTTTTCCACTCCCTATTTAAGGACACACTGGTGAGAGAAGTATGCTGTGGGGCACCATTCATGTTCAGTAATCAGAACTTCCTAAGAGAAACTAAGAGGATGAAGAACTCATTAGCAAGCTGTCTTTCGTGGTTTTGTTTTTTTTTATTCCAATAATCTGAAAAGAAAGACAAAATAAATCCATAACTGATGTCATATTAGGATCAGAGGAAGAGGACATTAAACCTACACCAAGGGGGACCATTTCTCCTACCCTCTGGCTATAATACACCCAAGTTCACCTCATGCCACAACTTACTCTGAACATTGCTCCTCATTCTAGTTACACTGAAATGTAGAGTTATTTTAAAGATTATGTGACAGCCTAAATTCTGTTTATTCAAAGAAAATTTTATATTGCTTCTCTTCGTCTTTAAAAACTAGATGTTCTTTAAATTAAATGAATATCTATTCTAGGTTCAGATTCATCAAAAAGAGAAAATGGGAGCATTCATTTATGGTCCTACAAGGTCTATAAGGTATAAAGTCTATCTTGTTTTATTTCAAACACTGAATAACAGACAGCAAAATGTTATTAATTCTATTCTGGTTGGACTGATGAAAGGAAATAAAAGGCAACTGTACTGGGGAAAAAAGAGGGGGGTTGGGGAAACAAGAAAAAGATTTGGCAGACAGATGGAGATTTCTCCTCACAAAGCTCTTCGCTACATGAAAACCTAAACTCTTGATCTTTAGAGAGCTAATCTAAACTAAACACTATTTCATTTGTACACAAGTGCCTGAAATAAACCCATGAACTTCATCTTTATCTAAACAGGATTAGGAAGGAATATTTATTGTCCTCAGGGATGAAACAGAAATAGAATGTTATCAGTGTAACTTCACTCTAGTAGCTTAAACATGTCAGGAAACACAGTACCTTTATGTAGTGTACAAACCTCATTAATTACTTGCATTATCTTGTTATCTGGGTTTCATAATAGGTAGTGGATAAATTATAATTGGCACATCCATAAAGACTGTAGATTAAGGAATAAACACACTAGAAAAAATGTATTCTCCACTGATTGCCTTCAAAATCCTCAATAGACGTAGTCAAGAAATGACTTAAAAACCTTCCCTCTGACAGTAATGGATCATTTGTCAGTTGTTACTGTAAAGTGATGATAGAGTTATTGTGTAGTGAAGTACTTAGGACCCAATGCCTTTTTTTTTCTTTTTCTTTTTTGCAGCTATTTATACGTTGGCAATCATTTGAGAGAAGAATGGGAATTGGCACTGAAACAGAAACTCCTAACTCCTTCAGGAAAAGTCTATTTTATTCTGAAATCGTTTTCACTGACTAGCACATATCCAACAATAAATACTGGACATCAACAATTCTGTGACAAATTTCATATCTAAAAATCTAAGACCAGGATGAACTCCTGCTGCTTTCTTTTCAGGAACCACAACAAAGTAAAAGAAGTCTCAGAACTATACTGAGATACTTACTTGTCAAAGCATTTTGTATTGCAACAATTTTGTATTTGTTTTTCAAATACTGACAGGGGAACCTTTAAAACTGTAAATACAGTTTCTTTTGTAAGTCTGATGGTATCCAAAGTTTGTCCTTTGGTAAGGAAGCTCTCATTATTTCTTATATACACAGAATTTCTAATAGTGAAAATTTGGTTAGGCTCTGTTATATTATTTTCTTCTAATGTTTCTTTAGTGATTTTATACATGTATAGTGAAACTGTAATTTTATAAATTTAATTCTCATATCTATAACATATTACACAATATTATGTAACAGTTAACAACTTGATTCTTTTCTCACGAGATAACCTAGGTTTGAAGGTTTGAAACGTACCTCCCGAAACATAACTTAACCACAAGAGTAGAGGATCCAAACACATTTAAGTAACACAAGTAGAGGTACATTCAAATCTTCTAAGAAAATAGGGGTTGACAGTTCTACATGGGACACAAGGCTCTGTATCTCTGAACTGAGTCTAAATATCAGTTTTAAAGTGGCTTCAGTTAAATGACAGCACCAAACCTAATCAACACCTGTGTAAGCGTTCATGTCAACTAAGGATTCACAACTGGCTTGTGAAAGATATTTCAATGAATATCCCATGTTTCACCTGACTCTTAAACACTGAAATTACACTGACTATAAAGAGATATGGCAGTTCTTTCTCAAGGCCTAAAATTATCTTTAAAAAAATTCCAGGCAAAATGTTAAGTTTTTGGGAATTCTCCAAATCAAATGGATTTTAAATTTCAGTATCTAAAAAACTGATATTTAGCTTCAGGGAAAAAAGTACAAACAAAACAAACTGCTTCTGGATATATACATGTTTCTCAGGGACAGAATCTTATAAATAACATACTAAATTCATTTTGTTCAATAAAAGATGGGAAACTTCTCAATAAAATTAACATAGCTTTGATACCCAAACTTTACAACTATAGCACAAGAAAGAAAAGAGTGGAGTAATTTCACTAAAAAATAGAGACATGAATGCCTGATAAATATCACACAACCCTAATCTGAAAAACTTCTAACTAGATAACACACCATAATCCAATAAAAGAGATTTAAAAATATAGATACATGCTTCAAAATGAAGAAATCAATTCAGAGAACACATGTAGCCAGTAGTTCAAAAGTTTAAAAACATATCTAATTATCTCAATAAGTGCTATTAAATAAATACATATTTCCATAAAGTATTAAATCCTACTACCAATCCTGGCTGTTTTTTAAATCCTTAAGAGGATTAAAAAAGGGGAAAAAATTTTAAAGTATTATGATACATATCTGACCAAAATCCAACTGCAGCCTTAACAAATAAATATCAAAGTAGTTATAACAAATGAAACAAAGCAAGGTTCCCATCACCAACCCTACGACTGAAAATACTCTAGCCAAAGATATATAAAAAAGAGGGAGATGTGATGGAAGCTGTAATTATCTGAAAAGAAGACAAAACTTTCTTTATTTGTACATGATACTATTGTTAACTTAAAAAAACCCCACAAACTGATTAAATAACTGATTAAATGTATGAGAGTTTATTATGTTTAACTTTTATAAAATATAGGAATCAGTAGATCCTTCATAAACCTCAAATAGTCCACTAGAACACATTTGTAAAAATCAATCACAAAATAACATCATAATAACATACATAATTATTTGCAGTAAGTTTAACAAAAAAACAAAAAATCAAAAAATGTTAACCAGAAACATAAAAGAAAAAAGAAAAGAGAAATACTATTCCTGAATAGAAGTATAGAATATTTTAAGATTGTCATTCTCCTCAAAATAATTTACAGAAAATTTAAGAAGCACTTCATTTAACAAAAACTAAAACTTATGTGGTATATATAGCAGAGTAACCAGGATATTTTTGAAACAGAAAAATGTTGCTTGGTTTCTATATTTCAAAAGACTAAAAACTAATTTTAAACATGAACAAGAAAAAAAAATTGCATGCTACTACCACTACAACCCAACATTCTCTTGTCACTCCTAGCCAATGCAGGAGAAACAAAAAGTGAGAAATACACACTGGAAATAAAGATTAAATTATCTCACTATTTGTGTATGTTATGATTGTTCAGCTATAGTATGTTATTAGCTGGGGATGGAAAAATAGAGAATGAAATAAAATTGTGACTTCAGAAATAAATCTACATATTAGGAGAATATATTCTATAAAAAGATAACATTTCAAATCAATACAAGCCCATGTAATAAATAAACAGTATTGGATCATTTGGAAAAAAATAGAGCTCAACTTCACACTATGCACTCAAGTAAATTATAGCCATATCGAAAATTTCAATGTAAAACATATATAAAATCCTTATAAAAGGAAAGATACAAAACCTAGGAATAACAAAAAAATGATCAGATTTGATAAAATTTTAAACTATATAAAATATACCATAAATAAAGTAAAAAGACAAGTAATATTCAAGTACAGTTTGGCAAACTATAGCCCATGAAATGGCTTCCAATATAGTTTTATTGGGATACAGCCACACCAACTCATTTACATATTATCTATGGCTGCTGTCCTACTACAAGGGCAGACTTGAGTATTGTGACCAGGCCCATATAGCCTACAATTCCTAAAATTTTGCCAATCCCTCATCTAGGAGAAAATATTTGTAATATACCTAACAGCCAAAGATTTTTACTTAAAATGACCACCAAAATAAGCTTTCAACCACACAAAGCTGAGTTCACTAATCATAGCACCAAAGGAAAATTCTTCCTTGAAAGAGTCTTAGAAGTATCAGAAACTGGCAGTGAAAGGAGGATATTTACAGGGTTTTAAAGTCTGGTTTCTAGTAATTAAAGGCAAATCTTTCAATGAAGAGACCTGATTATAATGGCAAATAATAATAGCAATCTGATTAAAGTATAATTGGCATTAAGATAAAATATACATATTTGAAATAGACAATTTGATGTTTTGACATATGTATAAACCTATGAAACCATAACCATAATCAAATAGTGAATAAATATATCATTCCCAGAGGATTCCTCATATGCCTCTCTGCAAAATCGCTTCTCCCTAGTCAGCCACAAGGGATGTCACTATATTAGTTTAGATCTACTTTGATTTGTCTTGGCAACATTTTGTAGCTTCAAAAAGCAGTCTCATCATTACCTGTGATGTACTGTATGCTTTTCATAGACACTTATCACATTAGAAAGTCCCTTTGACTCCTAATTTTCCCTGAGTTTTCCATCAGGAAAAGATCTTGGATTTTATCAGATCTATTTTTTCTGTATCTACTTAGATGACCATGTGCTACATATAATATCAGAAAGAGCAATCCTATTTGTCAGAAGCTATCCTATTGACCATGATCCTCACAAAAGTGGAAAAATATTGATTTCCTGTACATGTCAGTAACCAGAAGTCTATTCAGTTCATACAATGTAACTATGACTAATGTCTGTCTGTTGAGTCTAAGATACAGAAACACTACGGTATATATTATTTTCCCTCTCCTTACTTGCATCATTCATTCTTGTTACATTTTTAAACATATTGAAACAAGAAAAGAAAGAGGGGGAGAGAGAGAGTGAGAGAGAGAGAGAGAGAGAGAAAGGGACAAGGAAACAGGAGAATAAAAACAACCTAAGGAAATATAAGCAATGCACAAAAAATTCAAATATCCAAGTACATATAAAAATATGCTCATTATAAATAATTACTTGTTGGAATGTCTAATTTTTATTATGTTTCATAAAACTATTCATTATCATGCCAACACTACATTGCTGTTTTTTTTTTTTATTTTATCTTTTAAATTGTTTACTTTAATACAAGGCAAAATAAATTCCAAGGCTATTTGTCCTTTAGAAATCTTTTGGCTATTTTTCTTGTATATTTTTGTAAACAAGGCTTACAATTTTTAAGTAATTACACCTTTTACTATATTTTAAATTATTTTATTTACATTAATATATTACATTAATTTTATTTTTGAAAGAGAATGAGAGCGTGCAAGCAGGGGAAAGGCAGAAAAAGAGGGAAAGAGAGAATCTTATAAAGCAGGCTCCACACTCAGCTCAGAGCCCAACTCAGGGCTGGATTCAATGACCTTGGGATCATAACCTGAGCTGAAATCAAGAGTCCAAAGCTCAACTAATTGAGGCACCCAGGCATCCCTACTACATATAAAATTTTAAAATTCCATAATCTGGACGTATGTCATAAAACATGTTTATCATCTCTACCAAAGTAGAAATTAAGTATCCATTACTGGTGGTGAATTAGGTATTTAATCCTATTAGTCACATTCATTCACTAAGAATATCCTACTTCTGAGCTTTATTTAAGAGGATCACAACAGTTGAGGGGTGCCTGGGTAGCTCAGTCGGTTAAGCATTGGACTCTTGACTTCTGCTTAGGTCATAATCTCACGGTCTGAGTTTGAGCTGCACATCGGGCTCTTTGCTGACAATGCAGAGCCTGCTTGGGAATCTCTCTCCCTCTCTCCCTGACCTTCCCCTGCTCATGGGTGCTCTGTCTCTCTCAAAATAAATAAACTTAAAAAATATATAGGGCGCCTAGGTGGCTCAGTCGGTTAAGCGTCCGACTTTGGCTCAGGTCATGATCTCATGGTTCGTGGGTTCGAGCCCTGCATCGGGCTCTGTGCTGACAGCTAACACTGTGTTTCACTCTCTCTCTGATCCTCCCCTGCTCACTCTGTCTCTCTCTCTCTCTCAAAAATAAACAAAACATTAAAAAAAATTTTTTTAATATATATTAAAATAAAAAGAGTATCACAACAGTCGAATGATGGTATGTCTGGGTACTGATTTTTAGTCTGAGCAAAAGACATAAAGCAACCACTGACTCAGCAAAGAACAAAAAGCAAAACACACGGGGCGCCTGGGTGGCTTAGTCGGTTAAGCGTCTGACTCTCGTTTAGGTCATGATCTCGCGGTTCATGGGTTCGAGCCCCGCGTCGGGCTCTGTGCTGACTGCCAGCTCAGAGCCTGGAGCCTGTTTCAGTCTGTGACTCCCTCTCTCTCTGACCCTCCCCTGCTCACGCTGTCTCTCTCTCCTAGAAATAAATAAAAATATTAAAAAAAAAAAAGCAAAACACACTAGTGGCCTAATCAGAAATTCATTTTGCAAGAGATTTCAGTAAATATTTGAGTGCATAAAATAAAATCCAAGTTAATTATACAAACCATTCCATAACTCAGAGATCTAATATATCTTAAATATCAAATAAGTACAAAATTTTTAAAATTAATATAAAAACTTATATAGAGATACTTTGAACACCTGAAAGAGATTTGGAAATGTCTGAAAATAATAGTAGATTTATTCATTCCCATTCTGTCAATGACTCTATTACACACACTCTTTTCTTCAGAGACCCTCCAGGAACAACTATGTTTCAGTCTTACTTATCAATTAAGTGGTTTCTAAATCTATATATATCCAGTCATATTTCCTTGTATACGCAGCTCACAGTCTATACAACCTAAAACACTGCTTTATCATCAGACCATCTCTTCCAACTTGCCTGACATGCTTACTGTTACCGAGTCACTCCTTTTACATGGGAAAATACTAGTAGTGTTATAGCTTTTTTTAACCACTTCTTTTGTTGTCCTTATCTTTCTCAAATCTTTACCTTTCTATCATTTCCAAAATCATGAGCTGCTTTCAGTCATAAAATAGCAACCATTCATTGAGCATCTAAAATGTATTAAGCTCCAAATCTCATTCTGAAAAGTAGACATTATCCTCCACTTAATGGATTAAGACACTGAAACACAAGAAGTTGTTTTCACACTTCTCCCCCAAAAATAACATTTAGCTAGTAAATGACTTAGCTGGGATTTGGACCATCATCTGTCCAAATTCATCATGTCCCCAATTTAACTACACTCTATGTTTCCAGACTCTTTTCCAAACATAAATAAACCAATTAACAAATCCACTTTATCTAAATGCTCTTGGTACAATCATTCCCCGTGAAAGAAATCCAGCTTATTTTTCAATCATCATTTACTCATATTATCTACTTTCCCCAAATTCTCTTGCTCTTACTTAAGTGTATGTATGTGAATTTTGTGATCTCCACTGTTTGCAGGCAAATATATATCGTTCGTTAATTTAATGTGTGTTTATTTATGTGCTGAGTTCATGTCATTATTCTCAGTCTCTTTAATTCACAACTGTATTATTTATCTCTTTAATGAAAGTTTTCTTAACATGCCCTAAAACAAGCCTCGAAGTCATCCATACTAAGCATACCAAAAATCATTTGGAATTCAGGAGTATCAACTCTTTGCAGCTGCAGTTCTTGCATGCATGTACTCACTTTAGAGAGATGTGTCCATCTGCCCATCGTGTTTATTCCGCCTCCCTTATCCAACACCACAACTGGAACCCGCAGTAGCCTTTGGAGTTCTCCAGAGCACCCGATGCAGTGGTCAATGAGTGAATGGTTCTATTTCATTTATCATGGCTACATGCTCTGAAGGTGAGAATCGAGGGCATTCATACATGCAGAGGATGGTTAAGCACAGGAAAAAATGTTTTATCTTAATTACCCAGGTGAATGAAGCCAGAAGGTGGTATACTAGAGTGTAAAGGATATAGGGTCTCAAATGCATTAGTGACTATCTACGATCAAGCCTGATATTCCGATCACCAAAACAGGGTAAGATTGGAGGACAATACTCAAATGTAAAACAGCAATGCCCTATAGTACATAGAAGACATAATCAAGATTGGCACATAGTGAAAATATGATTGAGGTGGCTACTCTTGGGAGGTTTTCAACAAATGCTTATTAACTTAATAAATGCTTACTAATTGAATAAATGCATACAACATTGTTGCTTTTTAGTTTCTATGTTGTGATTCTGTCTATACAGAAATGGGATGGTATAGAGTTGAAGGGAATTTGTTCCCCATACATCATCCACGCATTTTATCTCAGATTTACACTATCTAAATAATTCAGGGAGCCAAACTTCACAATTTAATCATATACAACCCAATAAAATTCCTCTCATGTAATAAAATCACATATTATAAACAACTTTATTAATGTATGATTTATAAAGAAAATACAATATTCTGGTCTTATTAAAAGTGAGCAAATTGGGGCGCCTGGGTGGCTTAGTCAGTTGAGCGTCCGACTTTCGCTTAGGTCATGATCTCATGGTTCAGGGGTTCGAGCCCCCCATCGGGCTCTGTGCTGACTGCCAGCTCAGAGCCTGGAGCCTGTTTCAGTCTGTGACTCCCTCTCTCTCTGACCCTCCCCTGCTCACGCTGTCTATCTCTCTCTCTCTCTCACTTTCTCCTAGAAATAAATTAAAAAAACATTTAAAAAAAAGTGAGCAAATTCACCAAAATATCAATAGGGAATGTAATTAAAAGAAATAGCTGGCTTATTTGATTTTGTTTATGCTAAGCAATTAAAATAATAAAAATATGAACATAGTGTTATTCTAAGAAATATTAAAATCCTAATAACCATTTGCTCATGTTCTAACATATCCTTTCAGTACTTTACTCTTCAGCAAAAAATGCAGTTTCCAAAGACAAAAATCGAATTGCATATTGTTAAATTTGTTTTCTTCCAAAAACTTCAAAAAATGAAAATAAATGAAAATCAGTTTAATGTACAGAACTAAAAAGTAGCTGCTTTTGCATTTATCACAATGCACTATTAATTTCAAATAAAAGTTTTATCCCTTTCTGTTGCTAAACCACCAGCATTTTAGTTTGTACTTAATTTATTTTCTTTAATGTATTTTTTGAAATTCAGCATAACATCTCTAAAATAGTAATTGTTTTTCTTTACAGTGACTAACGTTAAAATCTCCTCCACTCTCGTACTAATTCTTTAGTTTTCCTCCCCAGCAAGCATTAGTGACCACTGGGCACCAAGCTAGGTAAATGGTTACAAAAATCACAGTCACAAAAGATCCCATTTATTAAACAATGATTCTAGATTGCAACGTATCTTCTGACTGCACATATTGACTTGCCCAAACATTTACTGCTTTTAGTTAAGGCAGTTTTACAGCATAATCTATAAAAATCAAGTAAGAATCCACTAGAAATTCTCTTTACTGGACTTAATCAGCTTGGGCAGTTACTATTCAACCATTCTTACTATACTGATAAGTCATATTAGCATTTTTCTTAAAAAGTGAGGATGATGACTGAGATCCTAAAACAGCCATGATAATACATGGTCCTCCTTTTGTTTTGATTGATATAATTGAATATTAATTTCAGTTGTACAATATATTCAATATTTGTATATACTGCAAAATGATCACCATAATAAGTCTAGTTAACATTCATCACTGTACATAATTTACAAGTAATTTTTTTGTGATGAGAATTTTTAAGATATACTTTCTCAGTAGTTTTCAACCATACAGTACAGTATTATTAACTATACAATTTAGTAGAACATGCGTCCTGAGTGTCTGGCTGAAACAAGGGATACCACTAACTGCAGTGCAACAACTGGTAAAGCAAGGTTTTAAGGATCTGATGAATGACAAGTGGGGCAATTCATCATAGCAATAAGATGGATCAGGAACTACAGCCCAGGTCAACAGCCCTGCACACAGCAAGCAGGCGCTCTATTGTAGCAAAGGCTTTAAGCAGATCAGGAAGTCAAGAGGCAAATGTGAAAAGAGGAAGATCAGCCCCAGGCACAGGATGGGGTAGATACATTTTTGTTCAGTTTCAGAACTCTAGACCTCATTTGTTTCTCTGGATGTTTTGCCCCAACCTTATTCCCACCTTGGGCATTCAACCCCAAAATGTGCATCTGGTTTCCTCAAATATCCCCAGAGCCACTCTCACCTACCTTCCATTTCATCTTTCTACCTAGAAAATTCAAAGTATATCAGAATTATCTCTGAACACATATCAAAAAAATTTGTCTCCTAACCTCTATTTTGCATTCTCTAATTTCAATTATCTACACATGAAAGCAGTTCTATAATACATTCACTCTAAAATGCTAATGCCTGGGGGTAAAAAAAAAAAGTGAAAGATTATTCCTCTCAGGAATATTTATATTTTTTAAGCTGTCTAGTAACTTAACCAATATTTTCATGTGAAATTTCAGGAGGCACAGTTTTAAAAATGAGGATGATTTTTTTTTAATCATTCCAGAGCCATTGCAGTGTTTGCTCTTGAGACCATTATTTTCTCTACCTAATTATCAAGGGTTGATTCTTCTCCTGAAAGCAGCTGTATCATAAACCAAATATAATCTCTATCCATACACTGTATAGGAAAGACTATTAATAATTTGTCTGTTGTTTTCAGACACATCTAAATACAAATGTAAAAATATTTGTATATGTCTCCTAATATCTTATTCCTCAATGTGATGGTCAACCTCTATGTACAACATCATCCATTAGGGATTTACTGAGGAATCTGAAATTCCTACAGGGTTATGTACCCCAGAACCCATTTTTTAAAAGGGATTTAATATAAAGAAACTTAGAGGAGTGCCTGGGTAGCTCAGTTGGTTAAGCGTCTGACTTCAGCTCTGGTCATGACCTCACAGTCAGTGAGTCTGAGCCCTGCATTGGGCTCTGGGCTGACAGCAGAGCGAGCCTGGGGGCTGCTTCAGATTCTGTGTCACCCCCTCTCTCTGTTCCTCCCCCACTTGCACTCTGTCTCTCTCTCTCTTTCTCAAAAATAAATAAAGATTAAAAAAAATTTAAAGAAACTTTACAATATTTTGGTGAACAAAAAATGTAAAAGAAAAATCTCACTTAAATGTCAACTTAAGTCATAACAAATATGAATATGTGAACTACTGTGGACTAAAGAATTAATCTACACAGATTTTCCCTTATATGCTAAAGTTTTCCTGACAGTTTATTATTGACCTCAGTAAAGTTAGAAATTCTAGGATCATGAGGAAGTCTACTTCTTCAATGATGACTCTTTTTCAACTGGCATAACCATTTTTTTATCTTATCCCCAGAAAAAGTAACTACTCTTGATTATTTTCAAATGTAGAACAAAATCTAGGAAAATGTGAGCATCAAGATAAATAATAATATAATGGGTCCCCATTCATTAAATGAAATAAGAATCTGAGTCCATTGAGACTTTAATTCATGGAAATGTACTTTCCAGTAAAATGCTAATCAAAATATATCATAGATAAAGTTAGAAAATCATCTATGATGGTCAAAACTAATAGGTAAAATTTTGGTGAGGAGCTGCAAATTTACATAGTCTCAAAAATGTTTTCCATAAGTTAGAAAGGGAAAATTATTAACTTTGTGGTAAGAATCTGGCCAATTCCACCTTAATTATGTGATCGAAGTTAACATCAATATTAGGAGAAACCAGCATCATGCACTTCCTATTATACACTGAGAACAACATAATATCTCTACTGCTACTGCTTACAAGAATATATACTGAATCTAATCCTCATAAAAGATCAAAAAACCCTAATAACAATAATTGGTATTCTTCAAAAATATTAAGGTTAAGTAAGCAAAGAAAGGATGAGGAACTTTCTCCAATTTATGAGAACTAATGGAACATAAAAATAAATGCAATGCATGATTGAATCCTGGGATAGAAAAACATCCATTAAAAACATTACTGGAACAATTGATAAAATTTGAGTATAGACTATGGATTAGATAATAGTATTGTATGACTGTCAAGTTTTCTAATTTTGATAACTGCAACTTTTGTTTTGTAAGAGAATGTCCTGGTCCTCAGGAAACACACACTGAAACATTTAAGAATGAAGACACTGTGTCTACAACTTACTCTCACACGGTTCACCTACAACAATCTCAATTTATCTATGTGATAAAGTGAGACAAAAATGTAAACAATTAGAAAATCGGGGTAAAAGGTGTATGGTAAATGCTGACACTATTCTTTCAAGTTATCTGTATGTCTGAAATTGAATAAAAATATATTTTTTTAAATTTTCACAAATAAACATCCTAGCCTAGTTGATATCATCAATTGTATCAAACATTTAGAAAGAATAAGGTAAATAAAAAAAATAAATAGGAAATAGCACCAAGCATACAGAAACTTTTCAGAAAAAAAGAACTTATTTACTAGGTTAATGTAATCATGATATTACAACATTGAAAAAGACATTATGACAAATTTACTGACCTATATCCCTCATAAGCATTGACACACAAGCCCTTACCAAAATACAAGTTGAATCCATCAATATATAGAAAGGATAATACATCATGAGCAAGTGGATTTTATATTAGGAATGCAAAGTCAATTTAACATTCAAGAATCAATGTAATTCTCCATGTTAGAATAATTTTTTAAAAAATATGTTCATCTAAACAGGTGCAGGAAAAACATTTGACAAGGTTCAATACACATTCATGATAGAAAAACTATCAGTAGAAGGGAAATCAACTGACCTGATAAGGAAATTCACTAATATACAAAAAATCTATAGCTTCACACTTTATGATAAAATACAAATCAATCTCAGTGTAGGTTGAACAAAAACTATGGCAGTGTTAAATTTCTTAGTAATATTTTGGAATTCCTAAGTATCTTTCATCAGTTAAAAAGCATGCCATCTGTTGTACCATTTGATGTTATTGAAGCCAACAGACATAAGAAAAATTCAAATTCTGCCTCAGTTCACTGCTACCTCACGAAACCCTAGAGAAAATACACACAAAGAGCATTCAAAAAGGAAAGAAAGTAGTATTTTACTGATAACAACCACTTTTTAGATTTAGAATTTCAAAATAAACAATTTTAGTTAACTGAGATGGTATTTCTCATAAGAAAATTAAACCTCAAAGTCTTCAAACAAAACCAATGGTCTTCCTAATTATCCATATTCCCTTCCTACCTCATTCCCTACCACTGCCTTTCCATGTTTAAACTAATAGTCTTGGACAGTAAGATGAGGAAATTTACTTGCTCCTTTTGTACTATAGCTGAATAGGAAATCTGCTCTTAAATATATTGATAGAGAGGGTTTGGGAGGGTTTCCAAAGCAGTGATTATCAAATGGGGGTTTTGAAATTAAAAGACTATATTAAAAGCTCCTATTAAAAGACTTTTGAAGAGCCATGTAATACTGAAAAGTTATTTAAAAATTGAGTTCCAGAGTTTCAACTGACTTTTACATATATATTTTTTATTTTCTTTTCTGATTTCTGATCTTATCTTAGAAAATCTCATTCTTGACTGCACTCGGACTCAGAGATAGAAGCTCTCAGAGAAGATACTCTCTGTCTCTTGGACATGTATTCCTGGCGCTTTTCTTTGGTCCCCTTCATTCTCTTTATCAAAAGTTTAGCATATTCTGTGGCCTAGTCTTTATTTTTCTTAGTACGCTTTTTTTCGGAGTAATGCTGAAGTTTGTGGTAGAGGAGCAAGAAGACATTAAACCTGGGGCACTCTTGTTCTTACCTGCTTTGTTTAGGGGCTTTCTCACAACATATCAGAAGACATCACCTTCTTTAGAGACACTGAAAAGTCTGGGGATTCTGCTAGCTCTTTTGGGCCCAGGCAACAAGGCACAGTAGCATCAGTGAGTCCAGGAATACCCATCTCCCCTTTTTTAACAATGACCAAGTTGAGAACACTGAGATTGGCCGATTGGCATCCACAGCACAACCTCACCCAGATCTGTGCTTTCTTTCTGCAGCCCCTGCCCCCTCCGCCTCCCTCCCCCACCCCCGTCCTCCTTAGTCCATAGCAGGAATGCCACCTACTCAGCAGCAAGTGGAAAAGGCCATGGGTCAAGACTCCCTGCTTCAGGCAGAAGCCTTGTTTGCCATTGCCACCACTGGTTCAGACCATGTAACTCTTCCATTCTTCACCCAAAACAACAGCAGCAACTTCTGTGGACATGCTTCTCATAAAGGTACGGAGTTTGCTTTCATCATCCAGTTTAATGAGTTTCCGGTAGCCAGCAGCTGGGAAAGAGATGTTCAGCTTCAGCCTAAAGCAGCCTACCATCTCCGAGGTGCCACGGCAAAGAGATATCTTTTTTTTTTTTTTAAGTAACCCCTTCACCCAATGGGGGACTTGAACTCACAACCCCAGGGTCAAGAGTGAAGGCTCTACCTGGTGAGCCGGCCAGGTGCCCCTAGCAAATGGTTCTTTTATATTTTATCCAAACACTCAATCCCTCTAAACTGTATCATGTTGGTGCCTCTTTCCCAACTGGTTTCTCCCAACTGTACAAAAGAAAGACCTACAGCTCATACATCCAGAGCCCTGCTAGGGTGAACTGCTTCAAGTTCTAAGAACCACCAACGCAGCTGGGGGACAATTCCAAAAGAGGATGTTGATAAAGAAAATTAATAGAAATTAATACATTTCCAAGACAGGTAGTTACTGATTATTTGCTTCAAAGAAAATAGGGGGAAAATGGCCTAAAACTATCAACTGGTAAGTCATTAAAAATAATTTTTGATGACAGTTCAGTCTGGGATCCTTAGCAGATAAGGAAGATGTTCAAAGTAACTTTTTTATCCATATCCATTTTTGATGAAGTGTTTTCAATATTGATGTTAATAAAAAAGAAAAATAAGGGGCGCCCGGGTGGCTTAGTCAGTTAAGCGTCCGACTTTCGCTCAGGTCATGATCTCGCGGTTCGTGGGTTCGAGCCCCGCGTCGGGCTCTGTGCTGACTGCCAGCTCAGAGCCTGGAGCCTGTTTCAGTCTGTGACTCCCTCTCTCTCTGACCCTCCCTGCTCACGCTGTCTCTCTCTCTCTCTCTTTCTCCTAGAAATAAATAAAAAACATTAAAAAAAAAATAGGACAGAAGTGATACTGAACTATCTCATTCTAATAATTTATTATTATTCAGCTAAGGATACATAAATTAATTGAAAAAAGTCCAACATATTATTTAAATGGATTTTGATTATCCAAAATTTGATGTTCTTTTGATTATTTTGAACTTGTAATCATTGCAATGATTATTCAAGATTTTGACCACTTAGACACTTACTAATCATAAGAAATACAAACTTAATCTATATAGTTTTATTGCATAAAATATATTACTGTTATCAGTTAAGCATACATATGTTCAACATTAAGGTAAAATTCTGTAAGAGGAATAAAAATAACATCACAGGGAAAAATAAATAAAATTTCTGACTTAAAGAATACTCATGTTTAGTTTTTAAACATGATTATTATTAAATTGCTATTGCATTTATTTTCCATTGGACATTTTTAAAAGGATAATATGACAGTTTTTTTAAATGTCAATGTTTACAACATGCTAAAAACTATATCTTTTTTCCTTCCTTCCTTCCTTCCTTCCTATTATTTTTTTTTAACAAACCAAACATACTAATCCTCATCACCTATTTCACCAGTCCCACCACCCACATTCCCTCTGGTAACCATCAGTTTGTTCTCTATGGTTAAGAGTCTGTTTCTTGGTTTGCCTCTCTCTCTTTCTTTTTCTTCCCCCTTAGATTATCTGTTTTGTTTCTTAAATTCCACATATGAATGAAATCATATGTCTTTCTCTGAGTTATTTCACTTAATATTATACTCTCGAGATACATCCATGTCATTGCAAATAGCAAGTTTCATTCTTTTTTGTGGCCAAATAATATTCCATTGTATCTATATATACCACCTTTTCTTTATCTATTCATCAATCAGTGGACACTTGGGCTGCTTATATATCTTGACGATTATGAATAATGCTGCTATAGACATAGAGATGAATTCCCTTTGAATTAGTGTTTTTGTATTCTTTAGGTAATACCTAGTAATGTGATTGCTGGATCATAAGGTAGCTCTATTTTTAACATTCTGTGGAACCTCCAGACTGTTTCACAGAGTGGCTACACCAGTTTGCATTCCCACCAACTGCCAGATGGTTCCCCTTTCTCCACATTCTCACCAACACCTGTTGTTCCTTGTGCTGTTGATTTTAGCTATTCTGACAGGTTTGTGCTGTGGTTTTGATTTACATTTCCCTGATGTTGAGTGATGATGAACATTTTTTTATATGTCTGTTGGCCATTTGGATGTCTTCTTTGGAAAAAAGGGTCTGTTCATGTCTTCTGCCCATTTTAATTAGATTATTTGTTTTGGGGGGTTTTGAGTTGTATAAGCTCTTTATTTATGTATTTTGGATACTAACCCTTTATTGGATGTCATTTGCAAGTATCTTCTCCCATTCTACAGAATACCTTTTAGTTTTGTTGACTGTTTCCTTCACTATGCAGAAGCTTTTTATTTTGATGTAGTCCCGATAGTTTATTTTTGCTTTTATTCCCCTTGCCTTAGAAGATAGATGTAGAAAAAAAGTTGCTACAGCTGATGTCAGAGAGATTATTGCCTGTGCTCTCTTCTAGGATTTTTATGGTTTCAGGTCTCACATTTAGGTCTTTAATCCATTTTGAATGTGAAAGTAGTCTAGTTTTGTTCTTTTTCATGTAGCTGTCCAATTTTCCCAACACCATTTGATAAACAAACTTTTATCTCATTGGATATTCTTTCCTACTTTGTCAAAGATTAATTGACTTTATAATGATGGGCTTATTTCTGGATTTTCTATTGTGTTATTCATCTATGTATCTATTTTGCACCAATACCATACTGTTTGGTTGCTACAGCTTTGTAATATACCCTGAAGTCTGTAATTGTGAGGCCTCCAGTTTTGCTTTTCTTTTTTCAAGGCTAATTCAGCTATTCAGTCTCTTTTGTGGTTTCATACAAATTTTAGGATTGTTCATTCTAGTTCTGTGAAAAATGCTGTTGGTATTTTGATAGGAATTTCATTACATGTATAAATTGCTTTGGCCAGTGAAAGTTACATCTTAAATGACAACTTAGGTGTAAAAATATGATTTTTCAAAATTTCTTATAAGGGCTACACAAAATTTTGAGAATTATTAGTCCAAAAAGTAGTAGGCTAAAATTTGGAGAGACAGATTTCCTTTTTTAAATATCGGAATAACTGTACCTAGAACTCACCCATGTAAATTCTCTGAGTAATTAACTGTGAGAATTTATAAGTATTTGTACTCCACAGAGAGAAAACTTAAATATCCATCAAATAGAGGAGAAATTTTAAAGATTTGCAAAGATGAGTAAGCAACTTTCCAGTCATCAATATAGATAAATTTGATATGTTTTGTACAAACAGTACAAAACAAGTAGGAACACTGTCTCCACACCTCTATTCATCACTGACTGTGAATGGTGATTCACAACCTCTCAATTAATTCATTAAAATTCCTGCTTTTGGGACACCTGGGTGGCTCAGTTGGTTGAGCATCCAACTTCGGCTCAGGTCATGATCTTGTGGTCTGTGAGTTTGAGTCCTGCATAGGTCTCTGTGTTGACAGAGCCTGGAGCCTGCTTCAGATTCTGTCTCCCTCTCTCTCTCAAAAATAAACATTAAAAAAATTAATAAAAATAAAATCTTGCTTTTTTTGTAAAGAGGGAGGTGTTTAAATCACTTTGCACTCCTTTACTTTTCTGATCAGCTTCACAGAAATAAAGGATGATCACGTGCTAGTTTCCTTAGGTAGAGAAGTGGTAAAGCCACTCTACAATCTGTTAATGTTCTACTAGAACACATCCCAGAAAATGTAATAATTGGATACAACAATAAAATGTGCACATCGTGAAGTCACTTGAAGAACTGGAGAGATCCTTATTCCAATTTAGCTTTATATTAATAAATTTCATTTTTCAATTACATATATAATCAAACCCTGGCAAATTAATATTAAGGGGCAAATTAAAATGAAGAGTAGAATGGACTTCTTATACCTAGTCTAAAGTATTTGTCTTATGATTTTCTAGTTAGCTATTTGTATAAGTATAATTTCTTTAGGCTTAACCCATATCTTTTTTTATTTAACATTATTATGTTGTGATGATAAATTTAAAAAGTAGGGTTTTTTTCCTTTTGGTTCAAACAGTGTTCATGAAAAATAATCTACATGAAAAGAATGTCTTGAGCCCACATTTATTATGAATAAACTTTGTAAGAACTGTTCCATGAATATTCAATTCCCCTAAATTAGTAAGTCAGCTATTATTAAGTCAAATACTAAAACAAAAGCTGCTGAATGCTGTCAAATTGGTGCCATCAGCTTGAAGGACCAAAATTAACTTCTGTATCACACACACACAATTTTACATTGTCAAGAAATGACTGAGTATTAATAAAAATACATTTTCATTATGCATATAAGGTAGATCAGAAGCTGATCCTTTGATATTAAGATATTAATGAGGTTATTCTACCTTTGCCTTTGCAAAATTGCTTTGCTAGAAAACTAAATAAGGAAAGAATGTAGAGCTCTAGAAAACGGGGGCACTTATTTCTTAAAATTCAACTCTCTTTCAATCAAATGTTGCAAATTCTAACAGTAAAGGTGGGTGGGAGGATTTTTGTATTTACTTCTCAAAACAATCTCCCTTTGGTTATTCTCTGGTGCAAGCCAACACTGTCACAGGTTATATGCTTCAGGAGCTAAAAGGACCCCTTTAGGGGCAAAAGTAGACTTTGGAAAGAGCCTTTCTACCTGGACTGCCTCTCCTGAACTGAACTGGAGGTTCTTTCAATCTCTCTCTCTCTCTCTCTCTCTCTCTTTCACTTTCAGGATGCAAGTGGCAAGGGGCAGAAAAAGGAGAGGGGGAGAGAAAGAGAATCCCATGGGGGGTGGGGGAGGAGAGAGAGAGAGAGAGAGAGAAAAGCAGGGCTCACCTGAAGCAGGGATCAAATTCACCCAACATGGGGCTTGAACTCAAGAACCATGAGACTATGACCTGGGCTGAAGTCTGATGCTTAACTGACTGAGCCACCCAGGCGCCCCTCTTTTTCTCTCTTTAAAAAGAAAAAAATATGAATTCCACACTTCATTGTTTCAAGATCCGTGTCCGGTTCTGTGCTGACAGCTTACAGACTCAGCCTGCTTGAGACTCTGTGTATGTCTCCCTCTCTGCCCCTCCCTCACTCACACTGTCTCTCTATCTCCCCAAAATAAATAAACATTAAAATTTTTAAAGAAAAAAGTTAATAAATTATTGGCCAGCATTATTAAAATATTAATATATTCAAATAATAATATAAAACATGTTATATATAACATGTAGGTAAGAAAGAGAATTTTTTAAAAGAGAAATAAACAAACTTCTAGAAGCACACTTCATTGTAGCAAAGAGTTAAACATTGTTTATAATTCCCCAAATTCTAGAATGTCCTTAATTTGAATAATGTTTGATTTCTTACTCCCATCAGAGTGAATATTTTCAAGCTTCACAACTGCCCTTCCTAGACAAGAGGAGGGACCCTACTGATTTATTATACTATATTCTTGGTGACTTTTCACCTGGTTCTTCCATCATTGTTAACATTGACTTCTTTCTACTAAGATCAAGAAGAGTTCATTCCTCCATAAAGTTAGGGACCCAAAGGACAATCTTAATCATTCGGTTATTTTATGGACACCATGCTGAATAACTGATCAGGGTTTGCCTGGACTTGATTGGGTGAGACTAGAGTTGATTGGTACTTCTCAGCATCCTATTCTGCTAATTACAAAATTGGTTCCCTGAATGGAGCCTAGACATTCGACTCTCTCAGTCAGGACCTGGTGGGGCCCTTCCATCTTGTCTCAGAGACCCATCATTCCTCCCTGTGATTCCCAAGTTAAGCCCTGTGTCCCAAAACCCAGGAAAACAATTTCACAATCCTTATTGCCTCCTGCAAGAGGTCTCTGATTGAATAGGGTTTCCATTGGCCATTCCAGAATTCCAGTTTCTCAAGTAGCCATGCAACTGAAGAACCCCCAGAACTCTTAATATCTTCAATATGTACACAATTTTCAGATATTCTAGCAATGAAGATTTTTTTCACATCAGTCAGTTCAACTAATGTCCCAAACTTAGTGTTATTTTTCCATTTGATTTCTGATCTTTAAAAGTTTATAGAGGAACTAAAGTTTGAAAAATATTTTTATTATTACTTTATGATCTAGATCTATTTAGATATAAATGTAAATAACAAAATAATCCTCCAGGTTAGATTATCTTTTCAATTTTGTTCTCTCCATTAAGATAAGATTTTTAAAATCAAAGGAATTTTGATTTTCTTAGGAAACTGTGATAAATAGTTCAACCTAAATTCTATGTAGTTAAACCTGCAAAATTTCAATTTTAGTAAGCAGATGTAAGCACTTATCCCTGTGCCTTTACCTACTGCATGAGGGATTTGATTTGAATAGTTACATACCAAGGTCCTTAGATCATGGAACAACAGTAAAGGCTACGATGAATATTGATCTGCCCAGACCTGAAGACAATGAAATTTATTTTGCCTATACCAGAAATTTGTTCTCCTCTGCTTTCTGGTGCTTGCCCTGGAAACAGCCACCCAAATGCTCTACCTTAAAGACTTTTATCTCAACCCTACCTAAAACAAATTCTTTTCTATTGAATCTCCAACTCTCCATTAAAATCTTGTTTGGGTAATGTTTTGGTCACTCAATATCCCGGAGAAAATAAAACAGACTGCACATAGTGGTGTTGGTCAGTTGAAATAAATTTTACAAGGGATTATTCCTTGAAAGTAAGTAAACAATATGCAATTCAGTTAACAAACATGGAACAACTCCGGGAATGGCTAATCCCAATGCTTCTAATCAGATGAACGGATCAATGTTACAAGTAAGTGAGGATTTAGGTAAGTGGGGCAGGTAAGACCTGGAAAATCTGAGAATAGCAAGCTGGTATGGAAAAACCTAAAAAAACAGAACTGATAAGAGCATTTCAGGAAGAACAGGTTCCAAGAGGAAGGAGGAATAAGAGACAGTACATGGTTATATTTCAGAGTGAAAAGCTAAGTAGAAACCTAGTCATTTGATCACGTCAAATGACAAGTTGTATTAGTAAAATATTTAGCTGCAGGTAACAGATATTCCCATTAATAGAAGCTTAAACAAATGAGTTGCTTTTTCTCACATAAAAGTGAAGAGATGAACAGTTTACCTTCTTAATTCATTGAAACTACCCTTAATGCAATGTGTTATTGCTCTGTTCTGCCATCTTATATTACCTCCCATTTATACATGTGTTACCCAATGCAGCTCCAGACAGCATGTCCACATTCAAAGCCAGATAAGTGAGTTATGTGTTGTACTTGGTTCATATATCACTTTGGATTGGAAAAACTTTCCCAGAAAACCCCAGTAGAAATCCATTTACATCTCATAGGTCAGAACTACTATGCGGCAACTTAGCTGTAAGGAAAGCAGGAAAGGTTTTGGCATTTTCTGCTTCGCTATCTATTTCTTTAACATAAACTAGCCAATACATGCTTGGTAAACAAGGTAATAATGTCATTATAGAATACATATATTGTTTCATGTAGAACTTTTCTTATGCAAAAGGAGGCCAGAACAGCAGCAGTAATACATATTGTATTAATTGAAAGATGCAGTTTTCCACATTTTCACATTTCTGAAACCAGTACAGTTTATCATTGTATACATAAGGTAAAAGTCATTACAAATTGCCACTGCCTTTGGATACATATGCAGACTTGTTCATTATAACCTATATTATCATACCTTCAAAAGAATACTATATTGTTGCTACTACGTACCAAGCAATATAACTAAACTAAAGGCATGACAAAGTGCAAAGTTCCTCAAAATCAATGATAGACATTTCAAAACAATCAGGGGCTGGTATGATTGATATATCTATTAATCATTTTTGTAAAACTACAAAATGGTTTCATTAAGATAGAAACCATCAATTTGTCAGAAATTTAATACTCATTTCAAACAGAAGCTGTTTAACATCCAGTAACACATGATTCAGTGAAGACAAAATAAAACTGTAAGTTGGTCAAAGAGAAAACTATCAGCCTCAAAAGTTTGTAAGTTAGTAACTTGGAAGAAAACGTCTAAGTTTTTAAGAAATGCTACAATGCTCTTAATGGCATGAAATACAACATGTGCAAAAATATGGAGGATTTTGCTAAGCTGAAAAGTGATAGAAAAGAGCTGGCCTCCAAATATAAAGAAGCTTTAGCAATTCTCACCAGTTTTCTTTAATTATAATTTTTGATTTTAGGTATGTACAAGAGTGATTATTTCTACAGGCTACATGACCAACTAAGTCTAAAAGAATTCTTTCAAAGAATAAATACCATTCTAACTTTGAAAGTAAAAGATTGTTTCTTTGCATAAATAGCATGCATCACTCTTATTAGTGCATAAAATACTAGAGCCTCTTATCCTACAGAAAAAGCATCTTATGACTTTGATATAATCAGTAGGAAAGTGGGAGAAAACCTTCAGGTTGGCAACTGTACTAGAATCAGGAACCTTCTCTCATAAGTTTAAGAAAATTAAAAATGAGCTCCACATGAGGTAGCCCCTCTCCAGAGGTGTTCGTTCACCCAAGGCATGCATGACTGTAGTCCCAATGCAGGCTGTACGACCGTCCTTGGTTTTGCCAACAGCAGCCACACTGGCTCAAAGCGCCCCCTCCCTTTGCTTTATTCTGTACCTAATACTTTCACCCTGGCTGGAGTGTTGCCAGTATCTTTTTCTCTGCTATTTTTTGTAAATTTTTAATACTCCCTATGGTAGCTTTTGTTCGCCTCTGGTTTTCAGTAATACAGGTGATTTGTGACTACTGACTGACCTTGAACCTACAACCCTACTAAATTCCCTCATTATTTGTCATAATTCCTTTGTGCATCATTTTGGAATTTCTATATAAACAATCACTTAATCTGCAATAATTAAAGTTTTATCTCTTCCATCCCAACCGTTAATAACAGTTGTTTCTTTCATTACTATTACTACAAAACCTAAGCATAACTATAATTAAAACTGTAGAAGTGGTAATCTTTGCCTTGTTCCTAAACTCAGTGAGACAGTCTCCATTATTTCACCATCTATAAACTTTTATTTTTGCATTAGTTTCAATTATTTAAATTCTTAAATAATTATAAGAAAAACCTTTTCTATTTTTACTGTCTAAAAGTGTATTTATTTCATCTAAATTTTCAAGTTTTATGACATAAAGATGTTCAAGTATCTTCCTACCGTTTCAGTATCTATAGCAACATTACTCTTTTCATTTCTAATACTGATAATTTGTTCCTTTTTTCCCTTTGTTTGGTCTCACTAGACATTTGTCAACTCCTTTAGCCTTTTCAAAAAACAACTTTTTATTTGTTTATTCTTTCTGGTGCAGGTTGCCATTTGATTTCTTTAATTTCTGTTTTTTTATTATTTCCTTCTGCTTTCTTCAGACTTGTTTTCTTGTTCTTTTCTCTGAATTCTTTAAATGGGTGCTCAGCTAATTACTTTTAGCCATTTTTCTTTTTCAAATAATGTGCTTTTAAGTCCATAAGCTGCCTCTAAGCTCAGCTGTAACTACACTCTACAAGACAAATATGAATGCAGAGATGGAGAGCTTTTGTCGCCAACATTCCTTGAGGGTTTGTTGTTTGTTTGTTTGTTTTTTCTTTTTGATGTCAAAGTCTGAAATGGCCTTGACTCCATGCAGTACTAACTTCTCTTTATATTTTCTTGACTTGCAGTTTTGAACATATTTTTTTGATATACTTCCTTTTTTTCAAGTGTTGTGATGCTAGTGTCTCCTGGTTTTCTGGCTCACTTCTCTACCTCCTTTGGGAATTCTCAAGTCACCTCTGCTTGACTTCTAAATATCAGAGAGCCCAGTGCTCATTCTTAGCCTCTTTATTTTTTAAAAAAATAATTTGTCCCTAGGTAACCTTCTCTAGTCTCATGATTTGGAATACCATCTCTATCCTGATAAGTCTCACACTTTTCTCTCCTATAACCCCATGCTTATATATATTTTTTTTTTCAGAAGAAAATTTGGGTATATAACAGGCATATCCCAAACACAAATTTAATTTCTTTTCAACTATCTCCATTAAGCCTGTTTCACCTTCATATTGGTAAATGGTGCCTCCAGTCTCCCAATTGCTCAGGCTAAAAGCCCATGAATTATCTTTCCTCATCTCTTAACAACATTCATTCCAAAGTATGCATGCTCTCATATATGCATACATATACACATGCACACAAACACACAGCTTGTAATGCACTAATAGATCCTATCAATTCAACTTCAAAGGCTCATATACATACTCCATGATACCCACAAGCATCATAGCTCAAGCCATCATTACTTATTGAGTAAAATATCAAAAAGCTTCCTAACTGGTTTCTATGTTCCCTTGCTTGTTTCTCTATAAGCCACCCACTGAAGAATCAGAGTGATTTTTATAATATAATGACATAAGTCAAATCATATTATCATTCTGTTTAAAACCTTTCAGGGAATTCCCACTGTAACATAAGAAAATCTAAATTTCTTCACCTGGATTGGGAGGCCCTATACGACCTGGGCCGCACCTACCTGTCTGACCCACCTGTCCTCACACTTGATACTCACCCAGGATGCTCCAGCCTTCTACTGTTCCCTGAAGACAAGTGTTATTTCTGCTCTAGTGCCTTGCACTAGCCACTTCCTCTGTCTGAATGTTCTTACCCAAAGACTTTGTGGGGCAAGTTCCTTCTCTTCTTTTAGCTCTTAAGAGCTAAATTATGCTACTCGTTCAGAGCAGGGGGCCAATCTAATTTAACCCTGGAGTCACTTGATCACATTAGTCAATTATAATTTTGTGAAAGATACTTCAAATCTTTGATTATATATCTGTTTGCCTGTCTCTTCCTGAGTTTAGGCATTCTGTAAACAAAGATGTAGCCTATCTTTGTTTACTGCTTTTCCCCCAGCATCTAGAAAAGTTCCTGTTACATAACAAGAACCTAATAAATTAATGAAAAAAAACTAAATCCTTGAGACAAAAACAAAAACAAAAAACAAAAATAAAAACATTAAGGTAAGTTCCTAAAGTAGTTCAGAGGAACCACTGTATTAACATAGTTATTTTAATTCCAGAGTGATATGAAGACTCAGAATAAATCAGAAAGCCAAAACTCATGGCCCTGACACAAAGTCACCATTAGTGACCACTGTTGGAGAGCACTGCCAAAGGCAATTTAAAAGAAGACCCTGAATCAACCTCAGTTTCCATCATGAAATATCCATAAATGCCCCTCAGTTCCTCCTTTAATTCTTATAAAATATGTAAACAAGAATGTTTAAGCTTTCTTTTGCGAAACTGTTAAAAATGGCTTAATTAGGAAATTTATTTTTTCTTTCTCTTTCAAAACTTTTTT
Source organism: Crocuta crocuta (assembly GCF_008692635.1). Taxonomy (NCBI): domain Eukaryota; kingdom Metazoa; phylum Chordata; class Mammalia; order Carnivora; family Hyaenidae; genus Crocuta; species Crocuta crocuta. The sequence goes on along the minus strand of NW_027527388.1, from coordinate 5,151,446 downwards.
GTGTTTGCTCTGATTTTGCTTTTTCTCTCGTTCTCTAATAATACTTTTCAGTGGCTGATCTCATTCCTCTCAAAGATTAAAGTTTTTCTGCCAGATTGGGAAAAATTAGCAGGGACAGGGGCATCTAGACAAGAGGTAAGGTGACTTCTGCCCTGAATCTGCTAGGGTGTGAAGGTGTCATCACACTTCATTTGATCTCAGTGCAGAGAATAGCAGGTGGGCATAGAGAAGTTCTAGAAAGCTGCCTTTGGCCAGAATGCCCAGCATGGCCTGGCCACCTGCAGTGCGGGGCAGAGTGGGAACAGGAGAAGACTGACCATTGTGACCACTGTCATTTCTATTTGTCCCTTCCATTGAAAGGGAAGCTTTAAGAAAACCTTTTGGCTGGAAATAATAAAGATTAAGAATCAACTTAAGAGACTGATTATATGAAATTTTTATTCTTCCTCTGGGCCTCGTCAAATAAATTAGGACTAAGAAAAAGCTGCCTGAGCCTTCTTACCAGGACTATTGAGTCCTGTCAGCCAAATAGCTATGGCCAGATGGCAAAGTTGGGTATTTTATTAAAGAAGGCTACTTCCAGTGCCATCAGAGCTTTGGTGATAAGCAAGACCTCTCAGAAGATTTCAACAGATAGAGGCTTTATGCCAATGAAAATTACGTTCAGATGATTATGCTTAGAAAACTTTTTTTTTTTTTTTTTTTAGAGAGAGAGACAGGATGAGCAGGGGAGGGTCAGAGAGAGAGGGAGTCACAGACTGAAACAGGCTCCAGGCTCTGAGCCGGCAGTCAGCACAGAGCCCGACGCGGGGCTCGAACCCACGAACCGCGAGATCATGACCTGAGCGAAAGTCGGACGCTTAACCGACTAAGCCACCCAGGCGCCCCAGTTCCAAAACTTTTTTATTAAATTGAATCTCCTCTTTTAGAAGCAGAAATTCAAAAAAGAAAAAAAAAATCTTACATTTGTGAGGGTATCATCAGTTCTTTTTTTTTTTTTACTTACAGAACCGAATAACTAAAATTATCAACTGTGATCTTTCCAGAGCAGGGTCACATATGCCCATGTTAAATTTCCTCTGTTTACAAGGTCAAGGTCCAGAGTGAGTGACCTGCTACAATCTCCAAAGGGCCATAAATTGTGGAAGCTGCCCAGGGTCCTTCCTCATGCTCTTTGCTGAAGAAGTATTAGAAGCCCATTCAAACTGGTTTAAACTCCAAAGTGGAAATTCAATGTAATGGTATAGGATTTTATTATAAATCTAAGAACAGAACACATCTGGACCTCTGAACAACTAGAGCCATGGACTGAGTCTGGCCCCCCATCTCTTCACTCTGTTCCACTTTCCTGTCTGCTGAGTTCTTCCCCCTCTTTTTTTTTTTTTCAAACTGACTTCCTCTGCTTCTCCAGTCACCTGGGTGGAAACAGAGGAAAATAGTGAAGTTTCTTTTACAATTAGGTGTTTATATTTGAGTTTTATAATAGCTGTCTTCTAGAAACAAACAAAAGAAGAATAATTATAAGCCTGAGCTCAGCTATATAACAATAGCAATCACAAGTACTGGGATCTCTCCAGAAATAAGTTGAGTTAGTGGCTCAGATGCAGTGGCTTCTAAATGGGGTTCGCTTACCTCAGGGATTTTCAAGATGATGCACTGAGATGCTGGAGAAAAATATTGGAACTATAACTTTAATTTTTATCCTATTAATATTTCTGTTTTCTATGTCACATAATGTACATAGGACCATTTTAATGAGTTTATTTTGTTTTTCAGGCTAAGAAGATCTCTTCTTATTATATCTACAGCTTTAATGATAAATAACTAGAAATTGGACTAACATCTGGCCTGTCCCAAGCCACAATGAACAAAGAATCAAGTTCTAAAAATAAAGTACCAACACTTAATTGTAACGCAGATATTTTATGGAACACTGACCACTAGCCCTATTATGGATTTTATGCAGAATGTTCAGTGTTCCAAATATCTGTAGAAACTTTATTTTGTAACTTTTCAATCTGTTAATGATCTTCAGTTCCACATTGTTGAACTGGAGACATTCAGTTCTATTGACTTTGAACACTGCCTGTTGTTTCTCTGACATTAAATGCAGACCTGGGACCCTCAACACAATTTTACACAAGAGCTGACAATGGTAAATGTCTATAAGTTATCTATAAAGAGAAAGAACTTTGAGAAGACAACAATTGCTATTGATTAATCCCTTCATAATTTGTCTTCAAATTAGAGTTGTTATGATTCACATTAAGATGACAAATTTGAGTGGGAAAATTGAGGGGGTTTTTTGTAATGGAGAAGAAGATTCATTTTCAAAATGGACCTGAAGTAGTCTTGTTGATTAGCATAATAATAGGAAGGCTGTGCAGTCTCAACTATCATATTAACCTTCTGGAATAAAATTGGAAACCAAAGCATTTTCAGTCTCTACACTTTGCAAGGAAAATGGTGAGCCACAGGTTATATGGAGTCAATGGGCAAATGAATGTTCCCTTAGAACAGTCATAGTTTGTGTGCATGAGGGTGTGTGAGCTTTTGTGTGAGCTTTTCTTTTCCTTCTTTACTTGACCACGATCCATGTGAAATGGATCTGTGAGTACATCTGTAACAATATTGCCGGTACTTCAATAAATATAAGACAAATTAAATCAAGTAAAAATTTAATCCAAAAAAAATGGAATTTGTCCCTGCATTCTGAAGGCTTAGCACTTTGTGGGAACTCAATAAATATTAAATCAGGGTCACAAGATTCAAGGCCTATTGAATCATAAGGAAAAACTAATTTCAAAGTTCTAGGCTATCTATAAAAGACCCCCTACTTCCAGGCTCTGAATTCCAATTTTAAGGTCCCTAGCAGGTATGCTTTAAAGATAATGCTTACAGCAGCCTGCATAGGGAGAGATATTATTTGTGAGGTGAAGAAGCATAAAACCTTACAGAATATAATGAATGAAACTCTTGCACCATACCAGGTAGCAAATAAATGGAGCAGATTAAAGACCCCAGGAATGAAGTAACTCATCACATCAGTTGCTAAATAATTTTCTTTACTCCCAAATTGTAAAAATAATTTCAAAACTAATCGAAATTTAAGCCAAGTTCCAAAGATTTAAGAGGTGAATTTAGGCTTATGTGGACTAGAACTTCTAGAAGCCAAACCAGTGAGCACAGATTAACTCAGGATTAGCTCCTTCTCCACACCCTTCTGAAGATTTCCATGGAAAAAACAGGTTTCTTAATAAACCTAGCTTTTTAAAAAATTTTTTAACATTTATTTATTATTAAGAAACAGAGAGAGAGAGACAGAGCATGAACAGGGGAGGGGCAGAGAGAAGGGGAGACACAGAATCCGAAGCAGGCTCCAGCTCTGAGCTGTCAGCACAGAGCCTGACGAGAGGCTCGAACCCACAAACTGCAAGATTATGACCTGAGCTCGAACCCACAAACTGCAAGATTATGAAGTCAGACGTGTAACCAACTGAGCCACCCAGGCACCCTTAAACATAGCTTTTATAATAAGCATTTTTATGTATAAAATTGCTCAAGAACATCTTGTATACTTTCAAGTTGCTTCGAGGCAAGTTCCACAAGGACCTTAAATAAAACGAGTTTCCTATTAAAGAACAGGTACTTACTGATCTGATGTAAAGAAACAAAGTCAAGTCATTTAGTTAATATGTTACTTAAGCATGTCTTTTAACTTCTCCGTCCTCAATTCCATCACCAATAAAATGGGAATGATAACACTGATATGAAAAGTTCATATGCAGATTAAAGGAGAAAGTAAATGAGGAAACTATATGGCAGAAGCATAGAATAAAGAATTAAACCTAAAAGAAGCCTGCATGATTCTCCAGATAGAAGAAAACGGGCGCTAGAAGCCTTGGCTGCTCCGCTGGCTAGCTGCAGAATGCTGGACTGTGTGGGCTCCAAACAGTGCTGGGCTACTGTCTGCTCCTCCAGTTCCCATCACAAACAAAAGGAAGGTTTTGGAGGGACTCTCGGATGGGCTCAGAAGCTCCTGTTATGGAGAGCACTCATTCATAAGACTCATACTCAGTATGCTTTACAGCTTCCCAAGGGAGTCAACACCACATTCAGGACAGAAAGGCCTTAGACAGATGAGCCAATTCTGCCCCGCCCACAAAGATTTAGAAGACCTGGACTATTTGTTAATCCTTACAACATTTTTATGCCAGTTGAAATCGTTCAAGGCCTAGCTTGAACATGGTTTCTGTCAAACATCTGATGATACCACAAACAAAGGTACACTTGCCTACCACCAAAAATCATAATGTATTCTGTATCTCTTTATAAACACATCTCAGTCTACCTAATGGTATATTTGTTTGTATATTTGTGATACTGCTTGTATTAATCAGCTATCGCCATCATAATTTTGGATAAAAACAACCTTAAATCTCAGTGGTTTATAACCATAACCACTGATTTATCTCCTTTATGGTTTTGTTTGTTGGGTTTTTGGTTTTTTGGGGTTTTTTTTCTTTTACCATTCTCCTATGACCCTATGACCAGCAGCTTCCAGGTGCACGTCCCTCTCATGGTGGGTCACAGAAGTACAAGTAGGCACGCCAAACTACACAAACACATTTGAAACCTCTGTTGCAGCATGCCCACTGATACTCTAGTGGTTAAAATAGTCAAGCCCATTCAATGAGGTCATGGTAGAGCAGTGTTGGTGGTATAGTGGTGAGCATAGCTGTCTTCCAATGGGGTCATGGTATATATTACACGTATACTAGGCATGATAATGGCACAAGACAAACGAGTGAAAAATTGGGAACAATTATCCAGTGCCATATTATGCATTCTGTAGGACCAGCTCTATTTTGCCAATTATGTGTTGTTCACTTCTATAGTTTAAAAGCCTAAGTGCTCAGTTCACAGTTAAATACTGAAAACTCAAAGCAATCACATTCTTAATACAGTCTCTGGCATGCAGGAGACACACAACCAGTATTTGTTGAATTCTTTTCTCAATGAAGAAAGTTATACAGAGTTATAACTTTTGTGTAAATCTTTAATGCACATCAGCCGCTTAGTGGGAACTTCTCTACAGTCTGTGTCCTTCCTGAAGTCAAATGATCTGACCCAAAAATTCAGTCAATAGCATTTCAACATCGCAAAACCGTGGACTCTGAAACCAGGAGTGATGGAATGATTTTAAAAAACAAACAAAAGATGAGCATGCTTATTGTCTCTATTAAATGCACTAGAGTCGAGGTTAGTTGTTAATTCTGTGATTAGACAAATCAGCACACTACATAAAGAAGAGAGACAATACTTAGTTTTTACCTTTCCCGTAAATGGACTTTAGCACCAAGCCAGACCTGCTCCTCTAGAGTCCATTCCATTTTGCTTTTCTCATTTTTCTTTTAAAATTTCCTTTAGGGATTAAGGTCTACAATATCTGAAAAGCTGACTTATTTTGATGAGTGGGAAAGAAACTGTTGATTCTTCACTTGCTGACTGCACCCATGGAACAAGAAGTTTTATGCAATGTCTCAGGCATTTAGATTACTTACTCTGAGGCTATAGCAACACAGTGTAAAATGTATTCCTCGGTCTCTTCCCTATATAATGACAGTGAAGTTTCAACTACAAAGGTGCCTCAAGGCCCAGTGATTGTTTAATCATCTCCTGGAAGATAATTTCCAAATGTGACAAGGGCATCAACAATCCTCTTGAGTCGGCTACATTTACTTCTTCCTTCACCTTGTCTGCTGTCTCCTGGTATTACTCTCCTGCAGGGGAAGATTCAGGCTTTGTGGAGCTTACAATGTACATAATTGGGGAGAAAGCCCTTTAAAGAAAAAGACTGTACAATTACAATTACAACATTAGATTAAAATGTTCCTGTAAGGGACCCTAAAAACTTCAGCTTCATAATCTTTAGGATTAATCCACCTATGTTTCTCTTAGGCAGGATTTCCAGATTCAAATTCAAATTTGAATTTAACTTTGAATTTAAACAACAAAATTTTTATTATATATGTACAGTCTTTCAGAAATATTTAAACAAAAATGATTTACTGCTTACATGAAATTCATATTTTAACTAGATATCTTATATTTTTGTTTACTAAATCTGGCCACTCTGTGTAAAAATGGAGATAAGGGGGCGCCTAGATGGCTCAGTCATTTAAGCATATGATTTCGGCTCAGGTTATGAACTCAGTTTGTTATTCTAGCCCTGTTTCAGGCTCTGTGCTGACAGCTCAGAGCCTGGAGTCTGCTTTAGATTCTGTCTCCCTCTCTCTGCTCCTCCCTTGTGTTCTCTCTCTTTCTCTTTCTCTCTCTCTCTCTCTCAAAAATAAATGAACATTTAAAAACAATTTTTAATGGAGATAAAGGCATACGCCTAAGTCCCAAAAATAAATCTGTAAATATCCATATGAATCTCCTTAAGTTTTCTCTGATTTACCTAGATAATGAGCCCTGTGATCTCTATATTAATAAATATTTTAGAATTGATTTTCATTTCATTAATTAATGAAATCAATTTCAAATTAATCTCTCCCCAGATTTTTTAAAAAATCTATATGGAAAGGATATGGCATGAATGAATTCTTCTCATTCAAAGATAACTTTGGTAGCAGAGACTACAATGATTTGAAATAAATGCCAACTGATTCTCTTACTGAGGAAAAGTAACTTAGTCACACTGAAATCCCCTCAGTAATGTATTCTAGCCTCCCACAGCCTTAACAGGCAAGACTCCCTTCATAATTTGTTACCCAAACCTTCCTACTTGGGTTTAACCCTCTTGTCCTTTCCTTAATTAAGTGGGAAATAGCACTCACTACTATATGGATTTCTAAACTTGAACACATTAAGTCCTTCTTCTCAGGCTACTTTTCTCCAAATAAAATAATCTCCATAGTGTTCTCTCCAGGAACTGCCTCTCAACTCTGAGAGAGCTAACGTTTCTCCACATACAAAGTCCCAAATGCAAATCAAAACCACAATGAGATGCCACCTTATATGTGTCACAATGGTTAAAATCAGAGACACAAGAAATAGCAAGGGTTGGTGAGGATGTAAAGAAAAGGAACACTAAGGCATTGAGGGAATGTAAATTGGTACAGCCACTGTGAAATAGAGTAAGAGGATTTCTTAAAAAATTAAAAACAGAACTACCATATGATCCAATAATTATACTACTAGGTATTTACCCAAAGAAAACAAAAATACTAATTTGAAAAATACATGCACCCCTATATTTATTGAGGTATTATTTACAACAGGCAAGATAGGGAAGCAACCTAACTATCCACTGATAGATGAATAGATAAGAAAGATGTGGTATATACATACAGTGGAATAGGACACAGCCATAAAAAGTGCAAGATTGTGCCATTTGTGACAACATGGGGAGTCCTAGTGGGTATTATGCTAAGTGAAGTAAGTCAGAGAAGTACAAATATCGTATGATTTTACTCATATGCGGAATCTAAAAAAGAAAACAAATAAACAAAAAGCAGAATTAGACATAAAACAGAGAAGGAACATGGAGGTAGGTAGGGGGATGGGCAATACAGGTCAAAGAAAGTGGGTGATACAGGTTTCCAGGTGCTACAGGAAGGAAGAAGTCATGGGAATAAGAGGCGCAGAATAGGGAATATAGCGAATGATATTATAATAGTGTTGTCTGGTGACAGACGGTAGCCGCACTTGTGGTGACCACAGAATAACATATAGAGAAGTTGAATCATTATTTTGTACACCTGAGACTAACATAACATTGTGTGTCAACTATACTCAAAAACAAAGAAACAAAAAAAATCCCTTCTCTACATACCAAGATCCCTTAGTTTTGAGATCTAACTGCTGGTAAATTACTAAGGAAGACCTAAAGCCAGTATTAAATATAATTTGAGAAGAATCTTATAATCTGAGTTCCTATGTTTTGGGAAACTGAAAATGTTTGGGATTTGTTCTAATACTGACCAGAAGATCAAAGTTGTTGTCAGATAAATGAGGTAAGGGACCATGGTTTTATGAGCTGTAATATAACTGAAGAATTATGCTTTTCATGGATGAATCATATGCATTATAGCTTAATTGGTTGTGTATTCAGAGAGTGAACATTTAACTCTGACAAAATGACACCCAATACAACTCCAAAATTATTAATAGGACCGAAAAAATTATTGAAATAAATAAAAAGTTCAATACCTACTTTCAAAAGTAGCAACTTTGAAGAAAATACACTTTATAAACTCTACTAGTTTTTTAAAAAGGCTTATCTTCTGTAATTAAAAATCATTTTGTCTTCATATACAAATAGGAAAAATAAAAATATCTATTTCATTGGGGTGTTGTGGGGATTAAATGAAAATGTATTTTTAAAGCAAAGCGTAATGACGGTAATACAGTGAGCATTCAATAAATGTTTCCTATTATTTTCACTACACATTAAAAAAGTTACTAAATATATTTAAAAAGGAAATATTCTTTTCTTTCCTTTCTCTTACTTTTTTCTTATGCCTCTGTCCACATGCTTTATTTTCAATTATTTAAGAGTTGTTAGTATAAGTTTAGATAATTTTAAAGAGAGAAACCAGAAATTTTGTACTTCATGAATATTTTTATAAAGCTTACAAAGTTACCTATCTCAGAATCCTAGTGATATTGTAGCTACATTTTCATCACACAACACCCTCATTTCAATGTGAATCAGGATGATTTCAAAAATTGCTGGTGCTAAATCAGTAAGATATTGTTTAAAAGTTTGACCTTAAAATGAAGTGACATATAAGCCTCTGTAACTTTCATCCATTGCTATTAGCTCTGCCCTCTGCAGAAGCACCCCATCTCTCTTCCATAGAATAATCTAATGTAATCTTCCTTGTGGCAGCTCTCCAAGTATCTAAAAATGTCTCTTCAGTAACTGTCCACGTCAAATGATTTCTTCTCCAGTTTATTTCACTTTATTTTATAAAATATGGAGAATCTAGAGTGTATCAGGAGCAATTCTTCATGATAAAAACAAAAATTAAAAAATACAACACAACCCCTGATGACCAACGCTTCAGTTTAACGGAAAGACAGCTTTTGCTTTATTTTTTTTAAGTTTATTTATTTTTAGGGAGGGGCACAGAATGAGAGGGAAAGAATCCCAAGCAGGCCCCACACTGTCAGCATGGACCCCGATGTGAGGCTGGAACCCACAAACCACGAGATCATGACCTGAGCCAAAACCAAGAGTCAGATGCTTAACTTACAGAGCTATCAGGTGCCCTGGGATGACCAATTTTAAAAGAGAGAAAACTGTAAGCAAAATGAAATTATGGCATTAGTGGAGTCCTTGGAATGAAGGGCACCTGGCCTTATCATTCTTCATAATCACACCTTCTCAAACCTTCTCTTTCCTTAGGACCTTCCTTTCACTATCCTCCAGTAGGAGGCTGCTTCTCAACCAGGGTGATTTTGCCCCCCAGGGGACATGTGGCAATGTCTACAGATACTTTTTGTTGTCGTGCTGGGTCTGGAGGGCGTCCTGAAGATTCTATAGGCATCTTGTGCGTAGAGGCCAGAGATACTGCTAAGCATCAACAATGCACAGGACAGCTGTTCCCTCAAAATGTCAATAGTGCCAAAGTTGAGAAACCTTGCTTAGCCTTTTCTTACTTTTCATAAAATGTGCAATTCTGGTAAAAGTACAAAATTTCAGGTTGGCCTGACCAGTTTAGCTACAGAGCAACCTTTATATTCCTTAGTCCATAGTTCACACCTGAATTAATTAGCCTAAAATAATTTTTTTGATAGTCACATGGTTGGCTCTCAAGAAAATAAGAGTCATGGAGCACTTGTCTGGCTCAGTCAGTACAACATGTGGCTCTTGATCTCAGGGTTGTGAGTTCAAGTCCCACACTGGGCATGGAGCCTACTTTAAAGAAAAGTTTATAGAAAATGAGAATCAGCTAAAACTACTATGCTAATCAGTCTTTCCCCTATATATGTTATTTTGTTGGTCTTAACCTATTGTTCTAGCCTACTGATAACTTTCTAGTCTAAACTCAGCTATTTTCAAGTTTTATATGCCTGTTCTTTACATCTTTACCAAAATATTGGCAAAAAAATCAAAAACACTAAGCCTCATATCATGCAAAATACACCTTGAGAGAATGAAACTGGTCAATTAACACTACTAGGAATATTAAATTATTAGGAATCACTATATCCCCACAACATTTATACTAGCTCACCAAAACAGTGCTGAGGGACGAGCCAAGGACACTGGGGGTACTGTGAGTCTGGGAAATATGCCCAAAGGCACACAGCAGTATATGGGCAGGAGAGATTTTTATGCCACCTCCCTATGTCTGCAAACTTCACGATATGCTTCCTATTATACTGTCTTAAGAAACAACAACATCCACTAGCTGCCATTACTGAGTACCTAAAGCCAACTTTTCCCTATTGTAGCTAATCCTCACAGCAATCCCATGAGGTAGACATTACTACATTCACATTACAGATGTGGAGACTCCTGTGGCTGAGCAGAGCTGTGATCTGCCCAAAGGCAAATGACTACTTAAGAATCAGGCCCAGAATTCATACCTGATCCATGTGGCCCTAACACTGCGATTTGCCCTCCACCAGAGGCTACAAATCCACCGCACTACACTGTCAGTTAGCCCGTACCTTCCTTGTGCAAATAAAGGAAGCTTTGTCCTCGAGGAGCTTTGCTAAATGCTTTCTTAGAAAAGCAGTACACTTTGTTTCTTCTTGAGACTCATCACACTCACCTATTTGGGAAGAATTTTCATTTATGGGTAAGTGATTAGGAAAAACAATCAGAGAAAACTATAGAAGCAGTCAGTTCCTCACTAATCATTAAAAATTATAGTATAGGATGTCTGGGTGGCTCAGTCAGTTGAGCATCCTAGTCTTGATTTTGGCTCAGGTCATGATCTCATGGTTCATGAGATCAAGCCCCACATCAGGCTTGGAATTCTCTCTCCTTCCCTTTCTCTCTCTGCCAGCCTCTCCCCCTTTCTCTCAAAATAAATAAACTAAAAAAATTAAAAATTAAAAAACTATAGTAAAGGCTACCAATTTCTGTACGTTGTTTAACTTTGGTCAGTCTCTACCTCCTTCCAGAAAAGAAAAAAAGCAAAATATTTTCTGCTTTTCAATGTCCTACACTTACAGCTATGCGTTAGAAAAAGGTAAAAATTTTTATGTCTAATTAAAATGATGCCTTAAAAATACAGACTAATGTGGGGACTGGGTGTCTCAGTAAGTTAAGCATCCATCTCTTGGTATGAGCCTAGGTCAGGATCTCACAGTTCATGAGATGGAGTTCGCCCTGGGCTCTGCACTGACTATATAGTGCCTGCTTGGGATTCTCATTCTTTCTCTCTCTCTTCACCCCTTCCCTACTCGCTCTTTCTCTCTTTCTCTCTCAAAATAAACTTTAAAAAATACAGAACAACCTAAGTTTAAAATTGAAGTTTAAAAAAGTAGGTATGGCACATATTGCAAAATACTAATATATTTTAATATACATGACAAAAATATTTTTATTTCTACCTTTAGTATGGTTGAAACTTCTCATAATGAAAAGTAAAACAAAATATAAAGTTTATGATTTGATAATGCTTGTTTCCCTCTAGAAAGTAATTTTTCTTTCAAGTATTTTCATCATTTATTAACGGTTGTTCAATATAATTTACTCCAAAATATTTTTCTCATATGTAATTCTTAAAAATCATTAGATCTCAACCTTTAAAAGATAATCAGAATCCCAATCAAATCCTCACTGCAGTCAAAGCATAAAATCTGTCATTTTTACTTTCCAGCCTTACTAACCATGCTGCCTTTGAGTAGAGTATTAAATTCATATTTGATTTATTATCAAATGCAGGGTGCTTCAATTTCATTTTAGATCCCTCACATTTAAACAACATTTAACAGACTGAAAGCTGTTGCTGAGGTTGACAAGTGTTGGCGTAACAAGTAAATGAGACAAGCGCCATTTTTGCATGTATGAATTATTTGGCAGCGTTATGAGTCAGTCTTACCCTGAAATGATAATTACTGAGTGAGCTGTAAGTGAAGTGAACTACTCCTGCAGTGAGTTCAGAAGAGAGGTGGGGGAAAAAAAAAACCAACCTGCCTTTCAGTCTTTCATAAACCTTTCCAAATCTTATATTTTCTTTTAAAAGGAAGCACTGCCAAAAATTATTGAAAGTCTCAGACACCTTCATAACTATTTCATCATCGCAGACTTGTCCAGATGGCAGCACGATGCCTGCACTTGATTCCCTTGCCTCCAACATGTGAGGCAGAGAGTACGTTTTCACAGAGTCCTGAAATAGTCCCTAGCAGAGAAACAGCTATTAGCTATGCATTAGAACTTGATTACTTCCCAAGACCAAATAGCAAATGGAATCTCATTCCAACAGTGTCACAATTACTGTGTGAGCACGAGAGAGCAATGACTCCATTCTTAACAGGGGAGAGGTGGTTTGAGAAAAGCACTTCATGCAAATAATAACCATCACTAGTTACGAGTTCACTATGCTAAAACCCTTTATGTACAGTAACTGTTATAATCCTCACCACCATTTGTTATAGCTAATTTTATATATCAATTTGACTGGACAACAAGGTAGCCAGATATCTGACCAAACATTAATTCTCCATGTTTTTGTGACGAAGTGTTTGGAGGATATTAACATTTAAATTGACAGACTGAGTAAAGCAGACTGCTTTCCCTAACATGGGTGGGCCCCATCCAATCAAAGGCCAAAACAGAACCAAAAAAACCTGACTGTTCTCCAAGTAAGAGAGAATTCCTCTTGCCTGACAGCCTTCATATTGGCACATTAGCTTTTTCTTGATTTTGGACTCAAATTGAAACACGGGTTTTTCCTGGGTTTCGAGCCTATCAGCCTTCCAACTGGAACTACACTATCAGCCCTCCTGGGTCCCTAGCCTGATGACTACAGATTTGGGAATCTGCTAGCCTCCATAATGACGTGTGCCAATTATCTGTAATAAATCACTATACTCTTAAGTATATAAATACATCCTATTTATTCTGCTTTTCTGGAGAATACTGACAAATATGTTTATTTGTCAACATATATTATCAAATATATATATATATATATAAAACTTTCCCAAGGTTTTTTCTTATGCTAGAAGCTCCTAAAAGACAAGCATTTTTGTCTATTTCACTTACTGATCTGTCCTAAGTGCCTAGGCTAATGTGTCATGTTGCTAAATCTGTTAACTAAGTAAATTCCACTGTAAAGTGGCAGAGCCCAGGCTTGAAGTCCTATTTGGGTGCCACCCAGATCCATTCTTTCACCTTCTATAATACACCAGCTTTTAAAATTCTTTGATAGTTTCTGAAGGCAGTCTTTTAAAGAATAGTTCTTAAAAGAATATTACTAGATATTTGAGCTCAGTTCTAAAACTATTATTTCCTAAAAGATGATAGAATCAGGACCCCAAAAGATCCCAAAAGGTGGAACAATGGACTTGCAAGATAAAATTTAGTTAGAAAAAAATGTGGAATCCTTTCCTTCATTCCAAACAGCAACTAAACTTAGATGGATGTCAAAAGCTTAGCTTAGCAAGAGTATAAATAAAAAAGTCCCACTAGGATTAATTGACAGGGAACGCGATATAAATCAACACTGAGTAGTGGGTGCCAAAAGAGCTAATGCAGTTCTTGGCTGCATTAATAGAATATTTTGTCCAGATCAAGGGAAATAATAATTCCATTCTTTCACCTCTATATCAAACCACATCTAAGCCACACTCTTCAAGAAGAGAGGTAAACTGGAATACATTCAAAGGGAAGTCATCAAAAAGATGAGAGGAATCAAAGCCATGTTATGGAAAGATTAGCTGAAGAGGCAAAAGATGTTGTCAGAAGAGAAAATTCTGCAAATATCTCAGATGTTTTCAAAACTTGTAAGGCTGTCACATCTAAAGATCTCAGATGTGGGGTTTTTTTTCCCTGACTAGCACCATAAGATGGACTTTGACCTAATAAATGCAAAGTTAATGCTACAACAAACTACCTCAGTTTTCCAAAAGTGAGATGGATAATATCATGGACACAGTTAGGTTCCCCATTTCTGGTGTTGTTCAAAACTGAAAGATCTATAATTTGTATTTAGCTGGCAGCTGAGCTTTAGATGGACTGTTGAAGTAGAAGACCCTCAGGCTTCCTTCCCGACATAAATGCCATGATACTCAAGTAGGATATGGAAGGGGAAGAATCAAGGTGGTCAAAATGAATGAAACAGGAGAAAATATTTGCAAACCAAATACCTGATAAAGGGTTAGAATCCAAAAAATATAAGAAACGTATACAACTTAATAGCAATCAAACAAATAATCCAATTAAAAAATTGGCAAAGGACCTGACAAGGTATTCACATGGCCAACAGGAGCATGGAAAGGTACACAACATCACTAATCATGTAGGAAATGTACCTCAAAATCGTAATGAGTTATCAGCTCACACCATTTAGAATGGCTATCATCAAAAAGAAGGGATAGCAAGTGCTGGTAAGGATATGGAAAAAAGGGAATGCTCATGCACCGTTGGTTCGAAAGTAAATGGGCATAACCACTATGGAAAACAGTATGGCGGTTCTTCAAAAAAGTGAAAGTAGAACTACCAGACCAGTCAGCAAATTTGACTTCTGGGAATATGTGCAAAGGTAACAAAAACATTAACTTGAAAAGATATCATCTTCACAGCAGTGCTATTTACCATAACCAAGACATGAATGCAACCAAAGTGTCCATGAATAGATGAATGGATAAAAAAAGCTGCGGTATATACCTACACAATGAAATACTATTCAGCCATTAAAAAACTGAGAAATTCTATCATTTGCTATATGGATAGAATTTGAAGGCATCATGCTAAGTGAAGTAAGTCAGAGAAAGACAAATACTGTATGATCTCACTTATATGTGGAAACTAAAAAGGAAAAAAAATCTCAGAAAAAGAGATCAGATTTGTGCTTGCCAGAGGTGGGTGGTGAGGGAGGAGGAACTGGAGGAAAGTGGTCAAAAGGTACAAACTTCCAGTTAGATATGTAAGTACTGGAAATGTAATGTACAGCATGATGACTCCAGCAGACACTGTTGTACGATACATAGGTAAGCTGTTCAAAGAGTAAATCCTACGTGTTTTCTTCCAAAGAAAAGTGGTTACATATATATGTGTAACACACATACATACATACAATGGAGTATTATTCAACCATATAAAACAAAGAAATCTTGCCAAATCTAACAGTATGGATGAACCTTGAAAGCATTGTGCTAAGTGAAATAAATCAGACAAAGACAAATATTGTATGATATCACTTATCTGTGAAATCTTTTAAAAATGAAACTCCGAGAAACAGAACAGGTGGCTGCCAGGGGTAAGGGTGCAGTATGGGGGAAATGGGAGATATGGGGAAAGGTGGTCAAAAGGGTATATAAACTTCCAGTTATAAGATGAATAACTCCTGGGGGTGTAATATACAGAATGGTGACTATAGTTAATAATACTGTATTGTAAATTGAAAATTCCTAAGAGTAGAGTTTAAAGTTCTCAGAACACACAAACACACACACACACACACACACACACACACACACAAGTATAACTATGTGAGGTGGACAGATATATTAACTAACCTTAGTGTGCCAATCATTTTGCAATATATACTATATGAAATCACTGTCTGTACATGTTAAACTTATACAGTGTTATATGTCCATTATATTTGAATTAAGCTGGAAGGGAAAAAAAAGTACAATAACGTTCCCATCATAAGATTTGAAAAAATAATAATAAGGTGGTCAGGAAAAGGAGGAAATAAACCAAAATCTACTGTATACTTAACACTACCAGCATTGTGTAGGGAGCTTCTAGTTAAATTTTTAAAGGAATCTTCCTAATATAATGTGAAAATTCTTATTTCCATTTCCATCAGAGAGGAAAAGAACTGTAGCTCAGGGAAGTTAAGTAACTCATTCATTGTCACAGATCTGTAGATAGATGAATACAGTTTCCTATGATTCCAGAGTTGTATTCCTCTAAAATGGAAAACTTGTTTCACTCTTGTCCACATTTTTTTAGTTGCTTTAATCAAATCATTAGTGATCCCCTCTAAAGGCAGCTTGTTGGTGATGATATCTATGCACCAACAATATCTATGCTGACATCTATGCAGTAGAATATATTTCCATTGGAGACTGTACTGGAGACTGTGAGGATCACCTGCTTTAGAGATACTGTCTACCATTTAGGATCCTCCATTAGGTATCTCCATTTAGAAATACCATTTAGGACCCTCCATATTTTGATCCACATCATACCTGTTAAAATGGAAGAGCAATGATATTACAAGAGTAACTGAATATGACCATCCTTTAAAATTTTATTACATCTAAGTTTTGTATAAAGTATAAAAGATTATAATATATTTCTGATAATATCAGAGGAAGTTTCATTCCAAAGAATTCCCCAGGAATATGATTCAGAATCTTCTTCCCTTCTTGAATAATTCTGTTGATTTCTTTAATAAGCTACTCTATTCAGTTATTCTAAGTTCTTAAAACTTGTTGTATCTTCAGACTGTATCTAAAGTCCTCTAGGGGCTCCCTACATCACTTGAAATAAAAGAAAACTTTCTTGAAATGGCCAGCATGGCATTGCACAGTCATTCTCTTGCCTTCTATGACCTTATCTTAGTCTACTCCCCCTTTATGCTCAACTCCAGCCATACTGGCCTCTTGGCTCTTTGTCAGACAGCTCCCACCTCTGAGCACTTTCAGTTCTACTGCCCACAATGCTCATCCTCAAAGAGTTGAATGGTGAGCTTCCTTACCTTCTTTGGTAAATGCCACCTTCTCGATAAAGGTTTCTTTGACATCCGACATAAAGTTACAACACCTCTACCTTAAACTCCTGATCACCCTTACTTGTTTTATATTTTTCTCCAGAAATTACCATAATTGATATTCTATATACTTTATTTACTTTCGTTAGTATATCTTTCCTGTCCCCTAGCATATCAGTTCCATGAGGATAAAGAACACTAAAAGTGTTCACTGCTACACCCAGAGCTATGAATGCTTGTCAAATGAATGAACGAATGAATTAATGAATATGTAGCAGCAATTGTATGCAGTAATTACTTTTTAAATTAATCTCATGTAGCCCTGAGTACATAAAATTGTACAACACACTAGATATATTTACTGTCTCTATAAACATCTTTGTTAGCATTAGGTAAACCCCTCTAAAAAGTGTTTTAAAAAAAGTAAAATATCTATTAAAAGTGTAGTCGTTTCCCTGAGATTCATGATAAAAAATATAACAGATATTTTCTGTATGCATAAATAACATGATAACAGAAATATGATGGCTTTCTTTCTGTTAAAAACATTGCTAAGAGATAGATTCGATTAGGTAAGGCATATTTATTTACACTTTAGGATCATTCATTCTTTCCAAAGAATGAAAAAAAAAAAAAGTCCTCCTACTCACTTACGTGTACTCATAAATATCTCCACCAACACAATACACTGCAATTACCAATCCCTCTACATAGAGCCCTGGGTAGAGCCCTGCACCAGGTACAAGGGATAGAAGGGAAGCAAGCATACAAAGAAGGTCCTGCCCTGGAAGGGCTTCTGATTGTCACTAACAGAAAATGAGTGAGAGGAGAAATTGACATTGACCAGCTGCTCTCTTAGAATCAGCAGAAATACTGCCAACACTCTTAGAGATGAATGATACCAAGAGATCTGAAAGGTTTTAGTTGAATAATTGAGAAGAGATTACAACTAGATAAAACACATTGCATCAGTTATAACTTGTTCTCTATTGTTAGCTATTTCCTCTAGTGCCTCTGAAGGATTAATAAGGTTATCAAGACAGAGTATCACAATTGGTAAGTGTTTTAACCCTTATTGTGACCTGCCTGGCAGCAACTGTGCGACTTTAATAGTATCTAAATTGTTTAGAGCTGGAATGTGTCACTGATTTTTATCCAAGTACCCTATTTGATTCTTTTATTTCCCATGACTAAAGAATTCAACAATATTTTTGATTGGTGTCACTGCAGTGATAATATCTGATGCTGCAGTATTCTGAAGGTCGATTTTACATAATTTGCAGCTACTTTTAAATCTTTTACTTAGTCATACTCTTAGATCTTCATCTGCAATTCTCACCTTCTCAAGTTCGTTTCCTAGTCAATCTAGTTATAGAAAGCAAATGCTTAAAACACCATTTGCTAATGCCAAGGCAGACATATTGGATTTAAATTCCATCCGCTTCCACACGGAAATATGAGAAATGCAATTTAGAATCAACACACATTCCTTTGTTCATAAATTTAGGTGTGCATTTTTTTTCTTAAATGTTCAAAGATTCAGTTGGATTATGCCAACAAAGTGAACTTTTACTACTTTAGGCCGCTTCTTAAAATATGAATGATCTGAGAAAAAGATCATGAGTATTTTACCCCTTTATGACTTGGAATGAGAATCAAAGGTTGACTTTTGTTTAAAGTATTCTAGATATCCTGTATCTAGCAAACCACAGTTCCAGGAATCTAAAGATACAACTAAAGCTGTGGTGAGAGAAAAGCCAGCCATTGCTGCGTATCGCCACCTGTCAGGGAACGTTACGCTGCCAGCAGATATCTACCTTCCCCCCATTAGCGACGCTTGTAGAGATAAATGCAACAGGAGCTACAAAGGTAATAGATGCTGCATTTTGATAAGCTTTTAATGGACATAGACATTTCAACGAAGCTATAATAGGTGACAGCTTAAATTCAGTGGCTGAGAAAGCCTTTAATTAAGATTTATAAGGCCAGCTACTGGAAGCAAATATAAAATGATGGTTGGACATGGTAAAAAAAAAAAAAAAGTGAAATGACTGATGGTCCCAGTGGTTTGTAACTAACCCTCATTCTAACTCAGGTGATTTAATAAAAATCCCAAATCTGGAGAGCTTTGTGGCTCTGTGTCACAGGAGATTGAGAGGAACAACCTTGAAATTGCTCAGCCTGGACCAGAGAGTTAACAAATGCCAGGCTTTTAGCCTGGGTGATAAACGCCAATATCAGAGTGTCCTCTGGCCTGTGATGATCAGGAACCATTATTCCCAGAAGTAGCAAAGCCCAGTAGAGTTCCAGTCTCATCCCCTATTATGTCAAACAGCCCTCAAACCTTGTTCCTTAAACTCTCTCAACCAAAAGCAGGTTCATAAATGCCTATACAACCACCAATAAAGATAGCATTCCTCTGGATCTGGGTTAGAATCAATGCTGTTAACCTTCTTGAGAAATACCCAAAGAAGGTGACCACAGCCTGGCTCAAAGAGCATTTATAGTGCAGTGACAACAACATTCACCATACAAGAGAGTCCACATGCTTCTATAGCTGAGAGATCACCAGAGAAAACATAACATGTAAGCTTTTAGTACAATCATGTTGAACAAGCAGCCTTTATTTTAACAGAAAAAAAGCTAATATCAAGGGAAAGAAGTAACTATAAGAACTGAGCAATAGAAGAATACTGAAAAAAAAATGTGAACTAATTCCTACCATTATCAAGCTAGTCTAGAATTTTCTTTCTGTTACCTCAGAGTCATAGAATCTCTTATTTAGAAGGGGACTAATAACTATCTAGGACATTTTCAATCTTAATAATTCTATGAACTGAAATTAAGTAAAATGACTTAAACTCATTTGTCACCTTAGGACTTTCTACTGCCAAGGTATGGTTTCTTTATCAAGTAAAATGAGGGTTGTGGAAAAGATAGTACAGCGACATGAAACACAGAATAAGGCAGAAAATGCTAAATTATTATTTTTTACTTTGCCTTACAGAGTTAATAGACTTAGCTGTCTGTATTATAGAGCTTAATTTAGGCAGAAGTTAGAATGAATAAATAGACAGGTACTCAAAATATTTTCATGTATAAAATAAAGATTAAAAGGGTACATTTTTCATTATGAAAATAATCTGATAATGAAGGCCACATAACTAGCAAATGCTACTGATTTATTTTTTTACCCAACAAATGCAAATTCAACACACTTCCTATCTTGTGGTGCCATATACAACCTTCTCTCATAGCAGAATATGGTATTGCATTTATTTATTTACAGACTAATTCCTCTCTTAGTCTATAAGCTTGCCAAAGGCAGAGATTATTCTTCAGCAATTTTTATATTCCAGGACCTGAAGAAGTACCTGTGACATAGCAGGAACATAATAAATGTTTTCTGAATGAAGAAGAGATACATGAAAGAATGAATCGAAGTCAGGAACTAGGCTTTCATCCAAACGAAATTACTTCTCAAAGGCCCCAACCCTGATGCCATCACATTGAGGGTTAGGGCTTTGATATCAATTTGTGGGAAACACAAACATTCAATCATGACAGTTGGTAAGACATAAACATAGAAAGGAAATTATGGTTATATAGAAAGGAAAATATTTTATTAATGATACAAAGAAATGTAATGAGAGTATCAAGATCAGCAAACAAGCACAGGGAAAAGAACATGGAATATTTTATATATTCTTTTTATTTATTCAATACATATTTATCAGGTATCAATATACATAGGCATTGTTTAAGATGCTAAACAAGAAACATTAGTTTCAGCTCTTGGGGGGGAGATGAGATAGTATTATCTATGATCTATGAATATTATCTATGAATGTATACATACAGCCTCTCTCTTTTTTCTTCTCTCTCTCAATTCCCTCCTTTGGGTGTGGGAGGGGGATGTGAGAAAGAAAACTAAATTCAAAATTTTTGTGCCACAGTCAAAACTTGGAGAAAATCTTTTTTAATTTAATTTAATTCCAGTATAGTTAACATACAGCACTATATTAGTTTCAGGTGTAGAATGCACTGACTCAGCAGTTCCATATATTAGTCAGTGCTCATCAAGACAAGAGTACTTCTAATCCCCACCACCTATTTCACTCACCTCCCTACCCACCTCCCCTCTGGTAACCTGTTTGTTCTCTGTAGTTAATTGTCTGTTTTTGGTTTGTCTCTCTTTTTTTTTACTTTCTTTTGTTTCTTAAATTCTACATATGAGTGAAATCATATGGTATTTGTCTTTCTCTGACTGACTTTTTTTATTTAGCATTATACTCTCTAGATCATCCACGTTGTTGCATATGGCAAGATTTCATCCTTTATTACAGCTGTATAATATTCCAGTGTGTGTGTGTGTGTGTGTGTGTGTGTGTGTGTGTGTGTGTGTGTGTGTCTTCTTTATCCATTCATCTATTAATGTATTAATGGGTACTTGGGCTACTTCCAGAGTTTGGCTATTGTAAATAATGCTGCAATAACCATAGAGGTGTATATATCCCTCAGAATTAATGTTTTCATATTCTTTGGGTAAATACCCAGTAGTGTGATTACTGGGTTAGTGTGATTATTGTAACGCATTTCTATTTTTAATTGTTTGAGAAACCTCCACAATGTCTTTCACAGTGTCTGCACAAGCTTGTGTTCCCACCAGTAGTGCACAAGGGTTCCTTTTTCTACACATCTTCACTAACACTTGCTGTTTCTCGAATTTTTTTTATTTTGGCCATTCTGACAGATGTGAGGAGATACCTCATTGTGGTTTTGATTTGTATTCAAAATTCAGGGAAATCTTGGAGCACCTGGGTGGCTCAGTCAGTTAAGGGTCCAACTTCGGCTCTGGTCATGATCTCACAGTTCATGGGTTCGAGCTCCATGTTGAGCTCAGTGCTGACAGTTCAGAGCCTGGAGCCTGCTTCAGATTCTGTGTTTACCTCTCTCTCAAAAATAAATAAACATTAAAAATTTTAATAAAATTGGGGGAAATCTTAAAGACAATCACTTTTGCTCCATATCTAACCCAAAATTTTTAAAGTGTTTTTTAAATGTTTATTTATTTTGAGAGAGAGAGAGAGCATATGAGCAAGTAGGGAGACAGAGGATCCCAAGCAGGCTTTGCACCATCAGCACAGAGCTCAATGTGGAGCTAAATCCCATGAACCAAGAGATCACGGGTTGAGCCAAAATCAAGAGTTGTATGCATAATCGACTGAGCCATTCAGATGTCCCTCTAACCCAATATTTTCAGCCTGTGTAGCAGGAAGAAGACATTTTTATCACCATTTTATTATCTCTTATATCTTATGTCTCAATTGTTTCTAAACACTAGACGTTAAATCCTACAGGAGTTGTAAAATGAGAGAGAAGTGGAAATACGTAGATTATTTTCTCAAGGTAGTCTTCACTGATTAACTGAACCAAAGAAAGAAAAGGTAGTGACTTAATTTTGGGTTCCAGTAACCTGGGGGCTAACTATGTCATGGTAAGATGGGAACAACTGGGGAAGAGCCTATGAAAATGATGGTTCCATTGGCTAAGGAAAGAAATAAAGTGGAAAAGCAGATTTATGAGAAGGAAACAATTTTACTTTCAGGCATGTGAAGGATGAGGTAAATTGATATTTCCATATGGAATGTTCCGGTATACAATCAGGAACAATAGGTGCTCTAAAGCCCATAACACCAACCTAGGGATTTTCTACTTACAGGCTGTATTTGAAGCCATTGGAGGAGGAAAGGTTGCCCAGGAAAAATGAAATGAAAGAAATGGAGTTTTGTGAGAAATGGAAGTTAGACTTAGGAGATGACAGCTCTCAGAAATGAACAGAAAGAAAAAAACAAATGAAATTGAAGAGATTCATTCAGAGAAGAAAGGAGTCACTGAAGAAATATCACGAAAGTTAAGAGAGAAGAAAATTTCTAAGAACAAAGGTTTGGGTGGCATCACTGAATACT
Source organism: Crocuta crocuta (assembly GCF_008692635.1). Lineage (NCBI taxonomy): Eukaryota > Metazoa > Chordata > Mammalia > Carnivora > Hyaenidae > Crocuta > Crocuta crocuta. The sequence continues at coordinate 5,128,558 of NW_027527388.1, read as the reverse complement.
GGGACAGGCCATTAATATGAGAACCCAGGGGTGCCTGGGTGGCTCAGTCAGTCAAGTGTCTGACTTCGGCTCACTTCATCATCTCACAGTTTGTGAGTTTGAGCCCCGCATCAGGCTCTGTGCTGAGAGCTCGGAGCCTGGAGACTGCTTCAGATTCTATGTCTCCCTCTCTTTCCGCCCCCCCCCCCGCCCCCCCCTTGCTCACACACACACACACACACTCTCTCTCTCTCTCTCTTTCTCAAAAATAAACAAACATTTAAAAGAATTTTTTAAAAATGAGAACCCAAAGCATTCATTTGACTTTTCAATTAAGGGGCCAGTGGTGACTTAAATAACGAGAAATAAAAAGTTGAAGAGAGCTTGAATGATGTTAAAGGAAGTTTGAATTCAAACACGAGAAAATAAGGGCTATATGGGAGCATTTAATATGAACGATTTTAAGAGTATCACTGAAACGTGAAATCTTTTCAAAGCACACACTTTATATATAATTTACTAATAAAAACTTGGGTATTTTAATTTCCTTAATCAACAGTATTTTTCAAGTTATTTTTATAATTAAATCCATTTTGGAAAATTCTATTTTATTTTACATACAAGGGTTTTGTTATTCCTTTTTTCTTCTCTGTCAATTTCTCCTAACACAAAATTCTTTTGGAAAACAAAAGAATTTTTGTTTCTTTTGAAAAACAAAAGAATCTATCTACTCACAGAAAAGCTGAGGCAGAGTAAATAATGCCAACCATAAAAAAATTACATAAAATTTCAAAATATCAGTTGTAGAAAGATATATAATTGTAACTAACAGTAATGAACATTTTAGTTCCTAATAGCTGCAATTGAAGTAGTCAAATTTTTTTTAATGTAAATAAGGTCTCTTTTAAAGATAAGTTACTATTACAAAGCAGCAGCTTTAAAATTCTTTTCCCAGTCTCTGTGCTTAAATTGCCATCACAAGACAATTTTCTACCATAAGCAACTGGCTCAATGCTGACAATTCAAATTACCTTTTCATTTACAAAAGTGTTTGATTTTATTCTAATTAAAAACCATCTTTACTTTATATACTCATTATTTGTCCATTTTGTCTAAGTATATATATTTCTGCCTTCATCCTATGGAGTTTTAGTTACTATACAGTTTCTGTCAGATATTACTTACTGTTTAGTTTCAAGGCAAAATTAGAGTGAAAGTTAGCAATAATAACAATGAATTAACGAACCATGAAATTGGTGCATTGAAATAAATTGCACTAATTTGGCTAAAGATTTGAATATTGCCAAATGAATCCTCTTAACACAAGCTATAAAATAATAAAAAGCTTCATTTTTGACACTGCTCAAAAACAGAAGGATTCATTCTTTGGAAATGAAATGACATAATAAAATAGAATACAAATTGTAGACAAGGAAATGAGGCTTGGTATTTGGGGAAATCTCAAGGAGAGCCAGGAGCCTCTAAAAGCAGGTCAGGCCCTTCCAATTTACCATCAGTGAGGGCAGTGACCCCATAAAGGGAGATCCATGCATTTCCAAGTAAACCCTCAAAAGACACCCATCATACACACATACAAAAATACTTGCTGATTCTTGCTGATCAGTGTAGAAAGGAAGTTTAAGTTGTCACCAAAGTGAAAATGACCCTTCCCTCCTGTGAGCTCGTTTCTATAAATAACTAATTTCAGATAAATAACTAATTTCATTTCTTCAGAATTAACATGTCTATACTGTTCCAGAATGTGTTATTGTTGTAAGAAGTAACTTTGCATTTTGTGAGAGAATAAAAATGTCTCATGTAGATATAGGACATTTTTTTTCCTTTAAAAAACACATAAAATGTGACACTGGAACCATCTGTCCCTGCTGCCTTTACTGATTTTAAATCAGCTCTAACCCATTCAGTCTCCTCAGATGTTAAACTACCAGCTACCATTCTACGTCTCCATCCTTAAAGCTAGGGTCATATAACTGATTCCATTTTCAAGCCTGGATTGATATTTAAACCAGTTCAGTCATGTGGGGAATATGCTTTCATGTTTAAAAATGATCTAATGTGAGTTTATTCTAGGCTGTAGGAGACGTTGATTTCACATTAACTCTCCAGAGCATTCCTTCCAGTATTATTAGTGAAGAGAGGCTGCTGGGATATCACCTGAGCTGGCCAAATACATGGCACATGATTTATAGCAATTTAGCCACTTCCCAAATATGGTGATGTCTCACACTCACCTGGAGAGCTATTTTAAAACAGCTCCTAATATATGGGGCTATTTAAAATCATCCTAGTCTATACCTATTGGTTAAGAATCCCCAGAATTCTGCCTTTTAAAAAAGATTCACTGCAGATTCCAATACCACTAACCCAGCAACGGTCTCTTACTTCTCTTGGCTAATGGGAGAGAATTCTTAGAAACTTAAAAGGAGGAAATCCATCCATATAATCTGAGATCTTGAGGATATTTTAAAGAACTTTTGAACTAAAATACAAAACTAACATTGAACAAAAGAGGAAACTGAGGTGAAAAGAAACTGAGTGACTTTTTTATATTAGTAAACCCAACTAATGGCCAAATGGATCATTAGACTCAAGTCTGGTGGGTGAACTGAACTGTCAAAAGCAAATGAGTTAGTTGACATAACAGCAATACTGGTTGTTGGCTCTCTTGATTTTTGGTTTATCTTCCAGTTAATGGAGTTCATTGTCAAGATAATTTTAACTTGAACTGTGAATGAAATCACTTGATAAGAACAATTCAAGTTAAGGGGTGCCTGGTTGGCTCAGTTGGAAGACTATATGACTCTTGATCTTGGGGTTGTGAGTTCAAGTCCTACGTTTGATGTAGAGGTTACATAAATACATAAAAACATAAAAATAAATAAACTTATACACAAAAAGAACTATTCAAGTTAAGACTCCAAGTTTTTAAAGGACAAAATGACACTGACAAACTACTGTTTTTTTCTACAGCAGTTAAAACTGAGTGCTTTGGGAAAAAAATTTTGACAAACCTCATAAGGCTTTCCATGGTGGTTGTACCAAGTTAAATACTCACCAACAGGGCACAAGGATTCCCCCTTACTCCAAATCATTGCCAGTATGAAATGATATGTCATTGTAGTTTTGATTTGCATTTTCCTGATGATTAGTGATGATGAACACCTTTTCATGTATCTGATGACCATTGTATACCTTTTTTGGAAAAACATCTATTCAGTTGCGTGGCCCACTTCTTAAACTGTTTGGGTTTGGGAGTGTTGTTGCTGTTGTTTTTGCTATTGAGTTGTATGAGTTTTTTAAAATTATTTTGTACATTAACCCCTCATCAGATACATGATCTGCAAATATTTTTTTCCCATTCTATAGGTTGCCTTTTCATTTTGTTGATGGTTTGCTGTGCAAAAGAGTTTTACTTTGATAATAAGTAGTCCCACTTACTATTTTTTATTTTTTTTATTTTATTTTTGAGAGAGAGACAGAGTGCGAGTGGAGAAGGGGCAGAGAGGGAGGGAGACAGAATCTGAACCAGCCTCCAGGCTCTGAGCTGTCAGCGCAGAGCCTAACGCAGGGCTTGAACTCACAAGCTGTGAGATCATGACCTGACCAAAGTCAGACGCCTACCCACCTGAGCCACCCAGGGACCCCCCCCCGGTTCTAATTTTTGTTTTTGTTGCTTATGCTTTTGGTGTTATATATGAAAATTCATTGCCAAAACGATTATCAAGGTGTTTTTCTCCTATATTTTATTCTCCATGTGTTACGGTTTTAAGTCTTCTGTTTAAGTCTTTAGTTTACTTTGAGTTCATTTCTATGAGTAACGTAGGACAGATTATCCAGTTTTCCCAGCACTATCCTTTCCCCATTGAGTATTCTTGGCTTCCTTGTCAAGTATCAGTTGACCATATATGTGGAGGTTTATTCGGGGGCATAGCTTTGTAGTACTGTTTGAAATAACGACGTGTGATGCCTCCAGCTTTGTTCTTTCTCAAGACTGCTTTGGCTATTTGGGGTCTTTGGTGGTTCCATACAGATTTTAGGATTGTTTTTCATACTCCTATGAAAAATGCCATTGAAATTTTTATAGCAACTGCAGTGAATCTACAGATGGCTTTGGGTAGTATGGACATTTTAACAACAATCCCACTTCTGGGTCTATATCCAAAGGAAATAAAATCCCATATTCACTGCAGCATTATTCACAATAGCCAAGATATGGAAACAGTCTAGGTGTCCATTAGTAGATGAATGGATGAAGAAGATCTAAGAGATATAGATATAAATATGGATATGGATAGAGATAAAAACAGATATATAGATAGATGATATATAATGAAATATTATTCAGCCAGGAGGAAAAAGGAACTTTTGCCATTCTGTCATTTGGGACAACATGGATGGAACTTGATGGTATTATGCTAAGTGAAATAAGTCACACAGAGAAACACAAATACTGTATGATATCACTTATATATGAAACCTTAAAAAAACCAAACTCAAAGAAATTGAGAACAGATTGGTGGTTGCCAAGGGTGGGAGCAGGGCATGGGGGAATGGATGAAGGTGGTCAAAATGGTACAAACTTCCAGTTTTAAGATGAATAAATCTTGGGGGTGTATGTGCCTGGTGACTACAGTTAATAATACTATATTGTATATTTGAAAGTTGGTAAGAGTATTTTAAGAGTTCCCACCACACACAGAAAAATATAATTATGTGAGGTGATGGATATGTTAGTTAACATTATTGTGTTAATCATTTTGTAATATATACATAAATAATCACTGCATTATATATTTTAAACCTACACAATGCTATACATCAGTTATATCTCAACTGAAGAAAACGTGAGTGCTATGGGAACATATTGCTATTAGGGCCCTAACGAGAAATTAAGAGTTGACACCAGATCATCCCTGTTCCTCAACCCTACTTTATAAAGAGTTACTCTCGTTGGCACCGGATTCATCTTCTAACTTATTAACTGTCCTGCACCTGGGCACCCTCTACCTCACACTATCACAACTTCAACTCAGAAATAAAAGAGAAGTGAGAAAACTGGGCAGCCAATGCAAGGTGTGACCTTGACCAGAAGCAAAAAATTTTTTTCCCAGAGAGAAGCAAAAATATATGAATTGTTATATGAGAATATTATTCCCAGCATGCCCTTAAACATTTACTTTGGCCAAACAAAAGTATATTTGCCCCAGAGCTTGCAACAGCTCTATAGAGGAAAGGAGATTTGCGTGGTATGTAATGATGCCAGGACATGAGGAAAAAGAAGGTGAGTGTCAAAAATCTCCTATTTCTTATTGTAAAAAATAAGCAATTTTTAAATATATTTCTTAAGTAGGCCACCATAAAAGCGCTGTATAACTGCTTAAAACCATTAATAGCAAAAAGATCAGTGACTATAGTATGAATGTCTTTAACTAAAGAGCAATTCTGCTAATTTTGCTATTAGAATCAAGGACAATTATATACAACCAGGTGTGCTGCAGGTTATTTTTTCCTTTTAATATCTGAATGTGTGTACTAAGGTACTTTAATAATGACATATTTTAATGAAGTAAGAAGTTCTAAAATAAGTGATTTTCATCTGTAATAGCACGATATGCTGAACCTATATCCAAAAACATTCACTTCAAACTATTTCTATGGAAACCTTATACTTCAAATCACAAGGTTATTTTTTATAAAAACATCTCCTTGGGCATTACATGCATTAATTTTCAAATGATTCCTTTTACTTGCCTACTTAGATTCCATCCTATAAACACAATCTGGATTATGCTGATAAAACGTGACATTGCATTTTCGACACGTCAAAGTTTGCACAATCAAATATAAAAGGACTCAGTACAATTTTAATCTGTTTAATTATCACTTTATATAACTCAAAATCTTTATAGCTAGATTTTACACTGCTAATTTCTCTTTACCTCAAATATATTTGCTGGCCCCAAATTGTGCTATTTCTCTTACTAATGTCTTTATGCACAGCCACTATAATATAGATGTAAATGTGAAAAAAAAAGGTGTAAAAGGTGTGGTTATTTATAGGGATTATGTCTCACTCATATCCAGAATATTCTACCTGCAGTTCCTGCTGCAATACCTTGCAAACACTAGATTCTCAAATAGATTTGCTGAATAAATAACTAAGCTTTCAAACAATGCTCTACCAAAACTTCAGGAAGAAATTACTTTACCAGCCTGAAAAATAGATAATAACACCTAAAGCCTAAAATTCTAGTCCACACAGTCCAGAGCCTGGTTCTCTTTATTTCCAAAGCTCATGCTATTTCTGACTTTTCTTTTTTGCCTTGAGGAGATCTTCTTAGTGAATCTAACATATAAAGCATAAAACATTATTCTTCTTTTACCCTCCTACACTTTGCTGTGACACAGCCCTCTGTACGGTCATATTATATAATGGGTCAACTCAACTGAAACCATCCATGAATTTTCTGTGTGTCCTTGGATAAGTCACTTAGTCTATCTGAGCCAGTTAATGTTCCTAAACTTGTTTTTATTTTTCATCTATAAAATATGATGCTTGAAGTAAACAAGCCAGTTTTTAAATTCTACAAAAATGATTAAGAGGTTAGTGCTACAACTAGGTTAAAAAATAATTTATAATAAAACAAGCAAACAAGTAAAACTATTTTTATAACATGTCTAGAAACTGAGTCATGTTTCTTATCTGGGAGTTTTCAATCACCAACAGTCCAATTACTACTAAGTTTCTTCTAAGACAATAAGTAATTTCACTTTCTCCCTCCTCTCAACAGGAAGGAGGTGCCTTTGGCTAACACAGGGTTTAAATCGGTGCACAAAAAAATGGACTTGTTAACACTTTGGTATATATCAAATGAATCATTTTCATAGAAAGTTATTTTACAGAAAAAAAGAAAAAAAGAAGTGGAAAAATGAATATAAATTCACACTGAATAGAAGCATGAATTAATCCCATTAAATTATCACCCCTCTATGAATATATTTCTAAGAGGCAATTCTTCATTTTGTTGCCAATGTTAAAATCCAAGAATTCAATAAGATGTCATGTGTCCATCATTGGTGCTAATAAATAACCAAGTGTGTATTTCATCTCTGAGCAGGGCTAATTTAAATATATAACAATTTCTAACAAAATAAGAGGAAGTAAAATGAGGGGCTCCTGGGTGGCTCAGTCGGTTAAGCATCCAACTTCAGCTCAGGTCATGATCTCACGGTTGGTGGGTTCGAGCCCCATGTCAGGCTCTGTGCTGACAGCTAGCTCAGAGCCTGGAGCCTGTTTGAGATTCTGTATCTCCCTCTCTATCGCTCTCTCTCTCTCTCAGAAATAAATTAAAAAACATTAAAAATTTTAAAAAAAGAAGTAAAACTGATAAGAATGGCCTCTTTTTAAATTTTTCAGTGTCCTCCAAAGAGAAGGCTTCCTTAAGAGCTCATCTTTCTAAAATCGTTTCCGATAATCTCTGATTATTTATTCATATTATGTCTAACTAACAAATGATTTCTAGAGGCATACATCGTTTCACTGTGTTTCACTTTTATTGTGTGTCACAAGTATTGTATTCTTTACAAATTGAAGGTCTGTGGCAACCCTGAATGAAGCAAGTCTATTGACACCATTTTCCCAAGAGCATTCACGCACTTTGTATCTCTGTGTCACACTTTGGTAATTCTCATCATATTTTTAACTTTTTCATTATTATTCTATTTATTAGTGATCTGTGACCAGTGACTTTTGATGTTACTTTTGTAACTGTTTTGGGGCACATGGACCATGCCTGGAGAAGATAGAAAACCTAATCGACAAAGGCTGTGTATGTTTCTGCTGCTCCACTGACCAGCTGTCCCCCATCTCTCTCCCTCTCCTCAGGTCTATCTATTCCATGAAACACAACAATATTAAAATTAGAATAGATAACCCTACAACAGCCTCTAAGTGTTCAAAGGAAAGGAAAAGTCACAGATCTCTCACTTTAAATCAAAAACTAAAAACGATTAAGCTTAGTAAGAAAGGTATGTCAAAAGTGGAGATAGGCCAAAAGCAAGGCCTCTTCTGCCAGTTAGCCAAGGTGTGAATGCAAAGGCAGAGTCTTGAAGGAAATGTAAAAGTGCTACTCCAATAAACACATGTATGATAAGGGAGCAAAACAGCCTATTGCTAATATGGGGAAAGTGTTAGTGGTCTGGATAGAAGATCAAGCCTTAAACGAAAGTCTAATCTCGACTAAGGCCCTAATTCTCTTAAGTTCTGTGAAGGCTGAAAGAGGAAGCTGTAGAAGAAAAGTTTGAAGCCAGAAGAAGTGGCTTATTAGGCTTAAGGAAAGAAGCCATCTCCGTACATGAAAGTGCAAGGTGAAGCAGCAAGTGATAATGTAGAAGTTGCAGCAAGTTATCTAGATCTGGCCAAGCTCATGAATGAAGATGACTACAGTAAACAACAGATTCTCAGTGTAGATGAAATAGCCTGCTATTGGAAGAAGATGCCATCTAGGACTTTCATAGCCAGAGAAGGAAAGTCAATACCTGGCTTCCAAAGCTCAAAGGACAGACTGACTCTCTTGTTAGAGGCTAATGCAGCTGATAAATTTAAGTTGAAGCCAGTGGTCATTTGCCATTCCACAAATCCTAGGACCCTTAAGAATTACACCAAATCTACTCTGCCTGTGCTCTCTAAATGGACCAAAGCCTGGATGACAGCCCATCTATTTACAACATGGCGTACTGAATATTTTAAGTTCACTGTTAAGAACTACTGCTCAGAAAGAAAAAAAATCCTGTCAAAATATTACTGTTCATTGACAATGTACTTGGTCACCCCAAAATTCTAACAGAGATGTACAATGAGATTGTTCTTATATCTACTAGCACATCTATTCTATATCCCAGGGACCAAGGATTTATTGGGACTTTCCAGTCTTATTATTTAAGAAATACATTTCATAAGGCTACAGTGATTCCTCTGATGGATCTGGACAAAGTAAATTAAAACTTTCTGGGGCACCTGGGTGGCTCAGTCGGGTAAGCATCTGACTGACTCTTGGTTTCAGCTCAGGTCATGATCTCACAGTTAGTTAGTTCAAGCCCCACATCAGGCTCTATGCCAACAGTGTGGACCTGCTTGGGATTCTCTCTCTGCCCCTTCCCTGATCTCTCCCTCTTTCAAAATAAATAGACTCGAAATTTTTTTTTAATTTTCTGGAAAGATTCACCATTCTAAGATGTCATAAAGAACATTCGTGATTCATGGGAAAAGGTCAAAATAACAACATTCACAGGAGTTTGGAAGAAGTTGATTCTAATATTCATGAATGACTTTGAGTGGTTCATGACTTCAGTGAAGTAACTGGAGACATGAAAGAAACACAAGAAAACTAAAATTAGAAGTAGAGCCCGAATATGTGACTAAATTCTTGCAATCTCATGATGATACTCCAACAGATAAGGAGTTACTTTTTTTTTTTTTTTATGTTTGGTTTTTTTGTTGTTGTTTTTTTTTTGAGAGAGAGAGAGAAACAGAGCAAGCGAGCATGATCAGAGGAGGATCAGAGAAACACAGAGACATGATACAAGGCAGGCTCCAGGCTCTGAGCTGTCAGCATAGAGCCCAATGTGGGGCTCCAACCCATGAGTCATGAGATCATGACGTGAGCTGACGTCCATTGCTTAACTGACTGAGCCACACAGGTGCCCCAATGAGGAGTTACTTCTTATGGAAGAGCAAAGAAAGTGGTTTCTTAAGATGGAATCTACTCCTGGTGAAGATGATTTAAAAAATATTGAAATGATGAAAAAAAAAATATTGAAATGATGAAAAAAGATTTAGAATATTACATAAACTTAGTTGATAAAACAGCAGCAGGGTTTGAGAAGACAGACTCCAATTTCTAAAGATGTTTTATGATACGTAAAATGGCTATCAAACAACATTGTGTGCTCCAAAGAAATCATTCATGAAAGGGACAATCAATGTAGCAACTTCACTGTTGCTTTATGTTAAGGAATTTCCACAGCCAGCCAGCTGTCAGCACCCACCCAGCCTTCAGCACCCACCAACCTGATCAGCGAAAAGCCATCAACATCAAGGTGAGACCCTTTACCAGCCAAAAGATTACAACTCCAGGAAAGCTCACATGATAGCATTTTTAGCAATAAAGTACTTTTTTACTTAAGGGATGCATATTTTTTAGACATAGTGCTATTTTACACTTAATAGACTAGAGTACAGTGTAAATATAACTTTTATATGCACTGGGAAACCAAAACAATTTATTTGGCTGGCTTCATTGTGATATTTGCTTACTGCAGTGATCTGGAACCAAAGTCACAATATCTCAGAGGTATATCTGTATCTTAAAGTGCCTTCCAAATTGTGACTAAAATGACAATATTGGAGGCTTCTTCAGATTTTCACCTAAAGGGGGAAAATGCCTCGTTGTTATTGTCATTCTTTATATTTTTCTATTGCATACCGAATTAATGGTAAAACCAATAAAGGAGAAGAAGCAACCTGACTGTAGCTGTCCTCACAAACAATTAAGAGGGCTGAGGCCCTATGACCTCATGAGTCAGACTAAAACTATTAACACCATGATGAAGTTTAATCATCAGGTTTCCATGTTAAAAGAAGACTTCAGTTCCAAAGAGCTAAATATATATATTCCCTAATTAAGTATTTATTTTGTTCACTGTACTTCACAATGTATTCTCGTGTTTTGTTGTTTTTATATCATTCCCTTTCTTTCTTAATTAGATCCAATGGGGCTAAAAATTTGCTGTCCTTTCAATATGGCTGATGACTTCTTACCTTCTATGAATTATAAGACATGTATGAGGTCTATTCTTATGAAAAGTGGCATAATCAAATTTATTTTTTCCTTTTTCTAATCTAAAGAAAAGTAGAATCGATTTAAGATTCAAACAGTTATGCAAACAAATGAAATTTGAACAAGATAACAATGCTTCTAAAAGACTAAGCGAGTAGTGGCACCTAACACCTCAAAATGTTCTCTTTCCAGCTGCTGTATAAAAGTCCAAATTCAGCTTACAAAGAGGCTACCATGTTTGCTGTATGAAAATGTAGGTCTTAAGAAAGTCAAACCTCTAAAAGTCAGCAACTGTTTGTATATGTAATTGCAGTTTACAGAAAGTTGATGGTAATTAGGTAGGTTTTAGCTGTAATGCTGGGGAAAAGTATACACAAAGATCATCTGGCTTTTCTGGCCATTCTCAGCTGTTGATTCATTACAACTTTTGATTCAGCACTGAGAGCCCATATAGTATATTGCTTTTCTTTTTATTGTTTCTGAATTTCTCTACTTAATCCTTAATTCTTCTTTCCAACTCCTCTCCACTCAATCATTTAGCTTCTTATTCATCCATTATCTGCAATTAGGTGTCATCTCTTTAATCTCCTTAGTAACCTTTGATAAGTTCTAGCCACAAATGTTTCCACATCCTCATACACCCTGTCTTTGATTTACACTCCATATTGCTCATCAAGAAACAAATGTGATCAGAAGGAGAAGACAGATTAATGTGCAAGCATTGACAATTTCCAAGACTCCAAATTGAAGAATATTTCTGCTCATTGCAGGAAACTTGAAAATCTCTTTATATTTAAAATCCCTACTGTGCTGGATTTATTGCACAGGGTAGTATCTGTGGAGTAGACAGCTACTAATACAACATGGTCTGCCATTCCTTCCTATGCATAGTCTGCAGTGATACTGAAATTCTTACCCATGGCTGAATGATGTTGATTATTTTAACTCAAGAAGCCTGTGTGAAGCTTTACTGTTCAAACTCCTAAAATCAGAATTCTACCTTCATTTAAAGGCAGAAAGCCATAATAAAAATGCAACCACCTCACCCAAATGTACAAGAATCAAGTATGAATGGAAATGCTATCCAGAAAAGCAGGCAATAATAACAAGTTAAATTGAAATGATCAATAAAACTCATAACAATAGATAGAGAAAAATGTTTAAGCTTTGTCACTAAAATTGGTTCAAAAGTAGCATCATTACTTCTGGTTCTCATTAACTCCCCTATATACTCTTCTTTTGTGGATTTGTTCTCTAATAGCATTCTCCAATGAAAGAAATCAGAATTCTCTGGAGGGTAACTGATTCCATGACAAACTTAGAATATCTCAGTGATGCTAATGAATATAATGAGTCATGGCTATAAAGGCAATGGGGTCAGCGAAAATGTGATTCTTCAACCCAAGTAATTTATACCTTCTGGTAGAAGTTCTGGAACAAGATGAACCTGCAAAAGGACTTAGTATTTCAGTACATGATGATGTTCAAATGAGAAAAACAATATAAATTGTAAAGATGAATATTTGTAGAAAAAATACAATTAAATGATGACCAGGGCTCCTGGGTGGCTTAGTCGGTTAAGCCTCCAGCTCTGACTCTTGATTTTGGCTCAGGTCATGATTACATGGTTCATGAGTCTGAGCCCTGCATCAGGCTCTGTACTGACAGTGCAGAACCTGTTTGGGATTCTCTCTCTGCCCCTTCCCTACTCATGCTCTCATGCTCTCTCTTTTTCTCTCAAAATAAGTAAATAAACTTAAAAAAAAAAAATTTAAGAGGCACCTGGATGGCTCAGTTCATCAAGCATCTGACTTAGCTCAGGTCATGATCTTGCTGTTCATGTGTTCAAGCCCCACATCAGACTCACTGCTGTCAGCACAGAGCCTGGTGTTAAGATCCTCTGTCTGCCTCTCACTGGCCCTCCCCTGCTCTGCTCACTTACTCTCTCTCTCTAAAAAATAAATAAATATTTTAAAAAATTAAGATGACTTATCTTAACAGAAGAAGGTCTTATGTATGTGTATATGTATACATGTTTGATATATTTATTGTTAATTATACATTTCTAAAATATAGACCTGTGTTTGCTTTTCTCTGCATAAGCAGGAAAGAAAAAGTAATAGTGAATAAATGAGTTTTTTCAAAGGTAGGAACAAGAACAGAAAAAACTGATCAGTTCTATTGGTCTTATATAACAGAAAGGTTGAGGGGAAAGGGCATTCAATACAATCAGGCCAATGAAAAAGTAGAGCTTCAACATGTGTTCCAAAGTGATTAATGAAATAATTTTTTAAATGTTTATTTATTTTTGAGAAAAAGAGCAAGTGAGGGAGGGGGACAGAGAGAGGGAGGCACAGAATCCAAAGCAGGCTCCAGGCTCTGAGTTGTCAGCACAAAGCCCGAAGCAGTGCTCTAACTCCTGAACCATGAGACCATGACCTGAGCCAAAGTCAGAGGCTTAACAGGCTGAGCCATACCAGGCTCCCCAAAAGTGATTTAATGAAATAAATGTACTCTAAACAAGGACTAAGTCAACTGACTCAATCCTTAATATCCTATGAAGTATAATAAAAACTAAAGGGCACAACTGATATGCCACACATGTTTTTAATAAAGTCAGCATCTCATAATGATAAAACAAAGAAGACAGCAGATTTGCAAACAACTAAAACCTATGTCAAAGGCACTAATTTAAAAAAAAAAAAAAAAAAAAGGACTACTGACCTAACAGTGAAATTTTAATACAAAAAGCAGCTCAGATTGAAGATCAATAGATCAATTTTGAATCACCTTGGGAGGGGGTGCCTGGTTGACTCAGTCGGTTAAGTGCCGACTTCAGCTCAGTTATGATATCACAGTTCGTGGGTTCAAGCCCCGCATCCAGTTCTGAGCTGACAGCTCAGAGCCTGGAGCCTGTTTCAGATTCTGTGTCTCCCTCTCTCTCTGCCTGTCCCCCACTCATGCTCAGTCTCTCTCTGTTTCAAAAATAAACTATATAAAAAAAAAAAAAAAGAATCACCTTGGGAGAAACAAAGCAGATCTAAGTGCCAGCCAAGAACCCAAACTCTAACTGTTCAGAGAAGATATTCTTTGGAATAAATTAAGAAAACTACAACTCTGGAAATATATCAAAGTAATATCACCAAACCTTTAAAAGATATCAAAATAACTATAGCTATGATACTTGAAAGATATGCAAACAGAGAAACAATGGAATTACTGATTAAATCACAGAATCAGTTTGCATAGAAATAAAGTAATTAGCTGAGTAATAACTGTGTTTGTTCTTTGCCTTCTCTTTAAGCTCATGAGTCAAGGATAATAATTTCAGTTATATTTTAATTTTTTAATAGAATTTAAAATATGCAATCTACTTTTAAAAGCCAAAAATGTTTTTAAAAGCTTTATCACATTTATGTATTTAAAGACTAAGCATTAAAGTACAAATAATCATGAATGTGCTTCTCCATGTACAAAAGCCTCTCAGACATAAAAGGACCTTCTATCAGGAAATGGAGTATGTGCTCATTCCCACCTATTGTCACATTAGCAGAGATCATTTCCTTGATAACAGGAGAGGGCAATATTCTCAGAAAAACCATTCTCAGAAAGGTTTCAATGAAAAATAGAAAGTAAAAGCCAGATGTATTATCCAAAAGAGGGCAGGTCTAAATAGGACAAGGCAGTATAAATGCTGTTTTTGTCATTGTTTTGCTAAGTCAACCATGTCTGTGATTTCTGACCTGTCATTTAACATTTCTACATCCCAGCACGTCTTCAAATGATATTATGGGCAATATCATTTCACAGCAAAAGTTGGCAATTTGGAGTCTAAGAAATCGGGACTTAAATCGTCCTGCCATTAATAACGATACATTCTGGGTCCCATTATTAAGTAGTCTCAAGCTTCAACTTTTTATCATTAGCATCAACATATTTATATCTGCCATAAAGGTGAACAAGGACTACATACACAAAAGTCCCTAATATACAGCAACTGATTAATAAATGTTAGCTGTCCTGATTTCATAAGGGTGAGGTGGAAATACACATAAATAAGAAGTCTAATCCTCCTTGGTAATAAATGTTTCACCCTCAAAGATGATGGTGACCATGAAGACGTGCCTCTCAGGTTTCCCCTGTAGAAAGCATAATTAACTACAGCTCCAGCTACTGTGCTCTGAAACCCATCACCACCTTCCAGCAAGGCTCCTAGCCAGAGATGGAACAAAGCAAAGCTGCTAAGGAAGACCCACTACTGAGAGATGGGGAGGCCTTGGCCTGTGGACTCTCCATCAGCCTGGCTCATATTTACCAGGGCAGTACTGCAGTCTCTTGCATCCAACCTTCCGTCTTTACTTCTATCCTTCAGGGTCAGAGCTACATCCTAATGGCACAGTCTATTGGTCTCCCAGCCTCTCCTAGCACCCTTTCCTCCCAATTTTCCCTTAAGAAAACTCTTCCATGTCTAATGCTGCTTTGGCATTTGCATTAAGAGGATCTGGACTAAGACAGGAACCCAAGTTCTTAAATTCAATTAGGGCAATAATTTATAATATTTTAAAGCCTTTAGTAGGTTGAAGAGTTGATTCTCTTCTAAAAGAAAAACCTCACTCACAGGCAGAAACAGAGCCAATACATTAAAGGACTTAAAAATCCTAGCATTGAAAGACTATATAGGTCCATTAAAATAACTCATTTACAAAGGCTAATTCTACCATTAGTGAAAATAATGGCAAACGCTTGTAGAAATGTGCATTTAGAATTCAAGATAATCCATGGTCAAGGCCACTTTGCCTATACTTTGAAATCAATCATAAAATGTACTTTCTGAAACATATGTTTATTTATTAACATTTGTGGCCCCCAAAAGGCCACAATGCAGATCAATACACCTATAATAGGGTTAAGACTAAACGTTCTAAAGGCGCATAATCTTTAATAGTGTATTAACAATCCAGCACCTTAAACTGCCACTGAAAAAAAATTTAAATCATCATCCCACCCATGGACCAAAAACTTCAAAATTTCTATTTAAATATTTTTAAAGTGTTCCCAAATTACTCTATTTAAATATTTTCTTAGATTCCTTGAAGTCTGCCAATATAAGGCATGTCTACAGTTCATTTTCTTAGCTATTCTTTCTATAGTGCCTTCATTCTTATTTTGAATTTTAAAAGATACCTCTGTAATTCTTTTTTTTTTTTTAATTTTTTTTTTTATAGTTTATTTATTTTGAGACAGAGAGAAACAGAGCATGAGTCGGGGAGGGGCAGAGAGGGAGGGAGACACAGAATCTGAAACAGGCTCCAGGCTCTGAGCTGTCAGCACAGAGCCTGATGCGGGGCTCGAACCCACGATCTGTGAGATCTGACCTGAGCCGAAGTCGGACGCTTAACCAACTGAGCCACCCAGGCGCCCCTATACCTCTGTAATTCTTATAACTGCTACAGTACTCCTTTAGACACTCAGATTCCTAAGAGACCCCAAATTGGCCAAACTAAATAAAAACAAAATTCCTGTTCAAAGCACTCTGTCTGCTAAATTTAATCAATAGTCTATTTTTGCTCTATGGTCCTAAACAAACTCAGAGGCCCCTTCAAAAAATAGTCACTGAATGTTCAAATACTTTTTGAGCACCTAACCTGGGGAATACATCAGTACAAGAAGGGAAATATCTTACTTCCAATTTTCTCCCATACCATCAGCATTACAGCATATCTAAACACTAGAAGATTCTTCTTTGCTTTAAAGAGTGGGTTCAACCATATAGCCCAATAAATTACTCATTTGTACTTCTTGACACTTGATGATTTCCTTTAGCTCAACTTCACAACATTTCCTTTGTTCATTTTACCCACTAGATGCAGCTCTGTGCAAAAGTATTTAGCTTTTAACTATCATTTTAAAATATTAGTCTCTTCAGTACTTTAATCATTTTTACTAAAATACCTGGATTCCTGCCATCTGATGACATTTCTATGGAATTAAATTTGCAAAATGATTTTAAAGTATATTCATAAGATATATATTTACATGGACTCTATCATACAGGAAAAAGAATCTATCATCCTTGTCTTACTGTTGTTTGCTTTTCAACTCAAGGGTAGTCATCTTTAGGAAAGTCATTACTTAGGTCTTAAAAGCTGAAACTGTCAATTTATTTAATAAACACTTATTCAGTGCTTTCTATTACAAATAATTCCCCACTGATTAGAGATATTAATTCATAAAGTCCCTCCAGCAGTCCTATGAGTAGGTGTTATTATTCATTCCCAATGCCATGATGAAGTTAAATAATATCAAGGTCACACAAGCCATAAGTCACAGGCTAGATTTGAAACCAGGTAGCCTTGATCCAGATTCAGCAATTTAGCACAGTTTATGCTGCCCACAACGTGACTCTGGTGACTGCAAACCGTGAGTTATAGAATTCATTGCTATCGTAAAGAAATAATTAGCTTCTCTATAATTTCCTTGTGTGACAAAGGGGTTTTCTCCAATTTTCCACTGGACCATGACTGATGGTAGCTGCTTGGAGGCCTGTGTTCGGAAGAATGCTGAATATGAGTGTGCACAGAATAGGAAAGAGTAGTGAGACTGATCACGCATGTCTGATAAAGTCTCAAGTGAGATCTGTTGTGGTGTCTAGGTACATATTAACCATCCCTCAGTTGGACTTTTCCAGTTAAGCATTTGTTCCTTCTAGGTCTTCAGAAATGCGAAGTTATGGGGCACCTGGGTGGCTCAGTCAGCTGAGCATCCAACTTCAGCTTAGGTCATAACCTAATGGTCCATGAGTTTGAGTCCTGCATTGGGCTCACTGCTCATTGCTGTCAGGGTAGAGCCCACTTAGGATTCTCTCTTCCCCACCCTCCCACCCTCTCAAAAATGAATGAACATGAAGAGAAGAGAAGAGAAGAGAAGAGAAGAGAAGAGAAGAGAAGAGAAAGAGAAAAGAAATGTGAAGTTGTTGAAGTAAGACTAAAGGAACTGAGGAGTCACTGGAAACTTTAAATTTAGTTTTTCATTGCAATTGTAGTATGATATTTTAAGGAGTCAAAATCCTCAGTAAAGAAATTGGTAACTTTGCATACTTAAAAGACCATCAAATAAAATAGTGTCCAGCAACCGAGATTCTTCCTCAATAACCTGACTTCTACTGTACCATCTGAAATAACACTTGCTCTGGTTGAGGTGAGTATGGTCTGTTGGCATCTAAGTTCTGGCTTCCAGATATAAGCTACTGGATTTCTTTTCACAAAACAATCTTGTGGAAAGAAAAGAATACAGTGACTTAAATGTTAATTGTCCCCATTCCCTATTTCTCAGCACATCTCTTTTTTTTCCCCTCGATCAGTGTATTTTCTTTTTCTCTAGTTAAGGGTCTGATAACAAATTTTTCATTACCCCTAAGATGTTTTTTAAAGTGTGGCATGAACAGGAATGTTTAGTTCCCTAACCAGAAACAAACCACTGAGGGGAAATGAAAATCTAATACATACATTGTCTAGCTATAGATATTATAGGTGTGAAATTATATAGTTGCTACTGAAAACAGGATACAGTGAAGATTAATCCTCATAGTGCTCAGAGTTGAACACAAGAGCACATAAGCAAAGTCTAATACAAAACACTAGCTTATTAGAAGAGATATGTGCAAGACATTATAATGGACATAGATAAAAGCATATTTAACTTTTTGCCTAGGTCAAGAGAGGATTACATAATCCTTCAATGAAATGACCTTTGGTCTGAGAATTAAAACATATTTGGGATTTGTCAAGTGGACAAGAAACAGGGGAGGCATAGATTTTTTTTTAACCATCTTACCAAAAAAAAAAGCATAGGGGAAGAAATTAGCATGCCATGAAGCAATTCAATAGATGGATGGGAATATTAGAAGGGAAGGCTAGGAAGAAAAGAAGGCAGAATTGAGCTCATATTCATCATGAGAAATAGAGACTATCCACAGCACAGTAAAAAGTCACTGGGAAAGAAACATATGCTATTGATATGGCATGGTTGCAACTGTATATTTTCAATACATATTTTATACACAGATTTTTTTTTTTTATATCCTAAAGCATGATGCAGGATAGAACAAGGGAGAAGTCTGGGATAAAGAAATCAGTTAGCTAATTATTCAAAAAGAAGAGGATTAGGGTGCCTGGCTGGCTCAGTCGGTCAAGTGTCCGACTTCGGCTCAAGTCATGATCTCACGGTTCATGTGTTTGAGCCCCACGGCGGGCTCTGTGCTGACAGCTCAGAGCCTGAAGCCTGCTTCAGATTCTTTGTCTCCTTCTCTCTCTGACCCTCCCCTGCTCATGCTACCTCTCTCTCTCTCAGAAATAAATAAAACATTAAAAAAAAAAAAAGAAGATGTGATGAAGGCCTCAACAGAAAACAGAAAAACGCAGATTCAACAAATATCTGGGTAAATAAAACTTCCACTAATACACGTAAATGGGCTCCAATCTGATTTAGGCATTAGTCATATTTTGATTCTGCTTTATATACATGTACTTGTTAATTTTACATGTTCTTCACAACCGCTTTATGAGATTAGTATTATAACCTTGATTTTACTGATAGGAAAATGAGTTCTGAAAAAGTGGCTCACCCAGTGAAATACTGCTACAAAATAATAAAGCCGAAGGTCAAATCCAAGACTCTAGACCCTATTCTTCTCACTGACCCACAGGCCATTATTGAAAATCTCTTGATCAAGTTCACTAGCAAGTTGTCTTTTGTTGTTGTGATTGTATTTGGTATTTCAATAACCATTTTTGCCATGTTAAAGTTCAAAAATCTATGATTTACCATACTGTTAGTGACGCTACAATCCTCGCAAATATTTAAAATGCCAGTCAAGGACTTAGAATCAGTAACAGAAATGGGAAATATGTAATGATGTCTTTTATTACACAGCAAAAGAAAAAAAAATTCTTACATAGGTCTATAAATCCTCCTTATAAACCATTAGATAGAAAACTCCCTATTACTTATTTACTTAGAAATAAAAGTGAAATAAAGCTTTCTGTTGTTTTCTAGCTACTTTAAGATAAAATTTGCATGCAATGAGATGCACGGATTTTAAGTGTACAGTTCCACAGAGGCTATTATACAGCAGACATGTCCATACCAATGCCTCATCTCTTAATGGGGCATTAATCTCTTTTCCTTTTCATAAGCAGAGAAATCATTTTTCTTGATCCCTCATCCATAGAATATCTAGCTACTCTTGTATGACATATGACCTCACTATCATAGCCTCACTCCAGAGGTAATCATACTTCCTGGGACAAGATAAGGTGAGCAGCAACACCTTTATTATTCACTGTGCAGTAATTAATAAGAACTGTATCTCTGGGCCAGAACACTCAGGAGAAAATTAATAAAGATGAATACTAAAAACCCAAAAAATATGTTAGAAACTACATAATACATTATCATTTATGCTTTTAACTGTCAATTATCTTTTAAGGTATTTTTACAATAATGCCATTGTCTCTTTTATCTATCTATATATTTACCATTTCTATTTTCTTCTAGCCCTTGTGTAGATTCAACTTTCTACCTGGTATTTTCCTTCTGCTGGAAGGAAAATTTATTTTTTATTTTTTAAATAAAGAATAATTTTTTATTTTTAAAAAATAAAAAATTCTGGTACTGAAAGTTGGCTGCCAGTGAATTCTCTCAGCTTAACTTTTCTTTGTCTGAGAAAAATTATGATGAACTTTCATTTTTGAAAAACATTTCTCTGGGTCTAGAATTTTAGGTGGACAGACTTCTCCACTGATCATTATACCTGAAAAGTCTAATCTACTCATAATCCCATTCAATGAAATTGTTCAGTTTATATTCTTTCTTCCTCAGAAATCATTCTTTCCTGGAGGTTGTTCTTTTCCTGGCCTCTGGAGTTGTGCCCTAGGCATGCATGGATGCAGTCAAAGGTTTAAGGGGATACCTCTGTAAATTTCTAGATGCCTTTCCTTCTGCAGCTGCCTTCTGTTCAGTATTTGACCCCACAAATTTCAGCCACCTTGGTCTCTACAAATCCGGACCTTTCTCTCCTCAACCATGCAAAACTGCCAAGCTCAGTTTGGTTTTTCACTACCTGTAAGATAGAATGAAAATTGCTTCCAGGAAAAAAACTGAGTCAATTTGGAATGCTTACCTTTTTCATGTCCCTTCTCTCAGGGATCATAGTCCTATGCTGCAATGTGGAGAAAGAGAGCTATTTTTAGTTTATTTATCCTGACAAGATAGTTCTAAAGCCTCCTATTCCCTCATGGATGAAAACAGACTTGCTTAATACTGTTTTTGAGATTCATCCATGGTTTTGTGTTCATTTTTTTAAATTGAATGGTATTCTAGTGTTTCAATATACCAATATGTTCCTCTATTCTCTAGTTGGTAAATGTTTTGATTTTCCTTTTTACAGGATTTAGCTACTGGATTAGAGCTTTTACATATATTTGTGCATCAATATTTGCACAGAGATAAATTACCATTTCTCCTGGATGTTTACCTAAAAGTAGAATTACTGTGTTACAGAACAGATACATGATTTACTTCATAAGAAACCACACAGCAATTTTCCAATACAGTTACATCATTTTATATTCCCACCAGCAATGCATGAGCAATCTGGTTTCCTCCAAATGTGATATTTACAGTCTTTTTAATTTTAGTCATTCTACTTGATATAAAATGGTATTTCACTGTGATTTTATTTTGCATTTTCCTAATGACCAGTTAGATTAAGTATACTTTTAGGTGTTGGTTGGCCATCCAAGCATATTCTTCTGTAAAGTGTCTGTTCAAGTCTTTTGCCCATTTTGAGTTTTCCTTTTAATCGAACTTCTTAAGTAGATACGGTTGGTTTTTTATTATATGTTGAACACTGTATGAAATATGGATTGTGTTGACTCCTTTAAAGGCAGTTGAGATTGTTTTAGGTGCCAGTTAAATTCCTGGTGGCTCTTAATCATGTAGGATTTGGTTCTATTCTTTGCAACTATCTTAAGTTCATCCTTAATCCTATCCGTATAGTAGTATGTTGTCCTTTCTCCAAAGATGTGTCATTTCTGGAGTTTTAACTAAATGCCTGGGGAACTCTGAAAGATCTCTTCACTCTGGCTACTTTGTAACTCCAACAACCTCTGGTATCTCACTTGTGCTCTCGGGACACCAGCAACTACTGTTGGTTAGGACATAAAGATGTACCCTGTAAATGGGCATCTTAGCCTTTGGCCAAGAGCTTAATATATAGCCCTCATGGATGCTCCCATCTGCACAGTTCCCTCCTTTCTAGGACCTTACAAATATAAGCCATTTCAGCCATCCCAAACTCTAACAGCTGCCCCCTTTGCTCACTGAAGCCACTATGCTTTGCTTGGGGTCCATCTTTCTGTGCTTTGTTAGGGGATATGTCCCACTCAGGCTTTGCAAAGAGACCTCTCATGTTTTTCTCTTATCTCAAAGATCTTGAAAACAGTTGGTTTATACATTTTGCTTAGCCTTACAATTACAGGCAGGAGGGCAAGTCCAGTACAAGCTGATCCAATATGGCCAGAATTAAGTCATGTAGCTTCATTGAACCCTAACAAAGTATCAAGAAATCCTATCCTACCACTACCTATCCAACTACATTATCAGCCTCAAAAACTATAATAATAATTGGAAGAATTTCTATTTCTCTTCCCATGGCTTTGAGGAGTCTCTGGAAAGAGGTACTAGCAGGAATCTGCCTTCAAATCTTAGATCCATAGTAAAGCAGAAAGTAAAATTTCAAAGCATATTAATGAAGTTTTTAACTACATGCAAACATTAGACCTCAGCTAATCTGAAAAAAAAAAAGTGTGAACAATATTAAAACTAGATGTAAAACTATTCATTTCATCCCAGACTTTTAAAAAGCTTGACTATACTAAGAAAATTTTCTGAAATCAGGTATAAAAATCTTTCATGTCAATCAAAATCAATCTTATACATAGATCTGACATAAAATCTGTGTGTAACAAGGCATGTGACAGATGTTTGAGGAACTGCAAAAGATGCTAAAATGCTATTTTTAGCAAATCCCAGTTTAGTTTCAAAGTACATATAATAATCCAGAACAGCAATATATAAGAATTAATAAAGTCAAAGGACAGATATGTTCTGTTCTAAAATAGAATGAGTGAGGGAAGTGAGAATGAAAACAACAGGAAGTATCTATTCATTTTACAAATATAATTTTTACAGCATGTGTCTTAATTTAAAGCCATGTTATATCATTGCAGTTTATATTTTTTTAATCTTTATTTTTGAGAGAGAGAAAGATTGAGAGGGGGAGGAGCAGAGTGCCCAATATGGGGTTCCTATCCATGAACTGCAAGGTCATGACCTGAGTCAAAATTAGATGCTTAACTGATTGAGCCATCCAGACACCCCCAAAAAATGATTTTATATGTACTAAAACTAGAGACTCTTATGAGAAAATTATTAATTTTACTTATAGTTATGAATAAAGATAATTTTTATATTTTCTTGCCCACTTTCTATCATCAATTTGTATCTACAGAGTGCCAAAATACCTGTGGATAATTAGAGTTCCTTCTTCTCTTTTTATTTTTTTAATTTTGAGAAAGACAGTTTTGAGCAGAGGAGAGAGAAAGACTGGGAGACCCAGAATCTGAAGCAGGCTCCAGGCTCTGAGCTCTCAGCATAGTACCTGACATAGGACTTATACCCACAAACCACAAGATTATGACCTGAGCCAAAGTCAGACGCTTAACTGACTAAGCCACCCAGGTGTCCCTAGAGTTCCTTCTTCTAATGTCTCCTTTAGGGTTCTTGGGAATTTGAGAACAGAATAGTGCTGAAAGGTATGGCTGCCACCACATTTCAGGATATTCATAATGTCACTTTGGTCACTTATTTGTGATATATCTTGGAAAATTCTGTTGTGAACTCCAACATGTTAATGGCCACATTTAAGAAGCAATGGTGAGAATGAATGAGAATGAAACTGGAAATTAAAGCATTCAAAACCCCCTTTTACTCATCTCCATAAAGATGTGAATTTTTAAAAAATTATCTAATCTCTTGAATTGTTCCTCAATTATTATGAGTGCCATGTAAATAGGAATCAAAAAGTAGAGGGGGAAACTTAACAAAATGAGTTAATAGAGATGATCTCTCACGTTCTTTTTATTTTAAAGATTCTTTGGGGTGCCTGGGTGGCTCATTTGGTTAAGCATCTGACTCTTGATTTCAGCTCAGGTCATGATCCCAGAGTCATGGGATCAATCCCCTTGTCCAGCTCCAGCTCTCTCTCTCCCTCTGCCCCTCTCTCCTACTCTTTCCCTCTCTCCCTCTCTCTCTCTCTTTCTTTCTCTCTCAAATAAATACACACATACATACATACATACATACATACATAAAATAAAGATTCTTTTTTTCCTAGTAATGCAAAAAATATATATCAGTTTGGTCAGTGGAAGTACCTTTGAAAAGGAAGTAAAGCTTGGGTACCTGGGTGGCTCAGTTGGTTAGGCATCCGACTTTGGCTCAGGTCATGGTCTCACAGTTTGTGGGTTCAAGCCCTGCATCGGGCTCTGTGCTGACAGCTAGCTCAGGGCCTGGAGCTTGTTTCGGATTCTGTGTCTCCCTCTCTCTCTCTCTGACCCTCCCCTGTTCATACTGTCTCTCTCTCTCAGAAATAAATAAAAAACATTTAAAAAAAGGAAGTAAAGCTGCCTAAAATGACTCCTCTGAAAGTTATAACAGTGATTTGAAGATAAACATTGAAATAAGTTAAAAATACCAGTAACTAATTTTTATTAACATTTTAAACATAGGATTCAAAAATTACAATAAAAAATTATCTGATAATTTCCTTAAGTTATTTATAATTGGTGCTTTCAAATTCTAAGTCCGTAGGTCAACTCTTGGGTCTCATCTTACTTGACCTAGCAGAAGCATTTAGCGTCCATTAAAATACCTGATCCTACAATTTCAGAACTCTTCATTACCCTGGCCACTCATCCTCACTCTCCTTTATTGACGACTTCTCATTTTCTCTAATTCTCACAATCAGAATGTCTCAAAAGAACCTCTCCACCTTTCTTTCCAAACACTCCCACTCCTTTGGTGAACTTATCCAATCTTAAATTGAATTTAAAATATCAATGTTATGCAACTGCTAAATTTATATCTTCAGCTTATACTACCCAAATTCCTACTCAATTAGTTCCAACTAGACTATAGACTATAACAGACATCTCAAAATGAGTTCTTGATTTTCCCTCCAAAATTGCTTCTCCCTCCATTTTCCCCACTTCAGTTAATGACAATTCTATTCTTCCAGTCGTTTAGAGCAAAATCTAAGAGTCATCTTTATTTCTTCCTTTTCTCTGTTCCACTGAATTGACTCTATCATATCCATTTGGCTCTACTTTCAAAATCTATCCAGAACTCCACCCTTTACGATCTCCACTGCTGTCATTCTAGTCCAAATATGATCCTTCTTGCCTAGATTACTACACTGGCCTCCTGGCTGGTGTCTGTCCCTCCACCCTTACCCTTGCACAGTCTCTTGTCAACAAGGAAGCCATAATGATCCCAGCAAAACTCAAGACAGATCATGCTATTACTCTGCTCACAACTATCCAGTAGCTTCTCATTTCATTTCAAATTAAACCCAAATTCTTTACACTAGCACATGATTTGCCTTCCCATAATTCTTCTCAAAATTATTTCCTACAATTCTCTCAAATGGATCTTGTACTTCTTAGAACATTCCAGGCATGCTTCTGCCTGAGAGTTTTGCCTTTGCTAGGGCTTATATCCCAGCTGTTCTTTCTTCAAATGTCCAAAGACCTCATTCTTACAATTCCTTCTCTCTTTATAGAGATGCTTTTCATGACTCTCCTATTTAAATGTTCAATAAAATCCTTAACTGTTTAATTTTCTCTGTGCACCTATTACTATTTTTCAAAAAAAATTTGTTTTACTCTCTTCTTTTTGGAATGTCAGCTTCAGAAGGGCAGAAATATTGTCTCTGTTATCAACAATTATGACTCCAGAACCTAGAAAAGTGCCTAGTACACACTCAACAAATAATTATGGGTGGATAAACATTTCTTTACCAAAAGTAAATAATGTCCTTGAAGTAATTAGCTATTTAACATTACAGTTAATACACGTCGACAAAAAAACAAAAAAAACCTCAACTCCAGATTCTTTATCTTATGGCAGAATAAGAGAGGCTGGTGAAGTCAAATCTTCGAAAAATTGACTTAAAATGTAAGAAGTCTTAAGATACAAAAAAGAAAATCCCATGTTTGTACTTCTTGGATAATTTATATAACCACATGTTAATTATAACAATATCATTGGGGGAAAATAAGGACTATGGATCTTATATAATTAACGTAGCAAAAGGTATAAAGCTATTTGCCAAAACTTTTTGTATTTTTTTTTAATATTTATATATTTACTTTGAATGAGAGAGAGCGAGCAAGCAAGTGAGAGAGAGAGAACACATGCATGAGTGGGGTAGGGAGAGAGGCAGAGAGATAGAGACAGAATCTCAAGCAGGCTCCATGCCCTCAGCACAGAGTCTGACGTGGGTTAGGACCCACAAACAGTGAGATCATGACCTGAGCCTAAACCAAGATGCAGATGCTCAACCAAGTGAGCCACCCAGGGCCCCTACCAAACCTTTTCTAAAGTAGAAAAGTTTCTATTTATGGGCACCCTAAATTTCAAATATTAAGAATATCAATACTTCTTCATAAACTGATAATAGGATATATTTCCTAATGAGAAAATTTACATTGTTCATAAGTAACATTAAAAACAATTTGTTGGGGAGCCAGGATGGCTTAGTCAGTTAAGCGTCTGACTCTTGATTTCGGCTCAGGTCATGATCTCATGGTTCATGAGTTTGAGCCCTGTTTCGGGCTCTGCCCTGATGGGATTCTCCCTCTCCCCTCTCTGTCCCTCCCTGGCTTGCACTCTCACTCTGTCTCTAAAAATAAATAAATAAGCATTAAAAAAATTAAAAGAACTTTTTAATGTCTCTGCTTGGAAATAAGCAAACAACAAAATTAATTAAGTATCCACTCAGAGATTAAAAACTTAAGACCTAGAGAGAGAAAAAAAATACGGTATCTTGTATATTCCTTCCATGTCAACAATACTGTCCCTAAAATCTGTATCTGTAATGTTTGGATTTCTTTACTCATAACAGATTCCATGTTAGCAATTTATTTTAGAAAGAAAAGCTCTCAAATTAGTTTAGTAACATAAATGTCATACACATAGAGATTAAACATACAGCATATTCAATGCCTTAATATAACAGCTGTTATCCTCATTTTTAGCTGAAACTCAGGCAAAAAAAAATACTACTTAAGAATTCAAGGGAAGCGACATGCTTTTTTTTTTTAATCTATATTATCTAAATTAAGGTACTTACAGATGAGGGTGATTTTAGTTTCTTGGTTTATTATTTCATACCTCACTCTCACCAACGTTCCCCGAAGTGTAAATATTCAATATGTAGGGGGCTATATCTGAATTTGCCAGGTAGCTTAGAAATAAAAGACCAAAGTGGCTACTGAAAAACTAGAAATGTGGTGGCAGCCATCATCTTTAGCATTTCTCTGCTCTGATATTTCACAGAATCCTGAAGAAAACAATAAAATAAAAAACTCTAAATGCTCCTCTCATTCCACTGTAAACCTAACATATTATCTAAAGCTGAAATAGTGTTAATACAGATTACAACAAAAAAGAGGAGAGGTTAAAAATCTTCGGCACGGTAGAACTTTCTAGAACTGAATTTCCACATACTACATATCCAAGTCCCAGCATAGGAATTACTGGAAAAAAAAAAAAAAAAAAAAAACCTCATTAACTCAACTTACACCTTACCACACACTAACTTGCACTAGGCACTAGAAATATTTAGCCTTTACACTGAAGAAATGCAGTGTAGAAGACAGACAGACATGAGCAAATATTTATGATCCATGTGATGAGTGTTATCACATTGGCCTGCAAAGGATACCATCAGATCATGTAAGATGGACACCATACTCAGGCAGGAAACACTGACCAAATCATCCAAGCAGAGAGAAAAAAGAATTTAGATATGATGATAAGAGGAAAAATGAAGCCACCATTTCCTCAGCACCCAACATAAAAACCTGGAGTAATACTTTGCTGCTTCTTATCCTTCCCACTTCATATTGTGGTTATTAAATTGTGTTGATTCATTCTTCCTGTTTTTCCACTTCCTCTATATTACCTGGTCCCAAGTTTACTAGATGCTTCCAGCATGACTGCAAAAGCCCTCTAATTGGTCATTTGGTCTTGATCTGGAGCCTAGGGGTCATCTTCTAAACTACTTGATAATAAAAAGAAAACATATGTAATAAACATATGTTACATACATGATATATAATAACCACATATTATGTATGTATATGACATATACAACAAAATACTAGTTACCACATTGCTGGGAAAAAACAGCTATGATTTTTACATAATTAAGGCAGTGAAAAGTTTAAAGATATTTGCCAAATGTTCTTTTATAGCATTTTCCGTTTATGAGCAACCCAGGCTTCAAATATGTTAAGAATATAAATAATTCTTCCTAAAACTGATAATGGTAACAAATACATATTTAGTGTGAAGCTTAAACTTCCAAAATGGAAGAGCAAAGCTTGCCAGTAGGTTGATTTTACCCAAACTATTCAGCTTTATTTCCTATTTAACTCCCCAGATCTTCCACTGATTCATGATTCTTTCCTCTGTCCACAACATGTCGGCACCTGCCACTTTGATTTTTTTTCCAGATTGTTTCTACACACACAATCAGCACACATGTACCCACACATATACATACCCATACAGATTCCACTCTATTTTTGTTCGAACCTTAAATGTTCTTCAAGGTCCACTTAAATTTTCAGCTTTTCCAGGTTGTTTTTTTAGCAGCTTTTCCACTCCATTCTAGTTCAAATTTCAATCCTCCTTCCCAGGCCATTTATAATCTCTTCATCCCAATTTGCCTCTCATTCAGTCAATCCAGATATATTTATTAAATATGCACGATTCATAAGGCACTGTGTTAAGTGTTGTTGATACATAAATAAGCAAGGTAAACTTGATTCTTACTTTTGTGTTAACAAATTCTTAATTTAAAACTGATAACATGCTGTCTCTGAAGTATTTTCCTCAACATGATGTTTTCCATGTATAGTTACTTCACATATATTCTAGTTTCCTATATGTAAAAATTACATGAAACCATTATTCTGTATTCTCTATAATAGTTCATAGGCAGTATCCATAAAAGGCAGGTGAGGTAAAAAGCAAAATGAAAGTACACAGGGCTAAATTTAAGATGAAATGATTTCCTTTTTCTTCTTATCTCTTTATACTTCAAGAAAGATTAACAATAGAAAAGGTTGCATTTGAATTCCAGGATTCAAAACAGCATTTTCCATAGATCTCTATTTAAACTTAAAAATAAAGTGACTTTAAAGGCTAATGTGTCCAATAAATGGTCACATCTCTCTAGAGAATATATTCCTTCAGAGGTTTTCCAAAATTTTATTATTATAGCTTTTGGCAGAATTCGTCTGCCACTCTTTTTTTTTTTCTAGAATCTAATCAAAAGACTTCCCAATGTATCCTCTTTTGCAAAGAAATTACCTTAAAAAATAACTCAGAACTAACCAAAGTAAATTTTACTGTGCAAAGAGCAAGGGTATCTTTAAATAAATGATAACTTATATGTCTTCAAGTGTTATTTTTACAATAGCTTTGGGAACTATGACTACAATTGACATAAACATGTTATATGCCATGGATAGAGGTGTGAAGAATGTTAGATAATCATCACCAGTACTCTAGCTCATCAATCAAGTAAAACTAAGTTTTAACTACTGTTCTGAGATGGGTTTTGTCCTGCCTTAACCCTACATTTTCAGACCTGCCTCCTCCTAAGTCACAGTTAAAACAGAACATATAATGTTCATGGCCTTGGGCAAATACTTCAGAACAGTAATATTATTTAGTTCAATATATTAATTCTTTGTCAACTAAACAGAAAAGCAGGGAAAGTTAAAACAGTGTTAGAATATGGTAGCTTTAGGGTGTTGAAACAGTGATAGCTTTCGGTGTTAACACACACACACACACACACACACACACACACACACACTCCCAAAGGAGGAAATAAATGTTGGAAACAAACATGGAAAACATTGTATACAGTATTACCCCAGTAAGCCCCTTATACATAATAAACTATTTGCCATATAATTATATTAGTACTCTTATTCTCTAAGCCATGATAAACTTAAAATATACTTATTTTTAAAGAGAATAACCCTCTCAAGCTTCAGCATTTACATTTTACTATGAAGGCACGTGTACCTTCCTTTTTTATTTTCCCGTCTCATCATCAGATTCATGGGACTATCTCGGGCCTGTTGATCTGACACCGCTAGCACTCTGCAGGGCCTGATTTTATGTGTTTGTCCTTCTCTTTGCCTTAAAGAAGCCCATTCTAAAGGAATAGGCAAATTAATTGGTTTTGTCCTCCTTCTATCTAGAACTTAAACGTTTCTCCCATAGCCAACATGATTCTTCTTACATGTCTGATTATCTGTTCTTCCCTGTGTGACTTACTTAAGGCTCTTCACTAATATTCATATACCAAAACACATATGCTATAGCACTTCATAAGGCTCTAGGTAAGAGGAAAAACACTAGAAGAGGAAATAGTGATCTCAGAGCAAAGTATCAAAAGAATATAAAGCATAAATTCAAGATTATTCCTATTGTATAGGGTTCCACCATTAGTTGTGTATTAAATCACCTGGAGATATTTTAAAAACCTATTCCCAGATCACACCCTAGAATGATTACACAAGTTTCCAAGGGGATTCCAACACCCAGCATTAACAACCACTAACGCGACAAGGATGTAACAACTCATATGGAGATGGGAAGGAAATATCTAGTTTCTTACTGAAATAAGAAAGATGCTAAGTGAGAAAGCCAGGTAACATGCCAACATTTCTTCAGTTAACAGGAAGATCTGGGAAGCAAAGGAAGATGATGTCATTGGGCAAAATTCCAAAGATTGGTGTTATGGGTTGAATTATGTCCCCCAAAAAAGATGCACTTAAGTTGTAACCCCAAGTACCAGAGAATGTGACCTGGTAGAACAGGGAGTCTATAGAGGGAATTAAGTTAAAATGAGGTTATCAGGCTGGGCTCTGATCCAAATGACTGTTATCCTTATAATAAGGGGAAACTGGACACAAAGACACACATGCAAAGAACAGAAATGATGTGAAGACACACAGGGAGAAGACAGCCATGTGACTGTGTGGTGCCTCTACAAGCCAGGGAACACCAAGTTTTGTCGGCAAACTCTGAAAGCTAGAAGAAGGAAGGAAAGACTCTCTCCTAACGTAGTCGCAGAGAACACGGCCCTGCCAAAAATCTTATTTTCACGCTTCAAGACTCCAGAACTGTGAGGCCACCAGTTTCTATTGTTTTAATCCACCCAGTGTTTGGTATTTCATTACAGGAGCCCTAGGAAACCAGTACGGTTGGGAATGGGGATCATACAGCATTCTGGGAGAGTCCACAGTGGTTGGAGGAAAACTATGCAAGGGGGTAGGGAAATGCAAAGTAACGTGAAAGACTGCAGTCCTGCAGTCCCTAAACAGTTGGAATTGCTTGGCTTTGCACAGTGTTTATCAGTGACTAATGATTAGTGATGTATTTTCCTTTTCTTCAGAATTAATTGTCCTGGTATTACTAATGCATGACAACGTGCAACAATGGCCCAGCTATTTTCCCTTTTAAAAATGTTCTTTGTGCCATTAATTAGATTGGCATGCGCTTTTCTGAGATGGTTCAAAACACCAAAACAACTGCTTCTGATCTAAGTTTTTCATTGCAGATTCCACCATTTCATTCAGCATCAGCATCTTCAACATTCTTGCAGCAAACCCAAGCATTTCCATTTTATTGCAGATGGGAAATACCTATTTTGAAAAGGGTTAATAACAAAACCTAGGCACTGACAACAAAAATGTAAGTGATAAAGATAAAATCCAGCAATAGTTTGGTTCTTACATTGACCACTGACTTTTATTTCTATCATTGTGATATAAATATATATGAGTATAAACATATATACATTATATAAATTTTCTCTTATTTCCTATTGAAACATTAAAATTCAATACTTTGTGCTATAAAAATAAATTTAAAAATTAAAATGCAAAGGGAAAAAAGATCATATAATGCAATCAATTAACTCTTACTTCACTAAAACACTAAATTCTTCTCCTAACCTCTTATAATAGTTCAGAATAATACATCCGTTATTCTCAGCCTGGATAACACCCTTACTGATTTTATTGATTCTGTAAGAGGGATGTAAAGACTCACTGACAGCCTTCTGCCAAATCCTATGGAATTTAAACCCAAAACCACAAAACTGATATTTACAATATTCTATATCTTTTATGTAAATCACATGAGAGCAAGATTCTAAAGGATGTGTGCATAAGAGAATGTTAACAGTGTGTAGAAGGAGATAAAAGCTAAGTCAGCATGAGTCAAGAGGCCTGGGTTGGAAATCAAAATCTGCTACTCTTTAGCTACTGGATTTCAGACATATCACAATCTTCCTGAGTGTTTTCTGGCCATTAAGACATACGCATTAGTGGACCAACAGCAATAAAAGATTAGCAATTGACACTTCCTCTTCCTATGCCTACTTTTTAAATGTCAGAGATTCCTGCATGTCTACTATGATCCCATTCTCTTTTTAATTGAAAACACACTTTGCACATCTGTACTGCCAAAGCTTCCATTGTCCCCTCTAAGGTCTGACAAATTTATTGATTAAATGTATCAGTTAGTGAAAAACAACTGTATCTGCAACACAGATCTCTTTCTTCAGAGTCAGACCCATGCACCCAACTTCCAGTCACACAATCCTCACTTGGCTGTCTGAGAAAGTCACAACTCACAAAGTCTAAAAGAGAGGTCATCTACACCCCAACTATGCTTCTATTCTAACGCTCTCAATCTTTGTGATTGACCCCCGTAGAATACCGATCTTTCTATGGGTCTGTACATATGTGGGTCTCTGAGTTCTTCTGGAGACAACAACATGAATTAGTACTATGATAATTTAATCATTTCCATTCTCAGGCCATCAACTCTCTCTAGCATATGCTTTCTTCTGAGGGACGTCAATAGGTTCCAACATCAAATATACAAGGTTAAATAAGTTTCTCTACTGGGGGAATAATTGGTTTTAATAAATTAATGAGCACTGTGAATGTACAAGGGTGTGGGGAGTTGTAATGTGCAGCATTCCTAAACATATTTGTCCATACAACACTTTCCTATCAGACATCTCACAGAGAAAATGCTGGTGAGAGCATATTTTGATTAGCGCTGGTGCAGCAGACCCAGGATGTGTGCAGACATTAACTAAGCCAACCCTTCAACCTTGGACAGAGCTTAACCTCCCAGGGCCTCACTTCATTTTCACCATGAGGACTGGTAAGCACTACAGAAGACCAATTTCCTTTATATTAAAATAGTTCCTAATAGCTTTTTGTCAAACTAACTGCATCTAATTATTTTCTTTTTAATTCTGTGAGGTATCATTATCTTTATTCTACAAGGAAGCAAATAGGATCCAGAAAGATCAAACATTTGCTCAAGAAACATACCTATAAACTAACCAAATCAAGGATTTACATTTTGTTGTATCATAATCAGGCCAATACTCTTTCCCCTGTATTAAAAATTCTATGATTCAGGATTGGTAGCATAGAAGGAAAATGAGTGGATGACAAATTCTGGGAAAGAGTTCTCATTTTTACCAAGTTAAAAGTTAGTTTAAATCAGTAGGAAGTAGAAATTATCAGAAACTTTCAAAGAAATGCAGTTTTTTCCTACGATTTTATGTACATACATAAGATTAACAAGCAAATTTTAAAATTACATTTTATGACTACATTAGAACAAATGAGAATAAAAATATCAACTATTTTATGCAGCCTTTTAAGTTTATGATGTGATGCAACCTTTTAAGTTTATAATGTGTCATGTACTGTAGTGGGAGCTTCACAAAGCATTCTCTTACTTAATCCAAACAACCAACATTTGAAATAAGATGTTATTATTATCCCAGAGAAGCACAGTGAGTCTTGAAGGAGCTATATAAAACCTTCCCTAAGCCATGAGCTAGTACACAGAGTCAGATTCAAACCTCTGACCAACTTGGCTAAAAGAAACCAATTCTTAAGGAACATGCCACAGTGTTTTCTGAGTAAAATAAGACTTAATCCATTTAAGACAAAGCATTAGAAATTTAAGAAAAATACCTGAAGCTGGAGCTTGTGACATACTGTGAATATGTAATGATTCTGGCAAGAAGTTTTAAATTAAGTAGATCTAAGCACTTTATTTTTTTTTTTNAAATTAAAAAAAAAAAAAAGAAAAAAAAAATAAGTAGGTTAAACAAAATTCTTCTGAAAGTTCTCCCCAAGACGAACAATGTCAGGATCATACTACCTGTCTGGTGACATTGAAGAAAACATTACAAAACTCACTCACACAACAGGAAAATGTCTTATCATGATGTGATGGCTCCCATCCAGAATTGGTGTGAAAACTACACGGCTGCCTCTGAGATGAGAGCTACATGCAACGAGCCTGTCTCTCCTGTGCTCCGCTGGCCAAGGCTGGTATAGATTATGACTCAAAATTACTCCAAATTCTGCTATTCTATGATTCTACTAGGTAAGTAAACTACTCCCTTGGTGTGAGGTAACAACTCTTCTAGGAAACACATTATCGCTCCAGGTTCCCAAATTGCCAATTAGTGTACTAGACATGAAGTGTAATGCCCCAGAAGAGTTAGTGTTCCAAAGAGCCAACAAGGTGTTTCTTATTCACCTTGAGGGCTGGCTGGTGGAAGTTACCTGTCTAAGAACCGGTACAACATTTTGAAATATGTATCCTGAGAGTAAAGTTGGGTTCACTCACCTTTGTCTGAATCTGCAGCAAACCTACACATGAAAAATGAATTAAACTACCGTGTGTTTATAAGGCAGTGACATTATCTGAAGGAAACTAATTGGAAAACTTTTATTTTGCTGGAAATTCCCTGAAGATACCATTTATCAAATAAATTTGTGTCCTGGGCTGTTATATATGAAGCTCCCCACACAGTGAGCTATTAACTCACAGCCTTATCTCCCTAAACCCACTCATCTTTCTTCTCATATTTTACTTTCTCCTTAATCTTGTAATGAAATGTGAAGCTGCGGTGGCTATGTATAGACACAACACCCACCTGGTGCTCCTGGGTCCTTCCACTGATGCACTTAGGGTTCTCTCTGGTTGACGTTACTCATTCCCATGTAACTGGGACCTTGCTCCTGGGCTCAGTGCCTTACCCCTACTCTTATTTGACTTTACCTCTGGTGGACCTATCCCTACCTATGTCATCCCTAATCACACACATAGGTAAAGGGCACATTTAAACTTAAACTTCAAGATGAGAGAATTTCAAGGGATAACTGTTAAGAGACATTGCAATACATGTTTTCAGTTTAGTCATAATTTTTAAGACTGTTCTAGGTTATTAGAACACAGGCCATAAAAGGATCAAGTGATTTCACCAAGCTCTGCTTGCTGAAAGGAAGGATATGGACCTTCTCACCCCGATCTTTAGGATAAACTGGAGATACACACTAGCACAAAAATTTCAATATGGTATGTTCAGTAGTATAATCAGGGAAATGAGAGTATCAAGTATGCACAGGTAAGGGGCTTCTTGCTCTTCTCTTTCCTGGATCTACTTTTCATTGGCCCTCATGTATGTTAATTAAATGCAGTGACTGCCTTCCGGAACAATTTTAAGTGTACTGAGTTACTTAGTAGATTTCAGCACTGTCTAAAGCACTTAGCATATATTACTTCATTTCATCACTCCAACAACCCAATGAAGCTAGTATTATTACTAAACCCCTTAAGCTAAGGGTTTAAGCTTAGACAGAGCTAAGGCAAGAAAGTTTACCTAACTTTCCCAAGAAGTCACAGTTAATAAATGATAGAGATAATACTCCATTCTGGGTAGTCAGTTTCTAAAACCCACATGCTTAATCACTCCACTCAACTATCTATTTTCTGTACCTTTAGCATTAGTCTCTGAACTATACCAATCATCCACCAAATGCATCTATCTGTTTAATCTGTTTATCCAACAAACATTTATGAGGGGCTTATCAGGTACAATGCACTGTAAGATCATAAAGACAAAACTACAAAGTTACAGTCTCTTCCTTCTAAGAAACTTAAAGTCAAGGCTAGGAAACAAATAACTTACAAGGCAAGATCAATTCAAGTCCATCAGAGACAACACCTAACTACACCCAACCTGGAGAGGAGACAAGAGCACTTTCTCTCTGTATCGCATATGTTCCACACCTAGAGGGTAACCAGAAGGTAGCCGGTGAAAGGTCTTTAGGGCAGAGAGGACATGTCCATGAGCACGAACAGAGAGATGGTTTGGTGTATTCCTGAAAAGCAATGAGCTAGCAGCATGCAGAGCCCAACTGTCCTGGGAGTGGGGTAGAAAGTCAAGAGGTAGGGCTGGAGAGGAAAGTATGTCACATCATGAAAGTAGCCTTTTTAAATTTTTTTTAATGTTTTATTTATTTCTGATAGAAAGAGACACACAACATGAGCAGGGGAGGGTCTGAGAGAAAGGGAGATACAGAATCTGAAGCAGGCTTCAGGCTCTGAGATGGCTGTCAGCACAGAACCTGACACGGGGCTCGAACCCACGAACCATGAGATCATGACCTGAGCTGAAGTCAGACGCTTAGCCAACTGAGCCACCCAGGCACCCCAAAGTAGCCTTTTACTTGAAGCAAACAAAGAGCCACTGAAGGTTGGTGGATTTTCATCAAAAGAATGGCAAATCAGAATGATGCTTTAGGAAGAAAATTTTGGTTAGAGCTCGTTTCCCATCCTCTTAATATCATTACCTAACCATGTTCTCTATATGAACATATGAAAGAGTAAACCTTCCCCCCTCTTTCCCTTATTAAGTCTACAGAACTTCACCAATGATTCAGAATAATTGTCCTTGAGGAGGGCACTTTCTCAAAATTGTGCAATAAAGTACGCTAAATTCTTGCCCCCAAACTCTTTTACTTGTCTTTTTTCCTTTGGCTTCACAAAACAGAAATGGAACACAAAACTGAACAGAAGGAG
The DNA here is from genome assembly GCF_008692635.1 of Crocuta crocuta. Lineage (NCBI taxonomy): Eukaryota > Metazoa > Chordata > Mammalia > Carnivora > Hyaenidae > Crocuta > Crocuta crocuta. The sequence continues at coordinate 5,091,374 of NW_027527388.1, read as the reverse complement.
AAAGCCACTGGCTCTGGATGTGATGAATGGCAACATTATTATGTTTAATGCTCTTCTCCTGGAATGGGTTGCTTTTTAGAAAAACATTACTAAATGGCTGATAAAAGATGCCAGAAGTCCAAGCATATTAATTTAACTCAATTCAATCACCTAACAACTATATACAATTGAAGCTTTTAATGGCATTACAACTTCACCCCTTGACATTCATTCTACCTTCAATTTAAGACATAAACTCCTACACTTCCTTTCAGTTTCAGAAACCACTCCTCTATTGGATTTCAGTTACTACACTTTTTTTCTTTTTTGCTCTTCTGTATGAGCCATATAGATAAAAGAGGAGATCAAGTACCTATATGTATGTATTTATTTACATCTTAGTAAAAACTATAAAACAAATACCAGTGTATCCATCAACCAGAATAATATATGAGAAAATTAAAAAAATTTTATTGTTTGTTTATCTTTGAAGGAAAGCATGAGCAGCAGAGGGGCAAAGAGATAGAGAGAGACACAGAATTCCATGTGGGCTGCAAGATCTAGGCTGTCAACAGAGCCTGAAATGGGGCTCGAATTCATAAGCTGTGAGATCATGACCTAAGCCAAAGTCAAGACACTTAACTGACTGAGCCACCCAGGTGCTCTGAAAAACAACTTTAAAGCCCCTCGTATAATTCTTCCCACATCCCTCTCCCTCTTCTGAGAGGTATCTACTACTCTAATATTTTTGTTAATTGCTCCTATGTTTTCTGTATCTATGTGGGACTCTCTAAACAACAAAGCTTAGTATCAATCATTTTGAACTTTGTATGAATAAATGGAAACACGCTGAGTCTCCCATGCAGCACCCCCAGTCAAGCAACAAGGTTCCTATGATGTTTAAGGGCATTATTCCTTATCTGTTCAAGCAAAAGCCCAAAGGAGAGAAGGGGTTACCATGAAGAAATTTGTGGTAAAGCTTTTGTCAAATGAAATGAGCCCCAAGAAAGTATACAGAACACCTAGAAAGTTCTTAAAAGTTATTTATGCAGCAACATGTCCATTTGGCCTGAGGTGAATATAGCATATAATCAGGAGAGGACATCAGATCTCTAGAATTTTACCAACAGGCAGCAGACTGAAAGGGATGCTCAGCTACACAACGTGCTGCCTTTGATGACAAATCAAATATGGATATGATAACAAGAGCCCAAAATGTGGAGCTGGGAGCCATGGGGAAGTATTCCCAGGCTTTGAGATCTAAGAGAGGAAATTCTATTATATGCCTGGCTAAATTTCAGAATTTTTATGGACCAGAGATTCCTCTGAGGCTCTCATCTTATTCCTTTCGAACAAGAATGCTTGTACTAGTTACACTATGCCTGCTCCATCATTACAGGTTAGGGGTGTGAAGGAAAGATGACTTGGTTTTCTTTATCACATCCATAAATTAGAAGGGGCAGTACTCAGAAAGCTATACTCAAGAAACTATACCAAGAAATCTTGTTTACACCTGGTCTTGGTGTAGAGCTACGATGTTGGATTTTTAAGCTAATACTATAATAAAATAAGACAGAACTTTGGGAAAGGGTGACTGTATTGTGCATGTGAGAGGCCCATGAATCCTGGGAAGCAGAGGATACATGATGCAGACACCACTTAGATGGCCTCTAATAATTCCTGCTTGTTGCTGTCCTTGTGGAATCCACTTGAGAAGAGACTGGTCTTACTCACTGTCTTCTAATTAATAAAATAGGTAGAAGTAATAGACTGTAAAGATTAGGTTATAAAATAACTATGACCTCTATCTTCAGTTGGTTTTTTCTCTCTCTCTGTCTTTCTCTGTCTGTCTCTCCATCGCTGTCTCTCAAATTGCCAATGAAGAGATCCATATGTTGAAACACCACGACCTGCCAATAAACATGGGAATGAGCCTGGAAACAGATCAACCCCTCCAATCTGAGCCTGAAGATGAGACCACTGCCCTAGCCAATAGCCTGACTGAAACCTAAAAGGAGACCCTGACACCAAACTAAGCTTCCTCTATAATATCCCTGAGCCACAGAAATTATAAGATACTAAATGTTCGTTTACGTTGTTAGTTGTGGGTTAATCTATAATGAAGAAACAAATAACTAATGCAGACTTTTGTTGTGTGACAATACAAAATTAATATATACTCAGATCTTCAGACAATGAAATGCCTAGTTATCTGATTTCAAAGTCTGGATGGTTTATCAGACAAGGCCAATAATTCTATAAGACTAACTCCAAAACTTCCAAGCCAGTAGAGCTGGATAACCAGACTTGATACAAAACTTAGTATCCTCAGTGATAACTGTTTAAGAAAAGGGATTATATAAAGTACAGAAATCGGTTGCATTTTTATACACCAACAATGAAGCAACAGAAAGAGAAATCAAGAAACAGATCCCATTCACAATTTCACAAAAAAAAACATAAAATAGCTAGGAATAAACCTAACCAAGAGATCTGTATGATAAAAACTATAGAAAACTTATGAAGGAAATTGAAGAAGACACAAAGAAATGGAAAAACATTCCATGCTCATGGATTGGAAGAATAAATATAGTTAAAATGTCATTACCACCCAAAGCAATTTACGCATTCAATGCAATCCCAATCAAAATTGTACCGGCATACTTCTCAAAACTAGAACAAACTATCCTCAAATTTGTATGGACCACAAAAGACCCCGAATAGCCAAAGTAATATTGAAGAAGAAAACCAAAACGGGAGGCATCACCATCCCAGACTTTAGCCTCTACTACAAAGCTGTCACCNCGAATGGATCAAGAAGATGTGGTTTGGGGCACCTGGGTGGCTCAGTGGGTTGAGCCTCCAACTTCGGCTCAGGTCATGATCTCCCAGTCCGTTGAGTTCAAGCCCTGTGTCATGCTCTGTGCTGACAGCCAGCTCAGAGCCTTGAGCCTGGTTTGGATTCTGTGTCTCCCTCTCTCTCCGGCCCTCTCCTGCTCACACTCTATCTCTCTCTCTCAAAAATAAACAAACATTAAAAATCTTAAAAAAAAGAAGATGTGGTTTATCTATACGATGGAATACTACAGGACAATGAGAAAGAATGAAATCTAGCCATGCATAGCAACATGGATGGAACTTGAGGGTGTTATGCTGAGTGAAATAAGTCAGGCAGAGAAGGTAAAATACCATATGTTTGCACATATAGGAGGATTAGGAGGAATTTAACGAAAGACCATGGGGGAGAAGAAATAGTTGGGGAGAGGGAGAGAGGCAAACCATGAGAGACTCTTGAATGCTGAGAACAAACTGAGGACTGATGGGTGTGGGGGGGAGGGGGGTGATGGGCATGGAGGAGGGCACTTGTGGGGATGAGCACTGGGTGTTATATGGAAACTAACTTGACAACAAACTATTTGTAAAAATATAAATAAATAAAATAAGGGCAGTAGCCCCCCCAAAAAAAGAAAAGGGATTACAGCAGTGATAATAAAATGATAATTATAATAGTACCTTACATTTATATAAGGTTTTAGGGTTTACAGAGCAATTTCACATAAATGACCTAATTTTATTCTCAGAAATAACTTTATGAATTTGATTATTTTAATTTCAATTTTAAAAATGAATAAAGTGGACAGCAGAAAAGTTAGAGACCAGCTGAAATTCATCCTCTAATAAGTGGCAAAATAGGCCTTAAAGTTCTGCCTTCTGATTCTATAATCCATCCTTACCATGCCTCTGGAGTCTTTCTCATTTGGTCAAGATGTAGGGCAGCCTGTTGTTGTATAGACCAAGAAGAATAATTCTAAAGTGCCAGATGTTACTTGATATAAATGATAACTAAAATATCTCTGATAATGCACTAGCTCGTTTAGGTTAAAATAACTGATAACTAAATGGTTCTACATCTGCATAACAAAATTATCAGATTTTATTAACTAACCAAATCATTATTACATGAGCACTTTATTTCACCATCAATAGCCTTATATAAAAGAAAGCAATTTCACATTCACAGCCATGATGTGTTGTCTCTGACTATAAAATTGGAGGTGTCTAAAGATATGATAAAAATCCAATCAAATCTTCTCTCATTTTTTGCCACTATAGTCATTTTAAAATATTCAGGGCTCCAATTTGCCTCAACTTGCAGAAGGCATGGAAAGTAATTTCCTGTAAAGAAAGAGCACGTGGCAGATTATCTCTATCACATACATCAAAATAATGTAGCATTCCAATCTTAAGGTAAAACAGACTAAGAGATCTTGTGGTTTTGTGTAGGAAGGGATTGAAAAATACTCAAGAGAACATACCTCAGGACAAAAAAAATTTTCTCTCAAAGGAAACTTCCTAAATAACACTGATAAATTTTGACTCTCAATTATTTCAGAAGACAGGTAAGCAAAAATTTCTTGTATTTGTTTTTCATTTCTCCCAATCACCAAATACTTTTAATTTATTTTTCATTGATTGGTTAGCAGTAGTTTTGAGATTCAGGTATAAATGTGATCTTAATTTTTTAAGGATAAATATATAAAAGTCATTTTCATAAAACAAAAATTAGTAATTCACATCTTCTAAGGTATTGTTTTTTAAGTTTTCAAATTGAAGGAGTTTACCTTTATTAAGGGTTTATTAAGTGAAAACTTGAAAATTCATTCAGGTAAGATATTTTTGCTTATTTGGGACTTTTAATGGACAAGTTTTTATATATTTCTTTTGAGTATTTTAAAACTAAAGATATCTGAATAAAAATAGAATATGGATTTTTAATTCTTCATCTGTTCCTTATTTTTCTTAACTCAAAATTATAATATTCTGTTCACAACATCAAAATCCTTTCCATGGAACAAAATCTGATGTAATACAGGACAATTATGACTTCAAGTGAGCAGTAAGTACAGGCAGCAAATAAATTCTTTCACGAATAAAGCTTTGTTTACAAAGAATTTCACAGCATTTGATATAATAGTCAATATTTTCACCTGGTTTTTTTTAGCAGCTACTATCCAACACATTTTACAATTCTAAAGGCAATATGTAATGTCTCGCTAAATGAATAATATCATCATTTTAGCATCTTATAAGGAAAACACTCACAAAATTATCATTTGCCTTCACAACTGAAAAGAGGACTTTCTTTAACTCTTAGCAAAAAAGAAGTCTGCTGAAGATGTGTCTTTGGAAACTTTAAAAGGGTCATACACTTAGTGGACTGCTGTTTTGAGCATATGGATTAGACTGGATTTTTCTGCATATCTTTGTGAAACACGTATCAGATCAAGTCAGTAACGCTCTTAAACACTTTGATATTTCCTCTTCCACTCTCAAGACAAAGTCTGAATTATTCTGCATGAAAGCAGATGAGCATGTTCAGATTCTGGTCACTGAATATCTAGCATTGCCTTTCATCTGTCTTCTTCCTCCTCCAACCCCCTATCCTATCCATACACGGACTTACAGCTTTTTAACACTGCAAGCTCTATCACCTCTTCAATAGCTTTTTTAAATGTCTACTTATTTTTGAGGAGGGGAGATGGTGGGGCAGAGACAGAGGGGGACAGAGAATCTGAAGTGGGATTGACACTGGCAGCAGAGAGCCAGACGTAGGGCTCAAACTCACAAACCATGAAATCCTGACTGGAGCTGAAGCTGGACACTTAACCATCTGAGCCACCTAAGTGCCCCCAGAGCTTTTCAAGTTTAATATTTGAGGGGCACCTGGGTGGCTCAGATGGCTAAGCATCTGACTTCAACTCTGGTCATGATCTCATAGTTTGTGAGTTTGATCTGTATGTTGGGTTCTACACTGACAGTGTGAAGCTTGCTTGGGATTCACTCTCTCTGCCTTTCTCTTTCTCTCTCTCACACACACACACACTCTCTCTCTCAAAATAAATAAACTTTTTAAAAATGATAAAGTTTATTACTTAAGAAATTATTCTTTCCCTAGCTTCAATTAGGTCACCTGGCAAACACCTTCTAAAACTTAGTGGGAATGTCAACTTTTTACTGAATCATTTCTTGATCCTCAGGAAGAATATGTTATTCTCCCTTCTGGATTCCCAAACTTTATTCAGGGACAGTATTTAACAAACTGGGTTTGGATTATTTGTCTCCCTACTCATCTCTCCCCACTGGAAAGTGAGTTCCTTGAGGTTCATATCTCCACGACGACAAATAAAAGAAAAATGTTTATTATTTGAATAGACGAAGGACAGAAAGAAGCAAAGACTGAATGTCTGACTTCACAATGAAATATAATTAATCCTAACTAGAGATCAGACTTGTGACCCAAATTCTGATACAAAGATAAAGGAAAAAATGACACTTTATGATTTCATATATTTCCTTATATAACTATTAAAATGAGGACTTAATATGTCTTATAAAAGAGAAAGAGTATGTAAACTTCCTCAAACAGGGCAGACATTATCATAGCTAACATTTAATGGACTCGTTCTATGTGCCGGGTATGATCAGCATTATTCCATTTGATTATCAAAGAAACTTTACAAGATAGATTATCACTAGTCCTATTTCCCAGGTAATAAAACTAGTGCATGGAAAAAAGGTTACAGCTAATAGTTGAGGAGGAACTGGGAGTAGAAGCTCTTGTCTGTTCATCTTGAGCCCAATTTCTCACTGCGACACTGGCAGTCACCAGAGAATTTACAAAATAAAAAGCATCGTCTATAGTTTACATGTCATAAAAATGGTTGCATGAATACTGCATTATAAAAGTGACAAAATAAAATTTCCCCAAACATGGACTATTAAAGCCACATATTTCTTAAATTAATTAGAAAGATCCACAGGAAGTAGCAGGCCTCACATACACTGTTGATTACAATGTTGCCTAAAACAAGCCCACCTGTCCCTAAGTATTGCCAGGTAAAAACACACATCACATTACTTGCTACTTAGTCAAGGTCACTGGAATGTTGAGTAAAACTCATAGTTCATTTTCATGACACTTTTTTAGATGTTCAAATTAGGATATTTAGATTCAGGGGTGCCTGGGTGGCTTAGTCGGTTAAGCGTCCGACTTTCGCTTAGGTCATGATCTTACGGTTCGTGGGTTCGAGCCCCGCGTCGGGCTCTGTGCTGACAGCTCAGAGCCTGGAGCCTGTTTCAGAGTCTGTGACTCCCTCTCTCTCTGACCCTCCCCTGCTCACGCTGTCTCTCTCTCTCTCTCCTAGAAATAAATAAAACATTAAAAAAAATTTTTTTAAGATACTTAGATTCAGATAAATATGAACTGTAATATTTATTAGCAATAACATTATTTTTCTTGTAAAAGAAAATGTTTGTTACTTTAACAGGAGTTTGATCCCAAGGATTACTTTCCTACAATTCCATTCAGGTGAATATTTCTTCTAAATGACTTGCACACAGACAAACCTTCTAAAGTTCAACTCAAATTTATGCATCTCTGACATATATAAACAGACACAAGAGCTGCCATTAGATGACAACCTTAAACATCACTCAGAAATTGCCTGCACACAAATATCCTCCAGGCAGATAAATGGCTTTCGCAGAATTTCTTTTCCAGCAGGAAAACTACAGACCTTATTTTGCCCCATTATGCTCACAGCATATCAGTGTGAAGGAAATCATAAACATTGTCTACCCTGGTGATCCTCAAAAGTGTGGTCTCCATGTTAGAAGCATTAGCATGGCCTGGGAACCTCAATTCTTGGGCCTCCCCAAACCTACTGAATCAGAAACTAGGGAGTGAGATCCACTAATGTGTGTTTTAACAAGTTCTCCAGGTAAATCTGATACATGCCAACACTCCAGAACCACTGACTTATCTACCCCTTCTTCTTGTTTTCCAGGTGAGGAAACAGAGTCCTTGGGTTCTGTAATTAAACAAATTAATCAGATCTAAACATAATAATATCTTGTTCAAAAGCCAGTAAGCTCTCCTGTTCTTAATTTTCTCCTCACTGATTACCATAGGAGTCAAGCCCGCAGGCCACAATACAGAGATGCCATTGTGGTTTACTGAATCCCGGTGAATTTAAAGTCTTAAGGTCTGAACATACAAATGGAAAACACTAGACAGAAATTTATTCTTCTATTAAGACTAGAGACCCGCTTCACTAAGAATCTACAATTCTGGTAATTGCCTCCAGAAATCATCTCTATTATTGATTTATTTGAAATGAACCTATTGTAACTTCCCTGTAGAACCCAAAGGAAAGACAAAATTTCCCCGTTCTTAAAACAATTCTTAAATTTCATTTCCACAGGACACAACCCATCAAGAGGACCCATATACAATGGAGATATAAAAGTCAGAACCCTGCCATGAGTGGGGATTACAATGTGCTGGGGTAATGTGGAACATCTGGACGTTTAGGTTGTCTGCTTTGAGCCTTTACCCCATTCTGATTCCCAGTTCCAGTATGGTTATAAGCCTATCACTCTCGCTGAATGTTTATCTAATCTAAAAATGCATGTTCCCTTTTGGGGAGAGCAGGGTAATATTTGTCCTCATTGAATAACAGCATACCAAGAGCTTCTCCAGTGTTTTGTAAGGATTCCCACATATGCTTAGGAGTACACTTCCAATGTGGATCTCAAAGGAAGTGCACTTTATATGTATATAAAATTTTAAGAACTAAGAGAATGTATCACTCCACTCATTTGAGGAAGTGTTTTTTTCTAGAATTAGAGATTATAATTCAAGTCAAAAGCATACATGAAACAGGAGGCCTGAGAGGAATTCCCCTATGCGAGTTCCTCTTTACAGATCTGCCAATTGTTTCTCTGGTCTCTGCAAACTCCTGTGTCCGTGCACAGTACTTCATGTTCACTGACTACTGCCTATGTTGGTCAAGCTTCTGTTTGAAAGACAGTACTTCTTGTTCTTAAGAAGATGTCATGAGGGGCGCCTGGGTGGCTTAGTCGGTTAGGCATCCGACTTTCGCTTAGGTCATGATCTCGCGGTTCGTGGGTTCGAGCCCCGCGTCGGGCTCTGTGCTGACTGCCAGCTCAGAGCCTGGACCCTGCTTCAGATTCTGTGTCTCCCTCTCTCTCTGACCCTCCCCTGCTCGCGCTGTCTCTCTCTCTCCTAGAAATAAATAAAACATTAAAAAATAAATAAAAAAAAAGAAGAAGTCATGTACTATCACAAGAATGCATGCTTAGTGTTCTGTGAAGATATTAATGCTTCCGGAGGACTGATCTTTGTCTTCTAATTTCAACCACCTGGTGTATCGATATATTAGCTAAACTCTTGCTAAGCCTCCTAAGGCTAATAAACATTTCCTCATCTCCAAGACTTATTTGTTTACAGTACTTTAAATTACTAGAGATCATAAAGAATAACCCTTCATCTCCCTTATTGCTATGACCTTTCAGAATGAAGAGAGCTATAAAATTTAAAAAAAAAAAAAAGAAGAAAGAAAGAAAAAAAAAAACCCCACCTCTGCTGCAGCATTTCAAGTCTTTATGACGATATCTGGCTCACAGTTTTCTCAACAGCTTGCTGCTTTCCTAATGATCCTTTTTTCAGTTTTATTTCCTCAAATCCATTTATTTTCAGGTCTGCAAGGGCATATCCTCTTCTATGTCTCCAGATACATAATGCCAATTTCCAGAGATTAAAAAATACCTAATCTCAAATTAAAAGAAAAAAATTAGGAAGAGGTTGCCTGTTAGTAGGGCCTCACCCAAAAGCTCTGCCCTGACACAGTCAGAAAGTCAGCAAGAGCAGGGGCTCTCCGTTCCAGACCTACGGTCAGACACAGGCTCATTTCACAGGAATGGCACATGACAACTCATTCTGGGAACAGGATTTGTTACCATGCTTCTACACAGTATTGAGAACTAACGGTAGCAGCCCGTGTTATCGCACTCAGGGAATTACACTCATAATGTCATGCTTAATGTGTTAAAAGTTGTTGATAACAGAAAGGAAAGTCATTAAGTTTAGGAAAACCTCANTGGTATTTTGTTTATTTGTTTGTGTGTAAGAAGAACACCATGTTTCTCCTTTACTCACACACAAGATTATTGACACCAAATGTGTGGGTTTTTTCAAGACCAAGCAATCCTCTGTGACATCAGCTGTTTTACAATTTAATTCCATTCTGACAGTAAATGGAGTTAATTCAGATGCCACAGGTTAGGGGCTCAGTCTCACAAGACATCCCCCCCAACCAGTTCAGATGCCAATAGCAAGTAGTAGGTCCTCAGGTTAACCACAATTTCTACCCAACATATCTACAAATCAGAGGCTCCCATGACCCTCTCCTTGGATTTCATCGTTTGTTAGAACAGCTCACAGAACTGAGATAAACACTTATATTTATAGTTTATAAGATATGATAAAGAATACAGATGAACTGCCAGATGTAGAGATACAGTGAGGAAGATCTGGAAGGGTCCCAAGTGCAGGAGTTTCTATTCATGTAGAGTTGGAGTCACTCTCCCAGCACACAGAAGTATTCAACAACTGGGAAGTTTTCTGAACCCCATACTTTGGGGATTTTTATGAAAGCTTCATTACATAGGAATGATGGATCATTAACTTATTCTCCAGCCCTCTCTCCTTCCCAGAGGATGGGTGGTGGAGCTTAAAGTTCCAAGCTTCTAATCATGTCTTGATCTTTCTGGTAACCATTCCCCATCCTAAAGCTATCCAGGAGCCCACCAAGAGGCACTTCATTAGGAAAAGAGAGAGAGAGAGAGAGAGAGGGAGAGAGAGAGAGAGAGAGAGAGATTCCTAGCACTCAGAATTCCAAGGGATTGGGAACATGGATTTAGGTCAGAAACAGAGTCAAAGACCAAATAATAGAAGAAAACATGTTCCTAATACTCTTATTACTCAAGAAATTGTCAGGATTAGGAGCTCTGTGCCAGGAACTGGAGACAGAGATAGCTCTAGATTTAAAGTATATGTATAGATGACATCGACAAAGCTCTATAATAGATAAAGCATTTTCTGTTATTTGCCAGTTCACTTATTGGAATTACCACATTTTCTGATCAATGAATTTCTTGTTTTAGATTTCTCTTGTTTTCTATAATATTCCCACTGGCTTCCATTTCTACCAATGGGTCTGCAATGTTTGCTGTGTTTTTCCACCTTAGGATCAGACTTTAGAAATGCATTAGAATGCTGAGTCACTCAGAAACACAATAAACTATTCAGTTCACAAAATGACACATTCATTATGCTGGAGATTCTCACTCTAGATACAATTTTTTCATTCATTTATAAGTATTTTTGAGGGCTTACCACATGCTATCCTCTGGACTACACACTTGGGGAAACAAAGATGAATTAATCATGGAATCTACCTTATGCCATTGGCTACATTTTAAAGGCTGACTCAAATGTAATGTGTTTTCCATGCTAATTAGCTTGAATTTTTTGTTTTGTTTCATTACCTAAAAATAAATACGTTTCCAAAAGAAATATATTTCTAGAGCTGTAAGAGCTGCTTATTTTCAGAAATGAATGGTCCTCAAAAATGCTCATTTCCAGAATAATCTCCAAATTTCAAATTTTAATCATTTGTACTTTTAATACAGGTATAAATCACTAGTATCTTTTTAAAAGAAACTTATAGGTATGGTAAATTGTCCTCTGTAGAAAAGTACTAGTCTTTAATGTCCCACCTCTCTACCTCTGTGCTAATCTAGGCTTTCTCAGTGGCCCCACTATGTACACTAAGGCAAAGGTGCCTCAAAGCCCTCCCCAAGTGTCTCTCCCCCCCCCCCAAAGAATCTTCCACCTCTCCCATCATGAGCCAAATCAGTCCAGACCAATTTGAGCTGCCTGCTTAGGTTAGAATACACCATCTGTACTAATGAGGCAATAGCTTTTAATGTGCAAATGTGTTACTCCTCCCAAAGAATTTTTTTGTTTTTGGTAATTTAAATACACAATTCCGTAAGTGAATGAACTGTTGCTCTAAGAGGGAAATTAAGCTCTCTGTCATATGAGCAAATGAGATATTTGGAGATAAGAGGTCTTTCAGTATTCAAATTAGATCAGCTTCAGGGGGCCTAAGGATACGTCTCTATTCTCTTCACCTCTCTGACACCTACAATCTTTAAACATCAACTAAAAGCTCATACTCTCCATGGGCTTTTCCCTACCACTCAGCCCTGAAAATATTTGGCACTATGAGCTCACACTCTGCATTATATGAAGACCACATTCTATGTCATTCTTCATTCACTGAAAGCTATTTATTGAGCCTCTGTCATGGACTAGGCACTGCCACCGGTGCTGGACAACACTAAAAAGTACTGTAATAGGTACTGGAGATTTATGCGCTCAAGAGCTTTCAGTCCATTAAAACCAACAGCAATTAAGCCTATGAAAAATTAGAGAATAAGAGCCTATAACCAAATTTTGACCACTGTACTTCACAAAAATTCATGTTATAATGCAACTATAGAATTAAGTAACCTTATTAAAATTTTTACTCACAAATTAAAACAGTATGAGACTAGTTGAAAGCTAGCCAAGATTACATTTAAACTGAATACTGCAAAAAACAATGTACGTAAACTGCTTAGTCCTGTGCCCGGCACACAGTAATCTATCATAGTTGCAGGTGCTGATCTAATCCTGATCAACTGAATCCAAACCTCTAATTCTAAAATCCCATAGAAATTTCTGATAATCATGGTTAACTTGATGGATAACATCTACACTATAGCAGAACTTCATCTTCTAAGGGAGAGTAACCAAGGTAAACGTTCAAAGTTTTAATTAATTGTTAATTAATGAATCTTACACACATTAAAACCATATGCCAGGAGAAAGGTAGAACTCACTCTCTCCCACAGATATGACAAATATATAACTACGAATGAAATAATTTCCTCTGACAAAGACCAGAAAACTGGATGAACAAAGCCTCTACAACGAAGAAGAAACAGGACAGCACAGAGAGGAGTGGGACCGACCAAGACACCATCTCACCAGAACCCCCACGCCAGGTACCGCGGTCCACAAGTGGGAAGGAGCTCCCCAACATATGGAACTTTTGGGGGTCATAATAAAATATGGAACTTTTCCCTAAGGAGAGGGGGGTTTGAGCTCCACATCAGGCACCAATTCCTTAGATCCCGTACCAGAAAGGCAACCACTCTAAGTGCCAGGCTTTGAAAACCAACAAAGATTACATCCAGGAAAACCAAAGAATGCAAGACAAGAAAAACATGCTTTTAAAGGGCTCCTGCGTAGGTTCACCTACCCCAGGATCCAGGCCAAAACACCAAATTGGAAACAGTCCTCTGACTATCTATATGAAGGGCACCCACTAATTAATCTTAAAGTGACTGCTGGAAAGGCAGGAAACACTGAGACTTTTCCCAGGGCCTGAGATACTGATGGGTACCGAATTTTCAACCTCATTCTATTTTGCCAAGATCACCACCAGAGGGTGCTATTTTTGAACTACTCTCTCTAACCTGCTGGAGCTGGGGATCGCACTCAGCTAAGAACCCCCCAGGCCCACCCCTTGCAGCAAACCATGCATGTCCTGGCCAGGAAAGACATTAGCCCAGCCCAACCTGTGCCTTGGCACAGCTGTGATCCATGGCCAGGCTGGGTACCAGTCCCAGTCACTCATATCCCAGCATGGCCATGTGATGTGGCCAGCAGGACACCATATCCACCCACCCCTGTGCAGCACACATGGCCATGCATCACAACAAAGCACTAGTCCTGCCAACTCCCAGGCCAGAGACATGGTCTACTGCAATAGATGGTCGCACACAGCCCACACCCAGGAAACCCCTTGAGCACCTCGTTCTGGTGGTCAGAGAGGATAGTACTTCTAGGCTTCATGTGGCATCTCCTACATACAGTCGCTCCTTTAAGACAAGAAGAGGTAGTTGATTTGCCTAATATATGGAAATAAACACAGACAGGCAAAGAAAATGGGAAGACAGAGAAATATGTCCCAAATGAAAGAACAAGACAAAGAATCAAGAAAAGACAGGGCAGAGGATCTGTTTCCAAACACACACACACACACACAGAGGGCCAACAGGCACATGGGAAGATATTCAACATCACTAATCATTAGGGAAATACAAATCAAAACCACGATGAGATATCACCTCATACCACGTAGAATGGCTATCATCAAAAAGACAAAAGTGGTAACAAATGTTAGTGAGGATGTGGCAAAAAGGGAACCATTGTACACTGTTGGTGGCAATGCAAACTGGTGCAGCCACTAAGGCAAATAGTATGGAGATTTGTCAAGAAATTGAGAACAAAACTACCATATGATCTAGCTGTTCCATTTCTGGGTGTTTATCTGAAGAACACAAAGATGCCAATTCAAAATGATATATGTAGCCCTATGCTTATAGAAGCATTATTTATAAAGAGCCAGGAAATGGAAACAACCCAAATGTCCACTGAGTATATAAATATATATTCAATGGGCTACTACTCAGCCATAAAAAATGAAATCTTGCCATTTGCAACAACATGGATGGGCCTTCAAGGTACTATGCTAAGTGAAATAAGTCAGACAGAGAAAGATTTGTCTTTCTCATAAGATTTCACTTATCTGTGTAATTAAAACAAAACAAAACAAAACAAAAAAACTCATATATACAGAAACCAGATTGGTGGTCAGCATAGGGGAAGGGTATGGGGTGGGGCCTATGCAAAATGGGTGAATGGTGTCAACTGTATGGTGATAAATGGTAAATAGATTTTAGTGGTTACCATCTTGTCCACAATAGAGATATCAAATTATAATGCTGTACACCTGAAACTTACACAGGTGACCCTTGAACAATGTGGGAGGAGCTGAAAACCCAAGAATAACTTTGAGTAACCAAAAATTTAACTATTAGTAGCCTACTGTTGACTGGAAGTCTTACCAATATCTAGGCTACATGGTTCATCTGAAAGTATTTATAAATTGTCACAAATCTCCAAAAAATGTTCCAATATATTTACAGGAAAAAAATTCACATATAAGTGGGCCCATACAGTTCAAGCCCACATTGTTCAAGGATCAATGTAATGTTACATACCAATTTTACCTCAATTAAAAAAAAGTAATCTAAAATAAAATTAAATGAAAAAAAACAAAAAAATTAAATTAAATTAAATGAACAAACATATGTTAGGCATTGGGAATATAAAAATAATTAATTACCTCCCTGCCCTCAATAATTTCACAGTCTAGCTGGGGAGACATTTAAGGAAACATAATTTCAAATCACACTGTGTTCTGTGAGCACACAGAAGAGAGACCTATCCCTGTCGATAAAGAAATAAGCCAGAGATTTGGTCTCATAGGCATTCTAGGCAGCTAGACTGATAAAGGTGCAGAAGAATAAGAAAGCAAGCAAAAAATGTGCATGAATTGTTCAGACAAATGCTAGCATTAAATCTGTTACTCAGGCTACACGGGACGAAGTTGCCTATAAAAATGTATAACCTCTGAAGGCTGGGCAGGTGGGAGAGTGTCAGATCATGAAGGGCCCATATGCCATGCTCAGAGACTTATCTAATAGGCAATAAAAAAAAAAGCAATTAATAAAACTGGTTTTAAAATAAGAATATTCCACTCCTTGTTTTCTCAAAAGTCTTCCCAAATTAATATACACAAGGAACAAAAATTCTACTCTTAGCTTCAATGAAACTAAAACCATTTGTAGTGGGAAACTAAAGTATATAAAGACTGAACTCAAAGGAAAGGCTAATACATTTTCACAGCAAAACGTCAACTCAAACTGCCAGTGGAAGAGTATATGTACAAGAAGCTAGCTGGTTCACACTGAGGAACCCAAGAAATGCCAAGGAATGGAGGAGCCAGGTACTGCAGCGGTCATGGGGGAAGGCACAGGAAGGCACAGAACTGAAGATGGTGAGATGGTTTGAAATCTGTATAAAAAGTACATACAAGTTTCCAAGTCTTCACTAGGCTTGGCTCCTGTGTCTTAGCCACAGGAAAAGGGAGGTAACCATTCTGGAGAATTTGAACCAGGGAAGTTCCTGATTCATACATATATACATATTCTCCCCTTGGAGAAAATCATTGCAGATCTTGATGTATAAGTCTCCAGTAAAAAGCCTGGATACCCTACCATCCTCGGGCAAAACCAACATTTTAAACAATCCTTGCCCAAATACTCAGAACCTCCAATCATCTTTTCAATGTTTACTCTTAAGTAGGTATCAAAAACAGGGGTTCCTGGGTGGCTCAGTCGGTTGAGCGTCTGACTTCGGCTCAGGTCATGATCTCACGGTTCGTGGGTTCGAGCCCCGCGTCGGGCTCTATGCTGACAGCCAGCTCAGAGCCTGGAGCCTGCTTCAGATTCTGTGTCTCCCTCTCTCTCTGACCCTCCCCTTCTCAGGCTGTCTCTCTCTCTCTCAGAAATAAATAAAACATAAAAAAAAAAGTAGGTATCAAAAACAATAATGACCAGACATTTTAGTAAAATCTTCAAGATAAGATATAGAGACAAACATGCCAAGTAACTTAAAAGAAATAAAGGTAATGCAAGGCTGAGATGAAATAACCAAATATACAAATATAGTATAATTAGTATCCTTAAAAACGTAAAGAACAAATATTATGACCAAAAAAATCAAAACAGGATATTGTAAAAGAAAGACAGAATGGCTCTTAGAAAAATTAAAAATAAAAATAAGAGAGCACAAACCAAAATTTGACTAAAGAAAGGGAGTCAAAGAAATATTTTAGAAGGCTGAAGTGGAAAAATATGGAAATTAGTGAATCTATTCGGGATATCCAATACACAACAAATGGCAGTTCCAGAAAGAGAAAAGAAGACATGATGACAATTATAACTTCCCATAACTGAAAGGTACCAGTCACCAGATTATAAGATTATATGAGCAAATAAAAAGATTGTTGTTTGGAGGCACCAAGTTTTTACCAAGATGGATGTTAACGTCAGTAGGCAATTATTAGGTCATTATTACCCAGTCTAGGTCATGCTCTACATTCTAGCTGCTCAGGGTAGAAGGTGGTCCTGGTACCTTCCATTAAGGTTCACCCATTCTAGGGGTGCCTGGGTGGCTCAGTTGGTTAAGCATTCGACTCTTGGTTTCAGCTCAAGTCATGATCTTAAAAGTTTGTAAGTACAAGCCCCACCTTGGGCTCCATGCCTGGAAGTGCAGAACCTGCCTGGGATTCTCTCTCCCCCTCTCTGCCTTTCCCCAACTCCTCGTTCTCTCTCTCTCTCTCTCTCAAATAAATAAATACATTTTTTAAAAAAGAGTCACACATTCTATAATTCACCAGTTTTAAGAAGGGAGTTTGCTCACAAAAATTCACAAGCATTTTTCAAGTCTTTGTTGTATTCTATTGCCCAAGACTCTCTGCCAAGCTAAGAATCATGTAGGAAATACTACCAAAGGTGAAAGTAGGGGAAGAGGGATTCACTGGGGACTTTTCTATAACAATATATCATATTAGACAAAATAGGGTTACTCAGAAATTTGGATCTAGACTGAGTAACTTAAAGGAGAAAGAACAGTAAAAAATATTCTGTATGGTGTTGGCTTGGCTTTCATAAACCCCCTAATCCTGACATTTATACTTATTTTCAACTATATATTTAATTATGTACTTTCTTTTTAACATCTGTCTCTTGCTCTAGGTTGTAAGCTACATTAAGACAATGGACATAACTCCTTTTTTTTTCTTTTCTGTACCTCTTTTGACTTAAGAAGTAGCAAAGTGCTTACCCCTTGCTTTTTTTTTTTAATGCGTTTTTATTTTTGAGAGAGAGAAAAACAGAGTGAGCAGAGGAGGGGCAGAGAGAGAGGGAAACACAGAATCTGAAGCAGGCTCCAGGCCCTGAGTTGTCCCCACAAAGCCCAACACAGGGTTCGAATTCACAAACTGTGAGATCATACATGGCCTCAGCTGAAGTTGGACGCTCAACCAACTGAACCACCCAGGCGCCCCCTAGCTGTTGCTTTTTAAATGAAGTAATGGAATAACAAATGAATGCACAGAAATGGGCAATTCTAGGGTCTGTGACAGCAGCAAAGACAGGTAGAGCCAAGAAGGGAGCTATTCAGCTACTTTAACACATGGGCTGATATGAGGAGATCATTTGCATACCTGAGACATATAGAGCTTCACTAAAGGTGCGTTCAATATGCGTCAATATATGCGTTCAATAAACGTCAACAAAACAAAATGTGACCTCTGATCCTCGTTAGCATTTTTCTCTCTGTCCTGTTGAGAAGCTTCCAAAACTGTGGAAACATTTCTGCTTTTGCAAATGTTTCATTTTAAGAGCAGTTCTCAAACTCTTTATACTTATCAAAATTATTGAGGGCCCTGAAGAGATTTTGTTTATTTGGGTTTTACCTATCAGTATTTCTCCTGCTATATATTTCAGCTGAGAACTTCTAAAATAAGTAATCATTTAAAAAATAACAACAAACTCATTACTGTAACATAAATAGCAAATGTACATTCATAAAAAGGAAAAACAATGTTTTCCAAAACAATACAATTTAGTGAGCAGAGTCGCATTGTTTAACATTTTTACAATGGTCTGTAATATCTATCTTAATAAAAGTGAACTGGATTCTCCTTCTTCATTCATGTTGTTGCAATATTATGCATCACAGAGCCTCTATGTGTTTGTTAAAGAAAGAAAGGGAGGGGTATCTGTGTAGCTCAGCTGGTTAAGCATCCAACTCTTGATCTCAGCTCAGGTCATGAGCTCAGGTCATGATTCCAGAGTTAATGAGTTCAAGCCCCACATCAGGCTCTGTGTTGATGACATGGAGCCTGCATGGGATTCTGTCTCTCCCTCTCTCTCTGCCCCTCCCATCCAGGCATGCATTCGCTTTTTTTCTCTCTCTCTCAAAATTAAGTAAACTTTGAAAAAAAAGGAAAAAAAAACTTAAAAAGAAAGGGGGAAGAAAAAGCAAATGACATCTTAGTATTATATGAAAACACTTTTGGCTTTGTCAGTTCTCTGAAGGGGTCCTGGATATTTGTCAGGCACCTGGCAAGTGAAAGTAGTAAAAATAATTTCAACTAAAGTTGGTCATCCTCAAGATAATACAATCTCAAGATATTATTTAGAACCCAAGGAAACACACTGAACTGCTGGGATTTCTTACCAAACAAAATGCCACTCTACACGGTCTGTTAATAAGTCCATTACTTAGTGGAATAAATTGGGCTGTCTTATAGGTTTATCATGTACAATGGGATCAGTTTTACTGCCCTTTGAGCAACTAAGTAAACGGAGTGATTGTTTACATCTCTCCTTTCATTTCTAAAAACTGAAAACAACTCTCCAGGCATCTCTCTTCTCTTTAGACACAATCATAATCTTATGTCAATTATGAGATAATAACTAAATTTTCTTGAGGGTTCCACATGTTTCAGGAAATGTTCTGTGTGCTATATTGCATTGTTTTAATTAGCCCTCAAAACTAATCTCTGAGAAAGGTCCTAGTCTCACAATCATTTTATAGATGAAAAAATGAAAAGCTACCAAGATTAAGTAATGTGCACAAGGTCATACATACAACTAGTAAAAAACAAATCTCAAGCTTTTAGCTATGGTTCCAGATAGTTTCCCTATTCATATTTGCTACTGGTTTTCATTTTAATGGCTTTCATTTTAAGGGCTTTCAATGACTTTTGAGCTCTCATCTGGGAAACTAACCTTGTTTTCAGAATCCTGCCAATGTAAAAGTGTGTACCCAATTCTCTGTGCCCCATGGAAGAAGACATTTGGACCACAACACTTTCCTGCACTGACTGCTCTGCTTCATCCCAAACAACTTCTTCTAGATCATTCCTAAAACAATACCACCTTCACTCCGGTCATTTCTTTGGTCATTCTTGTCTCTCCTATTTGAATTGTTCAGCATCACTGAAGGCAGGTTTAAACCAGCCTGCCAGTAATGGTGAAGAATCTTCCAATAGCCTGATTGCCAACATTATCAAGGATCTGGGACAATCCTGTGGCGTATGTCACACCTTTACTCTTCTTCTCAGAAATTCTGTCAGCAACAACTTTCTGCAGACCCCAGTGACTTAGAAAATAGTCACTCTATAAGCTGTGTAGAAATGAATAGCAGATGTGTGCTACCTGCCCTGGGAAATTCAGAAGTGTCAGTTTAATATCCTGGGTGTTGCTGGCTGAACCTGAAAAGTCAATTCAGGTTATAAAAATTGCAGTAGATTGCCACAAATCCCCGAATGTTCTCTTCAGTTCAGGTAGAGCAAAGGTAATGGGCCACAGGAGAAAAGCAGAGAAAAAAAATAATGGATCCCATCTCACTAATTGAGAGCTAGCTCTTGAAAAGGATAATGATACTAAAGTCTCTATTTCCCCCAAAACCTCTAATTTTAATACATGAGCCATCATACACTCCAGTGTTATCACATGCAAGTCAGACTGGAATCATAGAAATGTTATTTTCTCCTATTATAGCCTTATTTATGCCAGATAAAGTACACAATTTTTGCCTCTTGGGTTATAACTCCGTGGCCAAGCATTTTAATTATCAATTATCTGCACTACAAATAGGATTATCACTGATTTAACTTTTGAGACAATTACTATGGCAACTCAGTTTAAATAATGGAACAATGTGCTTTCTTCCCCCAGAAACTTTTCTTTAGTTTAATCCTTAGAGCATTATACATTGTTTTTTTCAGTTGAATCACTGTCAATACGATTCCATAGAATAAATACGTCCATTTATTACTAGAAGACATAACTGCATTATTTCAGCATGAATGTCCCCAAAGAACCTAGCTTGCATGAAGTATACGGGAAAACGAGAAGAGTCAAAGCTATTTTCAGTTAAGTATGATTAATTAAATGTACTGTCACTAAAATGATATTACAGTATTTTAATACAACACAGTGTTTCAACGGATACCTACACTGAGTACTTACAAGTGGTTTATTTATTACACAATCATATAACAAGCATCTGCTCTGTAGCAGCGTGCCAGATATTGTAGCTACAAAGATTGATGGGTGTTGTTCCTTTCTCTCCAAGAGTTCACAGTCATATCTAATAGGCCTACATGTAAAGAAATTAAATACAATACAAAATGATATGTTTTATAATAACAGAATGTACAGACCACTGATCTCATACACAGAATGTATGAGACCACTGATCAAGAATCTAAAGCATGCACAGAAAAATTAGAAAGAATTTCCAACATTTGCTAAAAATATTCTTCTCAACTCAAATCAAGTTCTTTTACCAATTAGTATGTTTCATTATAAAACAAAGCCTCAAATATTTTCAGTATAATTTAATCATTCATCAATGGATATGCTAGCAATCAAAGCATCATGCCCACTTGAAGAATCTGTCCTAACAAGAACATTGTTCTTACTGTCACAAATAACCTGTGAGGAGATGAGAAATATCTCCATTTTACATATGGGAAAAGGGCAATGCAATGAGATTAAGTAATTACCAAACACGGAATTGTACTAAATGTTCTACCTCGGATGGAAACTGATTCCTGAGTCTAAGATTTTCCTGCTTTGCTAGCTAATTGCCCAGCTAAGCAACCTGCCCAACAAAGTCATCGGAAATGTGTTCTATATACATTCTCAAACATGTATTTCAATGATTTAATTAGAAGTAGAGCTGAAATGTTTGAGCCTCACATTTGAGCATCTGAAAGATAATATGACCTTAGTTAGAAGACAGACACCATAGAGACTCTGGAAGCTAACAGTAATAAGACTGGGAACCACAGCAATTATACGTGTTGCACCGGAAGCCTTATATCACTGACTTCAAAAGTGCTTGTTTCCTGGTATGTTCCTGCCATATTTTCTACACAAACATTTCAGTATGATATAGTCTGAAATGCATTTACCTTCCAGGCAAGAGAAAGAATAGAATAAGCAGTACTACAATTACAATTACTTGACTGTAAATGGTAAATCCGTTAGTCAAGTAATGTATCACAATGGGAAAATGAATGTTATAATCTGCATACAGGTAAATAGCTAAGGCCATGGGCCCAGAGAGGTAAGAGGGCATGGAGGTTATGGATTTAAGACCTGGAATCATATTTTCTGTGCTCAATGCTAGCCTCTATTACATAACTGTTGTGTAATTTGGGGCAGTTTTAACTTCTTTGTGTCTTACTTTTATCATTTATAAAAGAGGAATAATAATAATAATAGTGCCCACCTCAAAGTGTTATTATGAGGATAAAATTAGTTAATATGTGTTAAAGCTTAGAACAGTGCCTAGATTGAAAGTGTTCCATAAATGTATGCTATTAAGCATAAAATACATTTTTATTACTGCAGTATTATTATGTGGTCTAATGCTATCTTGTTCAGAAAGAATATGTAATGTAAAATCAGTCTTTAAAATAGTTACATACACTCTGAATTAATTTGCAAGGAGCACTGCCAATTCTATTCTGCATTTTATTTGAAACCAAAAAAATAAGATGTTTTAGTCAGGATGGTCCTCACAGACTACTGACTTCCATAATAAAGAGTAATAAATGGCTACACTCTGTCCAATGTCAATCTGGAAAGATTCTAAAACACTGCACTTTGGATACGCTGGACTGGATCCAGTTTTTAGTGAATCATTTCTAAGGTTTCTGCTGTCTTCAATTTCAGGATAAACATTGAAAAAATTCTGAAATGAGACTGAACTAGTTAAGAACGGCTCTTATTTCAGTCTTAGAAATAGATGGGAACAAAGAAAAGAGAGGTAGGTGTATGCAGTGTGGCAAGATGATTTCGTTTTACATCTCCCTGTATTTCTTCCTCCAAGCAGGTAAAGAGCATGATTTTCAAGGCCTTCTGCTTTTCTGTTCTTGTCAATGTCACTTCTGTCAATGTCCTCAAAGAGGTAATTAACCTTATACTGATAAGCAATTTTGTCCCAAGAGCATGCTTTACTAGCCCTCTTATAGCTATTATACCTGAACAGGAATTGTGTCCACCTCCATGTTCCCTTCAATACCTGTCAAGGCTCTGCAAATATTATTAGGTAATAACTTATCATTAGCATTTCCTTTGGCTTTATGGTGCTAAGTTTAATTTTTCCATGATGCCAGCATATAAAATCAAGATATCACTTGCCAGGTCCTAAGTTCCTTAAGATTCTAATAAATATAATTTCTGTCATTCTCCATGTCCCTGGCAACTCCCAGGATAACCTATACATAAGACTTTATCCCTATAAGTGGAGGGAATGGGATACCACTTCTAGACCCAATAACAAGCTTAAGGCCTGGGAGTGTGACATCTTGTGACATTTCCTTCCAACCCCCTCATTTACCTCCATGACATCAACTATCAGGGGCAGGAAACTTATTTTAGGGCAAAATGGTAAGGATATCAGACAATGATGTGGCAAATGTGCCAAACAGAAACTTGACCTCCAAATCTGATTTCTACAATTGTTTCCTGTCCATTTCTACCAGCTGTTTTAACTAGTCTGTTACTATGTGAGTTGCTTGGTTCGTGACATTTGCAATCCTTCCAGGTTTACAGATGAGATTCAGACTATTTTTAAAATAATCCCTTCTTTTTATTCCTTTAGGGAGTAAAAGAGTAAGAATGGAGTTTTAAGAAAGAACATAAATTTCACTTTTGGCTTCACTACTTCTGCATTGCACATCCTTAGAAAAGTTATTCAATCTCTCTGAGCTTTAAGTTTCTCATCTACAAAATTTACATAATACTAATATCTACATTGCTGGGCTGCTTTGAAAATAGACTAGATAATGCATATAGAAAATTATTTGTAAATATAAAAGACTTTCCTCCACACCCGAAAGAGAAGAATTCTGGTACTGTCCTCAACTGTCTGTGGGAACATTTGAAAAGACATGAATGATGGGTCAAATACAGCAACTTAAAGTAGTAGGCCTGGACTGTAATGACAGATTTGGAAGTGGAGGAATATAACTGTGTACTTATTTCTTTCACTCTATTCACCTCAGGAGAAAAGGAACTACTCAAAAACTGTTAGGAAAGACAAAAAGTATTATTCAAATTATTCAAATACATTCAAAGTGATGCTGTATTTATATCAAAGTGATAAAATCTAACAGCAAGAGTAAATGACTTAATATTGAATGACAAAAAGGAAGAGGCATTTACAAGGATATAGGTGTATGTAGGTGAATATAATGCCATTTGGTGAACATACAGATGGATTAGATTTCTAAAAATTTGGAAATATTAATAGTTGTCATCTTCAGGTAGTGGGATTATGACAAATTTTTATTCTTTTTTACATTCCTTCCATTAACATTTTTCCTTCCACTAATTAGCATGTATTATTTTGGTATTAAGATAAAACATGTTATCAGGGCACCTGGGTGGCTCAGTTGGTTAAGCATTCAACTCTTGATTTCTGTTCAGGTCATCAGGTTATGATCTCACCATTTATGAGATCAAGCTCCACAATGACAGCAAGGAGCCTGCTGGGAATTCTCGCTCTTCCTCTCCCTCTACCCCTCCTCTGCTTACTTAAGCACATGTACATGCGTTCCCTTTCTCTCAAAATAAATAAACTTTAAAAAAAAGTACTCTTAAAATCGAAAGATTATAAAATCTTAACAGTTTTTTTCTTTTTTTTGTGTAACTTTAAGTGCTAAAATCCAAATGCTTTCACCCCAGCTTTGCCATCTGCATTTCTTCCCGCACTCATTTTATAAACATTCATGTGTCACTGTATCTCTTTTCCATCTCTTCTCACTCTCTAGGCATTTACATTTCTGGCCTTTGCTTCTCTATGATCAGCAAACCACTATATATGGTGTTGTTCCTTCTTGCTTCACGACCTACTTCATCTCATGATCCCATGAGTTTCCAAACCCACCTTTCTAAGCCATTAAATGCACTTTTCCTCATCCCCATTCTCCACAACCTGGACATATGCACTATCCCAATTTCAAACCCTCTAAGAACATACCCATTTCACTGCCTTATCTCCCTCTTTCTGTCTTTCTAAAAACTACACAAGTATGAGGAAAAAACTGGGGGATTTTTCAAGTTTTTTTTTAATCTTTACTTATTTTGAGAGAGAGAGAGAGAGAGAGAGAGAAGAGTGCATGAGCAGGGTAGAGGCAGAGACAGAATCCCAAGCAAGCGCTGATGGCACAGAGCCCGACATGGGGCTCGAATCCACAAACCATGAGATCATGACCTAAGCCAAAATCAAGAGTTGGACATTTAACCAACTGAGCCACCCAGGTGCCCCTCAAGTTTTAGTTTAAATTCCAGTTAGTTAATATACATTGTAACTCTAGTTTTAGGTGCAAAATTTCATAATTCATCCACAATACAATTTAGTGAAGCACAAAACACTTGGTTCTTTTCACAAATGCTCTCACTAACCTCCATCACCTATTTACCCATCTTCCTGCCCACCTCCCCTCTGGTACCATCAATTTGTNGGAGGAACTTGACGGAGGAACAAGGGGGAGAAGAAGGGGGGAAATGATGGGGGAAAGGGAGAGAAGCAAACCATGAGAGACTCTTGAATGATGACAAAAACTGAGGACTGATGGATGTGGGGGGGAGGGGGGATGGGCATGGAGGAGGGCACTTGTGGGGATGAGCACTGAGTGTTCTGTGGAAACTAATTTGACAATAAACTATTAGAAAAAAAAAAGAATCTGTTTCTTGGCTTGCCTCTTTTTTTTTCCCTCTATGTTCATGTGTTTTCTTTCTTAAATTCCACATATGAGCAAAATCATATGGTATCTGTCTTTCTCTGACTTACTTCAGTTAGCATAATACTCTACATCTCCATTTATGTCATTGCAAATGGCAAAATTTCATTCCACCAAAAAATTACTACAACTGATACATGAATTCAGTAAAGTTACAGGATATACAATTAATGTATAGAAATCTGTTGCATTTCCATATACCAATAATGAAGCAAGCAGAAAGAGAAATCAAGGCATCAATCCCATTTGCAATTGCACCAACAACCACAATATACCTAGAAATAAACCTGACCAGAAAGGTAAAACATTCCAATGCTTATGGATTGGAAGAATAAATATCATTTGGAAAAAAAAAAAAAAACCTATAGTACCCAAAGAAATCTACACATTTAAGGCAATCCCTATCAAAATATCACAAGCATTTTTCATAGAACTAGAACAAATAATCCTAAAATTTTAATGGAAGCACAAAAGACTCCAAGTAGCCAAAGCAATCTCGAAAAAGATAAACAAAGCTGGAGGCATTAAGATCTCGGACTTCAATTTATATTGCAAAGCTATAGTGATTAAGACAGTATGGTACTGGAACAAAAAAGACACATAATCTAATCAATGAAACAAAACAGAAAATTCAGAAATGAACCCAGAATCATATGAGCAATTAATCTTCAACAAAATGTCTCTTCCACAAGACGTTGCATTTTGTTGCTACTGCCATCCTAAATACTCCCTCCACAATCTTTCAGCCCCAGCACCATCTCACCTCATACTGTGGGGCTCTAAAGAACATATTTTAATGTTTCTACAGTTAGTATTTTTTGTGCTTGCTAAGCATATTTTACTGAAACTTACCTGGGCTAAAAGACAAAGCTAAATTACAACTGAATTGATCCTGAAACTCTGAGAGATTTACCTTCTAGGAGTTAAGTGTTTACATTTCAAGGAGGTATAAAATCCTAAACAAACCCTAGGTTGAAATGTCAGAGATAATAGTCTTTTCTTCCCACTAGAGACATATATTTACATTCCAAAGGATAAAAACCCAGTATCCTCCTGAAGGAGAACGTGTTTATAGTTGGGAGTAATGATTTCTCTTCATCTCCCAAGAGGGGTTGGCAGACAGCTGTTCCTTCTCTTTAGAAGCCCCAGATTCTTAATTTCAGGCTTCCTCACCTACAGTGCAGTTCCTAGTGTGCGTAGGATGACATCTGGCCNGAGAAACAATGAAATCTGGCCATGTGTAGCAACATGGATGGACCTTGAGGGTGTTATGCTGAGCGAAATAAGTCAGGCAGAGAAGGACAAATACCATATGTTTGCACGTATAGGAGGATTAGGAGGAACTTGACGGAGGAACAAGGGGGAGAAGAAGGGGGGAAATGATGGGGGAAAGGGAGAGAAGCAAACCATGAGAGACTCTTGAATGATGACAAAAACTGAGGACTGATGGATGTGGGGGGGAGGGGGGATGGGCATGGAGGAGGGCACTTGTGGGGATGAGCACTGAGTGTTCTGTGGAAACTAATTTGACAATAAACTATTAGAAAAAAAAAAGAATCTGTTTCTTGGCTTGCCTCTTTTTTTTTCCCTCTATGTTCATGTGTTTTCTTTCTTAAATTCCACATATGAGCAAAATCATATGGTATCTGTCTTTCTCTGACTTACTTCAGTTAGCATAATACTCTACATCTCCATTTATGTCATTGCAAATGGCAAAATTTCATTCCACCAAAAAATTACTACAACTGATACATGAATTCAGTAAAGTTACAGGATATACAATTAATGTATAGAAATCTGTTGCATTTCCATATACCAATAATGAAGCAAGCAGAAAGAGAAATCAAGGCATCAATCCCATTTGCAATTGCACCAACAACCACAATATACCTAGAAATAAACCTGACCAGAAAGGTAAAACATTCCAATGCTTATGGATTGGAAGAATAAATATCATTTAAAAAAAAAAAAAAAACCTATAGTACCCAAAGAAATCTACACATTTAAGGCAATCCCTATCAAAATATCACAAGCATTTTTCATAGAACTAGAACAAATAATCCTAAAATTTTAATGGAAGCACAAAAGACTCCAAGTAGCCAAAGCAATCTCGAAAAAGATAAACAAAGCTGGAGGCATTAAGATCTCGGACTTCAATTTATATTGCAAAGCTATAGTGATCAAGACAGTTGGTACTGGCACAAAAAAGACACATAATCTAATCAATGAAACAAAACAGAAAATTCAGAAATGAACCCAGAATCATATGAGCAATTAATCTTCAACAAAATGTCTCTTCCACAAGACGTTGCATTTTGTTGCTACTGCCATCCTAAATACTCCCTCCACAATCTTTCAGCCCCAGCACCATCTCACCTGTTACTGTGGGGCTCTAAAGAACATATTTTAATGTTTCTACAGTTAGTATTTTTTGTGCTTGCTAAGCATATTTTACTGAAACTTACCTGGGCTAAAAGACAAAGCTAAATTACAACTGAATTGATCCTGAAACTCTGAGAGATTTACCTTCTAGGAGTTAAGTGTTTACATTTCAAGGAGGTATAAAATCCTAAACAAACCCTAGGTTGAAATGTCAGAGATAATAGTCTTTTCTTCCCACTAGAGACATATATTTACATTCCAAAGGATAAAAACCCAGTATCCTCCTGAAGGAGAACGTGTTTATAGTTGGGAGTAATGATTTCTCTTCATCTCCCAAGAGGGGTTGGCAGACAGCTGTTCCTTCTCTTTAGAAGCCCCAGATTCTTAATTTCAGGCTTCCTCACCTACAGTGCAGTTCCTAGTGTGCGTAGGATGACATCTGGCCCTCATCCCGTTAACCTCAAAAAGGGAAATGTAGGCATAGAAAACAAGCCTACTTAAGTAATAAATAATTATCCTGCCCCAGAAATATCATATCCATTCCTAGGACGATAGAGCTAAATATGAATATTGAACAGTTATCACATACTAAGTCCATCTACGCAAACTCATCCCTCTTTTCCTCCCTGGCTGCCTCTCTAGTCCTTTAAAATGTTTCTTAAAAGGCTGCACTATGTAGGATTTATTTGCTCCCACATCCTGTGTCATCACTAATGCTTAATCTCCATCCGAATGCCTTCTTTCCTCTTTTCAATCAACTCCAATTCCTCTTTGCCATTAAAAATTTGAGAAGTCTGCCCTGAGTAAAATCCTTCATGTTTATTAGACCCCATATTTCAGAGTCTTACACTAGACTGGTAATTACACAATATGCAATGTCAACTTAATTCCATTTCAAGGCAGGCATCCTTAACCCTATTTTAAATATAAGGAACCAGAATCTAAGAAAGGTTAGGAAAATTGCCCACAGTCAGAGTTAGTAAAGGAAAGGACCATGACTCAGTCCTTGGGTGCTTAATACAAGGGTTGGCCATGTGAGTTTCTTTGACCAATAAAATGTTATTAGAGCTGTCACAAGCCACCTCTCTGCAGAAGTGTGAAGGCACTTACATGCTTCCTTCTGGCACAAGCCACAATTTCCCTGATAGGGCTTTCTCACCAACCCTCTACCTTAGTGAAAAATATGCAGATATAAGTTACAGTCAAACAAACATGATATGCAGGTACCAAAAATTAAAAATAAACTTTTGTTAAAGCCACTGAAATTTCCACATTCTTTGTTACTACAAGTTATTTTAGTCTAAGTTAACCAGACATAGAAAAGGTTACAAAGAATAAAATGCAGCTGGAACGGTATCCTAAAATATGTGGTGCCAGATACTGGGCTACTAAAAAGGAAAATTATTTTTGGAGAAAGAAAACAATCTGTGTCATTCAGGAGCAGATATCTGGTGGAACTGTCCCTTCCACTAAGCTGAAGGGCAGATAATATACCTTATCATCCTGAGACTTCAAACAAAGAAGTGGGGGGAAAAAATACTGCTAGCATGAATTGGTTGCAATTCGCTATTAGTGGCAAGGGAGATGAACCCGATGAACCCAATGGAGGGGGGGAGTCAATTTGCAAGAGAATTGAGAGGGATGGGAAGCCAACAGAGAGTGTAGAAATTTCAGGCCTTGCTGAAGTACAAGATGCAAGTTGTCTTTATTTCCAACTGGTAAATAGTAAATCTGAAAATAAAGGCTGATTAAAACTGTTTCATTTTAAAGACCAAATAAAAGAATCTTTTTGTTAAAAAAAGGAAAAAAATATCTATGTATTAATTAAGACAGTAAACAGCAAATGTCTTCTGTTTTACAAAATGGTTCAAGGAAAAAAAGACTAAAAGTAGGCTCTCCTATGAACACCCAACAACTACAAGGTGCCTGCTGTAGGCAGAATGTTTCCCAAATATGTCCATGTCCCTTCTAATCCCCAGTGAAAATATATATTACCTTACAGAACAATATGATTAAACTAAGTATTTTAAAATGAAATTTTTTTGAACTATCTGAATGGCCCTGATGTAATCACGAAGGTCTTTGTAAGTAAACAGAGATGACAGGAGATAAAACAGAGAAGGAAATGTGATGAGGGAAGCAGAGATACAAATGCAAGCCTTGAAGATGAAAGGGGCCATGAGTCAAAGTAATGCAAAGAGCCTCTAGAAGCTAGAAGATGAGGGGTGCCTGGGTGGCTCAGTTGATTAAGCACTAACTTTGGCTCAGGTCGTGATCTCACAGTTTGTGGGTTCAAGCCTCATGTTGAGCTCTGTGCTGACAGCTAGCCTGGAGCCTGTTTCTGATTCTGTGTCTCCCTCTCTCTCTGACTCTCCTGCTTGCTTGCTCTCTTGCTCTCTCTCGCTCTCTCTCAGAAATAAATAAAACGTTAAAATAAATTTCTAGAAGATGGAAAATGCAAGAAAACAAATTTCCCCCTACAACCTCCAGGGAAAAATACACAATCCTGCCAATACCTTGATATGAGCCCAGTGATAACCATTTTGGCTTTTAACCTGTAGACCTANACAAATTTCCCCCTACAACCTCCAGGGAAAAATACACAATCCTGCCAATACCTTGATATGAGCCCAGTGGCTTTTAACCTGTAGACCTGTACAATGATAAATCTGTATTAAGACTATTATTTGGGTAACTGGGGTGAGGGAAGCTCAGTCAGTTGAGCATATGACTGTTGATCTCGGCTCAGATCATGATCCCAGGGTCATGGGATGGAGCCCGATGTCTCGAGAGTTTAAGATTCTCTCTCTCAGGTCGCCTGGGTGGCTCAGTCGGTTAAGGGTCAGACTTCAGGTCTAGGCATGATCTCACCAGCTAGTGAGTTCAAGTCTCACACAGAGCCGTACAGAGCCTGCTTGAGATTCTCTCTCTCCCTCCCACTCTCTGCCCCTCCCCCACTGGCACATACATGTACTCTCTCTCTTTAAAATAAAACAAAACAAAAGACTAACGACTATTGTTAAGGATTTTAACATTTTTCAAGTTAGTGCAGACTTTGTAAGGCCACAAGTCTAAACATCTAAACCAAACTGACTCCATGACAGCTTTAAGTTTCCACTCTAAACTAGAAGGCCTAAGTCTCAGCTTCCCCGAAACTATCAGGCAGTTACACATTGCCCAAGACAGGAGAAACCACCCTTGCAACACCCAATCAGGAAAGGCCAGCGACCACCCTCCATATTACTAAGGGAGAGGCCTGGAGATAGAAACTATAGATAGGACCCTGTTACCTAATGTTAAAGTTAACCTGCTGGTTGCCGAACAAGACCCTAGGCTCGCTCTGTGATTGGTTGAATTTAAAAGGTACTCTAAATGTTGTAATTGGATCCCGCCAAAAGTAACGAATACTCTAGACAATGTGTATGGTCAAACCCGCTGTCAATGATGTTGAATAATTATGATTGGATCACTGTTCCCATGTCACAACTTCTGTAACTCCCCCGTCTCAAACCCCATAAAAACCCTACTCTGCCCTTGTTAGAGGCTCTCAGCACGGACCCATACGCTGGTGAAGTCTGGGAGCCCAAGCTTAAGCCCATAATAAAGCCCTTTGCCTTTGCATGGGTGACTCGGTCTCCCTGGTGGTCTCTGGTCGGTGAGGATACTGCGATCTGGGTATAACAACTTGAAACCCAAAGACACAGGTTCGAACACATGAACAGTTGAGATCATGACCTGAGCTGAAATCAAGAGTCGGACAACTGACTGAGCCACTTGGGTGCCCCAAGGATATTTTCTAACCCTAAGTTTTGCAGTAATTCATTATAGTAGCAATAGAAAACTAATACTGTAGCGATAACTGTGTTGGTATAGCTGTTGATAAATACTGATTTTATCAAATTAATAAAAAATTGATTCAGTTCTTTTTTTAATGTTTGTTTATTTTTGAGAAAGAGAGAGAGCGAGAGCAAGAAGGAGGGAGGGGCAGAGAAAGCAGGAGATAGAGAATCTGAAGGAGGTTGTGGGCTCCACACTGTCACCACCCTGATACAGGGCTCAAACTCCCAAACCCGAGATCATGACCTAAGCCGAAGTCAGATGCTTAACCGGCTGAGCCACCCAGGTGCCCCAAAGCTGATTCAGTCCGTAAGAGAACTGCAATATCAAAAGAGTCATGAATCTAGACTAAGAGAGACTATGACTATTTGATAATTGAAATGTCCCTTCGATTTCAGTGAGGAGAATGTAGAGTGGGAAAGCTGCTCAGTCCTCAAGCATAGCATACTCTCCAATTACCTCTGTAGTATAAGGGAAGAGCATAAATGAAAATGGAGGGACCTCCAAGGGAATGGAGCAGAGAGTCCCAAGAGTCATGCAGAGCAAAGGACTGGGGCATGAGGGAGAACTATGCCCACCTTCGTGTTAGGAGTCCCCATCACACAGCCCAACATAATTTCAGAATTGTTATGGGCAGGGACTCCTTGTGCCTTCCATCTTTTCTTTTTCAGATGGGGCTCTGTCATTGTTATGCAGTCCCTATTTTTCTACTGAATATGTAGGAGAATGTGGGGAGTGAAGGAGTGACTTGTTTTTGTGTGTTTATTTCTTTTCTAATAAACCTCCAGCTCAAGAAAGTCCACATCAGAAGCTGGTGGGAACTGTCATATAATCCCAGACTCTGAGCCTAATAGGAGGGAACTTTTAGGTTGTATCTATTAGAGAAGAAATCTATCATTTCACATATTTTAGGTACAGAAGAGACACAAGTGAACTTTTGCGGCCAAGGAGTAGACTCAGACAGAGTTGATTATGGTTTCCAAATATTTTATGCCTCTCCCTGTGGAACAGCTGTACTGCCTTACTCTGTTGATGTCAGGCTTGCTTAGGTGACTTGCCTGGACAGTAAAATATGAGTCCAAGTAAAATATGCTACTTCTGAGAAGCTTTAAGAGACACTGTAAATCTAGCGAGTCTCTTCTTTCTCTCTGCCACAGGCCCTGCAACACCCCACACAGGGGCTGCTTTGTCAGCTTTGATGCCAGATAAAGACACCATGAAACTGAGCAATAGGTGATGAACAACCCACAAGATTAAGATGTAACAGGAGCAAGCAATGAAGCATTGTGGTTGTGTAAACTACTCTAATTGTGGCTGTGAGGTTGGATGTTACTAAAGGTATAACAGCCTAAGCTTCTGCAGTAGAGGTCAGAGAAAAGTGACTGGTTCCTAATAGGATGACCCAGTGCTATTAGATATGTTTGATTGCTCCAGTTCAATAAAAGGCTCTGACCAGAGGACAATGCAAAAAATTACTCCAGGTTCACGAGTGGTTTAGAATGTATGTGATAGGCGCTAAATTTTGTATTTAAGAATAGCTACAAGAAAAAGAATCCCACATGGTAGTAGATGACCACAGAAAGAAAGCAATCATTCACCTGAGAAAAATTTTTTTTTATTTTTTTAATGTTTTATTTATATCTGAGAGAGAGAGAGAGAGAGAGATAGCATGAGCAGGGGAGGGTCAGAGAGACAGGGAGACACAGAATCTGAAACAGGCTCCAGGCTATGAGCTGTCAGCACAGAGCCCGACATAGGGCTCAAACCCATGAACCATGAGATCATGACCTGAGCCAAAGTCAGATGCTTAACCAATTGAGCCACCCAGGCACCCCAAGAAAAAAATTTTTTTTTAATTAACAAAGGAGGAGATATAATCTNAGGTATAACAGCCTAAGCTTCTGCAGTAGAGGTCAGAGAAAAGTGACTGGTTCCTAATAGGATGACCCAGTGCTATTAGATATGTTTGATTGCTCCAGTTCAATAAAAGGCTCTGACCAGAGGACAATGCAAAAAATTACTCCAGGTTCACGAGTGGTTTAGAATGTATGTGATAGGCGCTAAATTTTGTATTTAAGAATAGCTACAAGAAAAAGAATCCCACATGGTAGTAGATGACCACAGAAAGAAAGCAATCATTCACCTGAGAAAAATTTTTTTTTATTTTTTTAATGTTTTATTTATATCTGAGAGAGAGAGAGAGAGAGAGATAGCATGAGCAGGGGAGGGTCAGAGAGACAGGGAGACACAGAATCTGAAACAGGCTCCAGGCTATGAGCTGTCAGCACAGAGCCCGACATAGGGCTCAAACCCATGAACCATGAGATCATGACCTGAGCCAAAGTCAGATGCTTAACCAATTGAGCCACCCAGGCACCCCAAGAAAAAGATTTTTTTTTAATTAACAAAGGAGGAGATATAATCTGTGCTCCAATCTGGTGAAATGTTAGAGTCACAATTCTTCCATAACAAATGGTAGATTTCCAATATGGCACAGAGAAGAAAATAAATGAGGCTTTGACATCACAATCATATATTTAATGATCGTATTGTGTAAAAGACTAAGATCCATGAACCAACATGACTTACTTGCAATAGCGCCGTCACAAAGCCATTGAATATGCATCACCACATATTTCTAAAGCACAACCACAAAGCTAATCCTTACAACTCATTCACACAGCAGAAGTTTAGACTTGTAATTAACAAGATCCACATACGCACATGTCCACGTTTGGCGCATACCTGGCTCAGAGAAGGCAGAGCTATGGATTATATCACAAGGAATGCTTGCTCCCTCACTGAAACATCTGAGTAAAAGTAAAATATGATGACATGAACATCAAGTGTGTTCTTAAAAACAAAACAAAAAAAAATGTCCTAAAGTCCCCATAAAGACAATCATGGAAGCCAGGAAGGTGGTCCCATCTTCTTGTCTTATTAATGTTGAGGGGGAAGGGCCTGATAAGAGTGAGACTGTGCTGCTGCTGCTGCTGCTGCTGCTGCTGCTGCTGCTGCAGATGTGGCTGGTGTTGTTGCCGCTGCTGCTACTAGTGTTTCTGCTTTAGGTCCTGATCTTACTCCTCTACCTATTGTTTCATTGAGCTGCTGTCCCTCGTCTAGAGACTCTTTGCTGTGTTTAAACAAAGGTTATGCTTTGAAGAGACTGAATAAGAAGCCAAGTAGCAATGATGTTTGGACGTTGCATTGTACTCTCCTCAAACTCAACAACATGCCTTGAGCACTGTGCACAGAAGCTAGAAGGCATACCTTTGAAAATGCAAAATGACTTCAGTAGTGCTCCTAGAACTCACCTGAGGAGGTGGTGAATGTTGAAGCTTGCCTCCAGATGCTCCCCTACAGAGAAGAAACCGACAATGAGTAATACAAAAGCTGCCAAGAATAGGAAGCACAAAAGAGAGTGGCTTTTATTAATGATGTATAAACTTAGAGTTTTCCTTCCAACTTAATATTAAGAATACTATAATATGCAACAAGATTCCCAAATACTATGCTCAATTTATATTACACATTTTTAATACTATGGTATGTTGCATAAATAGAAAATATTTTATAGCACTGTGACATGACGATACCAATTATTTTAGCTGGTAAAATAGGAGTCACAAACCTAACTGTAGGAATAAGATAATAACTTAAACCCTCTGAATAGCAATAATCTCTGGGCCCAACAAAACATATCTGCTGGACAGACTGGTCCAAAGATCCACATTTCCAGTCTGGGCTATTCTAGTTGATCCCCTCCACTCTATCAGCCCTTTCTCAGATACCAAAGGAAAACACCAATGAAAGCGGGCAGTTTTTGTAACCAGAAACTGTATTTTAGATTAAAGGAAAAATATGTATTTTGCCATCAAGTACCAAGACTATAATAAGATTCCTCTTTTACAAATAAATGTATATAATGGGTTAATCTTTTGAGGATCTTCTTAAATTTCAACTAGAAACTGAATGTTATTCTACACAACTGTGTTGCTAGGAGCATAATGTGGTAGGAAGTACACATCACTGAGATTTAAGAGACCCAGATTCTAGGCCCTGGCTCCACTCTGTTGCTTCCCAGAGGAAACAGGTGGGGTTTGACTCTGCAAGATAAAGTGAAAGACAAAAGTGACTAATTTTCTTCTTCTTCTCTTTTTTTTTTTTTTAATTTCAGAGAGAGAGGGAAAGCATGTTAGCAGGGGAGAATAGTAGGGGAAAGAGAGAGAGAAAGAAAGAGAGAATGGATACCTTAAGCAGGCTTCACACTTAGCACAAAGCCCAACACTGGGCTCGATCCCACGACCCTAGGATCATGACCTGAGCCAAAATCAAGAGTCAGACACTCAACCAACTGAGCCACCCAGGCTCCCCATAACTAATTTTCTTTAATTACAGGGTTTTATTCTATGTTTACTGGGTAATTGCTCCTTGAAGGGTTACTGCTGTGAGTGAGCTTGCATGGGTTGGGGTAGATCAGGGCAGAGGATTCAGGACAATGGATCAATCCAGAGTACATAGTTTCCTAGGATCCTATCAAACTAATGAGGAAATTATAAACCTCACTGTGATTGGGATATAGTTGAGTAAATGGTGAAAAAAACGTTGGAAAATACGATTGAAGGTGGCTCTCTGCAAATCTTTGAATGGCTTACAGGAGATGCAAATTTTACACCTGCTTATGTAGTCCCTAGGGACAGAGAAGCCAGGGACAGACTTCATGGGAAGGTGAGAATATCCAAAGGTGGACTTGAGTAGTCGACCTCAATTCCATTTATTTCCTGCCATGGGCAGTGCACGTCATCATTCATAGATTCCAAATTTGTGAATTCACCTACTTGCTAAAATTTATTTGTACCCCAAAGTCAATACTCGCAGTGATTCCACAGTCACGGTCACTCACAGGCATGTTGATGCACAGAGCTGTGAAAATCTGAAGTCACCTGCTGCACATGTTCCCAGCTGAAATGAAACAAGGAACCTGCTGACTTTTTCTTTCAGCTCTCTTACTATACACAAGTATTCTTTTCTCAGCCTATTTAATGCCACATATTTCATATTTGCATGATTTTTTATGGTGATTTAGCTGTTTAACTTGGCTCCCAAGCATAGTGCTGAAGTGCTATCTAGTGTTCCTAAGCACAAGAAGGCAGTGATGTGTTTCATGGAGAAAATACACATATTAAGTAAGCTTATATTTTGGCTATCAGTTCAATGCTAATGAATCAACAATAAACATTAAATCAGGTGTGTTTAAACAGAAACACACAGGGATGCCAGGGTGGCTCAGTCAGTTAAGCATCTGACATCAGTTCAGGACATGATATCATGGCTCATGAGTTCGAACCCATGTTGGGCTGTATGCTGACAGCCTGAAGCCTAGAGCCTGCTTTGGATTCTGTGCCTTCCACTTTCTTTTTTTCTTTCACAGTTTATCGTCAAGTTGGTTTCCATATAAAACGCAGTGCTCGGGGCGCCTGGGTATCTCAGTCAGTTAAGCGTCCGACTTCGGCTCAGGTCATGATCTCGTGGGTTCGAGCCCCGTGTCGGGCTCTGTGCTGACAGCTCAGAGCCTGGAGCCTGCTTTGGATTCTGTGTCTCCCTCTCTCTCTCTGACCCTCTCCTGTTCATGCTGTGTCTCTCTCTCTCTCTCTCAGATATAAATAAAACAATTAAAAAAAAAAACGCAGTGCTCATCCCAACAAGTGCCTTCTCCATGCCCATCACCCTTTTTCTCCTCTCACCCACCCCCATCAGCCCTCAGTTTGTTCTCAGTATTCAAGAGTCTCTCATGGTTTGCCTCCCTCCCTCTCCCTATTTTTTCCCTTTCCTCTCCCCCATGGTCCTCTGTTAAGTTTCTCCTGTTCCACTTAGAGTGAAAACATATAGTATCTGTCCTTCTATGCCTCACTTATTTCACTTAGCGTAACACCCTCAAGTTGCATCCATATTTCTACAAATGGCCAGATTCCATTCTTTCTGAATGCCATGTAGTAATCCATTGTATAGATAAACAATATCTTCTTGATCCATTCATCAGTTGATGGACATGTAGGCTCTTTCCATGATTTGGCTATTGTTGAAAGTGCTGCTGTGAACATTGGGGTACATGTGCTCCTATTCATCAGCACTCCTATATCTCTTGGGTAAATTCCTAACAGTGCTATTGCTGGGTCATAGGGGAGTTCTATTGCTAATTTTTTAAGGAAACTCCACACTGTTTTCTAGAGAGGCTGTACCCGTTTACATTTCCACCAACAGTGTGGGAGGGTGCCCATTTTTCCATATCCTTGCCAGCATCTAGACTCTCCTGATTTGTTCATTATAGCCACTCTGACCGGTGTGAGGTGGTATCTTAGTGTGCGTCTCCCTCTTTCTCTCCCCTTCTCCCACTCATGCTTTGACTCTGTCTCTCACAAATAAATAAAAAACAGTAAAAATAAAAAAATAAAAAAAAACAGAAACACACAAGCAGCACCTGGATGCTTTTGATTTTTGTTCAGGTCATGATCTCACAGTTCATGAGTTTGAGCACTGCTTCAGATTCTCTCTCTCCCTCTCTCTCTTCCCCTCCCCTGGCTCAGGCTCTCTCCCTACCCCAAAATAAAAAAATAAATTTTAAAAAATTATTAAACAGAAATATACATAAAAGAAAACTATGCATTGACTGTTTAACAAAAATGTGACCAAAGGCTGGCAGGAACCTAACGCTGTATTTCCCTTCAGGGCACTGATTCAGTCTTCAGGATGACTTTATAAATCATAACTACCACAAATAACAAGAAGTGTTAAATGGCAATTTTATTATCTCTTAAGAATAATGTCATGGAAAGATTTCATATATCAGGTCAAAGGACAGCAAAGAAGCCACACGGTGCCCTTTCCAATCTCAAATTCTAATACTTAGTGAAAAATTGATTCAAGCCTCAGATGGGCAGTTAGATTAAATAATTTTCCCCTATGAGCTCCCCAAATTCCGTAATTCTACAATTGGTCAGAGAGATGACTGAGTCTCAGATTCCACTTTTATATAATATGAATGCTGAAAAAAAAATCTTAAATTTCTTCCTAGCTCTAAAGTTTCATTATTGAAGAAAAAGATTTGCCTAGCATCCTTCTGGAAAAAATACACATTTTGTCATTAAATACCTTGACCATAAAGATTTCTCTTTTAAATATCAAATTCTATTCCATATTTTTCTTACTCTCTACTCAGTATTTCATCTGTAGAAATTTTCCTCTATAGAAACTTGCTATTTCCTATTTATGATCTTCTTTTTTAAGTTGGTTACTATCTTTAATTCAACGGTACAGGAAAAAACTTTCAAAGTTTTCCTAAACATATATCCCATACTTCTAAGGAAGGACCTGAATCTCTCTGCCTTCCCCAGACTACCTTTGCTCATTCTAAAGAGCTAGAGGATACTGGGCCATGCAACTGAGTCTTAAACCAAATGGGTAATAAGCTTACAAAGATCCCACAGAGCACCTCTATCAAAGTGAAAACAGCCTTGGAGTAACAAGTCTTATTTTCTTGTAACCCTATTTTTAGGACAAGCACCTTACCCTCCTGAGTGGGTCCCTAGAAAAAAAATGCAGAACACATCTAGGACAATTGTGATCACTTTTAAAGCAATTCACAACTAGGCTGGCAGCAGTAATCCATGAATCTGCCTGAACTGGGTAAGAACACAGTCCATTAAGTGATAACATCTGGACAGCAGCCAGGTTATCCATTTTCCTTATTCCCAAGAGGGTTAAAAAACAGATCTGAAATTGTGTAATTATCTGCATAATTTAATATTATACATCTCATACAAAAAAAGCAATGGGCTTGTACCTGTGAGTGCCTCTAAAGAAGACAAAGCAATACACAATGAAGTAAGATGTGAAACTGGAGTGAAAGGGGAAAAAATATAATAGAAAGGGAATAGTGTATCATAATTAATAGGATAGAAAAAAGAATCAATATAGTAATTTAAATACAGCAAATTGTTGCAGCCATGTTTGTCTTTCCCATTAAGCTCTGTGTATCTTGGTGATAATGATACCATTAAGTAGCTCTGAGTATCTTAATGATAACTACATCAATTGAGATATTATGATTTAATCACAGGTGGACTCATAAACACAGTGCCTAGATTGTAGGTGCCTGTTAATAAACGTTGAGTTCAATTGCATTGAAGGCTTTTATTATTTTGGTTATTCATATCACTACTTTTCAAAAAATTAGGACACTCTCAAAGGAAACATCAGGGTCTCTTAGACTAGAGCATGTAAGTAGCCTGTTGTCAATCCAGAATGTCTTACCAGCCTAGGGTGAATGAAAGGGTAAAAAATACTAGTGAAAATGTAAATAGAAACATACCACCCTTTCTTCCCTAAAATAATATTTATTGATTTTTCCTTAAATTGCCCAAATATATTTGCCTTCACCTAGAAGCTTGAACAGACTGTTGAGAGAACATCAATAAGTTTAATATCTTATTAAGCTA
Organism: Crocuta crocuta; assembly: GCF_008692635.1. Taxonomy (NCBI): domain Eukaryota; kingdom Metazoa; phylum Chordata; class Mammalia; order Carnivora; family Hyaenidae; genus Crocuta; species Crocuta crocuta. The sequence goes on along the minus strand of NW_027527388.1, from coordinate 5,050,960 downwards.
GTAAAAAATCTAAGATTGACAGCTATAATTATTTTATTTTTGTCATGAAATTATGATAGGAAACCTTTATATTATGATCATGGACACAAGTAAAGTCTCCTACCTTATCTAAAACTAAGTTGTTTTATGTCATTAACAAATCATAAGGAAATCCTTATCATCAAATTAATCTATTAATATTATAAACAAAATTGAAAAGAGGATGATTACATTGCTGCTCACATCACAGATTCACTTCATTATATTCAACAATAAATACTTATCCAATAACTACTGTATACTTGGTGAGGGAATAGAAAGACTGGTAAATCATAATTCCTGCCTTCAGGAAGATTACAGTCTTGCTGGAAATATAAACAATTAAGTAGTGTGGATAATAGAGTCTCATAAATACTAAACCATAAGTAAGCATGGCATGTTGGGATGGGGAGGGATGGGTACAAATGTAGGGGGAAACAAAACCTAGATCAGAGCAGTTAAAAAAGTAATGGTCAGAAATGTTTTCTGTAGACTGCTAGGCCAAATACATTATGACTACTTTATTTCAATTCTGAAAATATGAAAATTTCTTAAATGGAAGGCGTTGTATATGTATATATATACATACATACATACTAGTCATCATAGCAAAGTTATAAGACATTCTTTCAGTGCCCCTTGGCTGAACCAAATATGACTTTTAATGACCCAGGTAAAGGTCTTATCCAGAGAGAATATATCAAAAATCAAAGTCCACTGTGTAATATATAATTGATCTTCAATCTAGACTGACAGCAGACTCACACTTGCTGGGAAAGCTGATGATACCACTCCCATCAATAATGCTGGGAGTTGATGCTATAAAAAGTGCACCAGTGTGCTGCTTGCAAGGTCAAGGAAGTAATTTTTCAGACTACACAAAAGAAGCATCACTTAGTGAGGTAAGGAACTAAAATACCAGGAAAATAACTTCAGAAAATGTCACAGCAGCTTACATTAACTGATATCTGATCATCTTGAATGTGATCATATTTAGATAATCCAGAGAAGGATGTCTCCAATTAAACTATTTTTGGTATCAATGGCCACAGTGCACGTTTTCTATTATCATCCTTTATCCATAATTGGTAATGATGTTATACAGAGTTTTTAGCCAAGACTATTTAAGCCAAAATGTATTATTCACATTTACAATGACAACACTGTTGATGCTACTGGGATTTATTATGAATATCTATACTAGCCCCTATATGACAGTAATAGGACTCTTGTAAAAAAAAAAATGGCTTAAGGTCACAGAAATCAATTCCCAATGCATAGGTGATTCTCAAATTTTGACAGCAATCAAATTATTGCAAGACTAATCTAAACAAGGATTGCTCAGCTCTATCTCCAGATTTTCTGATTCAGTAGATCTCAGGTGAGATCCAAGGATCTGTACTTCCAAATTCCCAGGTGATGCTAATTCTGCTAGTCTGGAGACTAGACTTGGAAATCAGCTGCTCTACAATAACACAATTGGGGCGCCTGGGTGGCTCAATCTTAAACATCTGACTTTGGTTCAGGTCATGATCTCACGGTTTGTGGGTTTGAGCCCCACATCGGGCTCTGTGCTGACAGGTCAGAGCCTAGAGCCTGCTTCAGATTCTGTCTCCCTCTCTCTCTCTCTGCCTCTCCCCTGCTCACTCTCACTCTCTCACTCTCTCTCTCTCAAAATTAAATAATGAAATGTTAAACATAAATACAATACAGTACAATACAATAAACACAACTATTGAAAATTGCTAACTAATTTACAAATATAGTCCCCATAGCACATAACTGGCCAAACAGTAAAAGTAAATAAGCTTATTAGAACATCATGAAAAATATTATAATAGAGGCAGTCCTAGGACTTCTTAGAAAGACACAGAAAAGTCATTTAAATCATAGTGGGGAGAGTGTCAGAAAACATTTCTAAAGAAAGATGCTGTTTGGGTTGTTTTGAAAGAAAGAATTACTGGGGCACCTGGGTGGCTCAGTTCTTAAGCATCTGACTTTGGCTCAGGTCATAAACTCATGGTTTGTGAGCTCAAGCCCTGCAACAGGTGAGCCCTGCTTCTCTCTCTCTCTCTCTCTCTCTCTTTCTCACCTGTTCTCTCTCTCTCTCAAAAAGAAGGAACGAACGAACGAATGAAGGGAGGGAGGGAGGGAGAGAAGGAGGGAGGAAGGAAAGGGAGGTAGGAAAGGGAAGAATGAAGAATTACTATGAAGTATATGAGAAGGGTCAGAGACCTCTGGGTTTGGACTTAACTTCCATTTATTCCAAGTGTATCCATAATCAAGGTGGTTTTGTTAATCCCTCAGTAAAATGGGTCTAATAATAGCACTTTTATTATGTGGATCTGTTTTGTGACACATGAAATAATATACATAAATGCAAAGCTTGATGCCAGGTTCTGAGTATATGCTCACTAAATGCTGGCTACTCATTGATAATGATAAAGTGGTTATTGTTGCTTTTTTTGTTTGTTTTGTTTTGTTTTCTACAAAGTAATAACATATTGTGAACCATGCCACATGCTACATGTAGATCCTATCTCTAGTGTTCAGGGCAGTAAACGCTGAAGATTGAGAGTTAAAGGATCTATTCTATATGGAGCTTCCTGTGTGCTTAAGCCAAGTAGTTTGCAAGTGATCACAAAAGTTGTAAAAGTCCACTCAAGGGTTGTAAGCTTGGAAGCTGCAAGATCAGATATGCATTTTAGAAGCTTCATTTCTATAGACACATGATAGGTGAATTCATGGAAGTGAGGCCATAAGCAAGGAGATTAGTTGGGGAGCCAATGAATAATCCAATCTTAACTAAGGCAGCAACAATGATGAACCTGAAGAGTAAAAAGTGGATTCAGGGGATACTTGCAATATACATGGAGAGTAAAGATGGCAATTGGGTAAGATAGATAGTTTCTCTTAAAACTTAAAAAAGAAACAAAAAACTCAAAGTTTTGATCAAAAATACACTTAAATCTGTTTATAGGTAGTGGGTCACACCAATTCTGTCAATTATCAAAGACACAACATGAATGCAGAAGGCTAAGAAAAATGATCAAACAAATAGATGTCATTATAAGCTCAGGAACTGCAGAGAAATATCAACATTTCTTGTTTTAGAAATAAATCTTTGTAATTATGTCTCAAATTTCCATCAAGAAAAAATGAAGCATTTCACGTGTCACTGTCAATGAACACAGAGTAATTGTACTTTTTAAAAAAAACTGCACAAAAGAAAGTAATGTCGGACTGGACCCATCCTCACTGCCATCTTTTCTGCCTTGTTCCCACCACCCCCAACCCTCCCCATCACAATGGATGTCCCTGACATATGGATTTCTGTGTTCAACCAGTATGGCCTATCCCTATTTACATGGATCATTGAGTACTGCAAAAACTCTAGATGGTTTTCTCTTGCAAGACTTCTTAATATCTTTTGGGTTTGAGGCACTTTCTACGAGGTGTTTAACTTACAGCTAAACTCCTTCCCCAAAGAGGGTCTGGGTACAAAATTTGCATTCACATCTAAGGGTGTATAATCCCCACACATGGAATTACTACTACAGGGAATAGAACATACACACATTACAGGTGCACACATGGCCACAGGATAAAACAATACAAAAGCAAAGACTTTTGTTATGTAGCTAAATCAAAATCCAATAGGGCAAAGTTATGTGAGGTCCTAACAATGGATATAAGGGAACTGACTTAGAAAATAAATTTCCCAAATGTGTTTTTTTAACAACAAAATAAATTATACACCGATATCGGGCAAGAGACCAAGGAAACACCTTGTAATAACACCAAGGACAAAGTTAAGTGACATGAATCGTAGATAACAGAAATTAGCCTGTGAAGGTCTAATTCTTCCTGTTTTTAGAAAAGATGCTCCAAATAAAACAGCCATAATTACAACCTTCCATAAAGATTACATTCTAAAAACTTTAATCATTAAGGACCCATTTCAAAGTCTGTCTAGAGTAGAGAGAGTATTTTAGAAAAGAAATTATCATTAAAAGTGATTCCTTTAGGATAAAGTAGAATTACACTTGCTTCATATAACTAGAACCATTTCTATCCAAGTCAAGTACCACTGGAAAGAACCAAGATAAGAGCTGAGGAAAACGTTCATTAATATTTATTTAATTGTGAAACCCCCATCAATCTCTTTCCTAGAAGATGACCCAAAAGCTGCTCCTCTAAAATACCCATTTCTCTCCATCATTCTCAGCACTGCCATAGACCTCTGCTTATTTTTTTTTTTTTTTGCTTTTTTTTATATGCATTCTCTTCACTAGATCACTACTCTTTTTGAGAGGGTTCTATTGGTATAATAAGTGTTAGACAGGAATGAATGAAGTAGGTCATACATATTTCCCTCTACTTCTCTGTCACTTTATTCTTTACAACATACACATAAGTTTTTAAGAGCATATCAGATTGTAGTGAAACACTGGAGATAGATGAAGTGAATATTAAAAGAGAAAAAATTAAATTCTCTAGCAAACACTGCTTTTCCTGTAGTCAAAGAGAACAGCATCTAGGAAGTAAAAGTCTTTTTAAAATATTTAGCCCTTGTGATTATTCCCAGTTTCTTTTTTTTCCTATTTTTTAATAGCTTATTGTCAAGTTGGTTTCCATATAACATCCAGTGCTCATCCCCACAAGTGCCCTCCTCCATACCCATTACCCCCCTCCTCTTCCTCCCACCCCTATCAGCCCTGAGTTTGTTCTCAGTATTCAAGGGTCTCTCATGGTTTGCCTTCCTCCATCTCCCCATCTACTTTTACCCCTTCCCTTCCCCCATAGTCCTCCGGTAAGTTTCTCCTGATCCATTTATAAGTGAAAACATTATGGTATCCACCTNATCCCTTGGGTAAATTCCCAGCAGTGTTATTGCTGGGTCATAGGGGAGTTCTATTGTTAAGTTTTTAAGGAAACTCCACACTGTTTTCCAGTGTGGCTGTACCCATTTTCATTCCCACCAACAGTGTAGGAGGGTGCCTGTTTCTCCACATCCTTGCCAGCATCTCGAGTCTCCTGATTTGCTCATTTTAGCCACTCTGACCGGCATGAGGTGGTATCTCAGTGTGGTTTTGATTTGTATTTCCCTCATGATGAGTGATGCTGAGCACCGTTTCATGTGTCTGTTGGCCATCTGGATGTCCTCTTTGGAGAACTGTCTGTTCATGTCTTCTGCCCATTTCTTCACTGGATTGTTCGTTTTTTGGGTGCGGAGTTTGGTGAGTTCCTTATAGATTTTGGATACTAGCCCCTAATCTGGTATGTCATTTACAACTATCTTTTCCCATTCCGTCAGCTGCCTATTAGTTTTATGGATTGTTTCCATTGCCATGCAGAAGCTTTTAATCTTGATGAGGTCCCAGTGGTTCATTTTTGCTCTTGATTCCCTTGCCTTTGGGGGATGTGTCAAGTAAGAAACTGTAGACAGGAAACCATCAAAACCCTGGAGAAGAAAGCAGGAAACAACCTCCTTGACCTCCACTGCAGCAATTCCTTACTTGACACATCCCCAAAGTGAATATTCTCAGTTTCTAAATGTGCTCCCTTATCTTCAATTCTATCCCCATAAATACTCTACTAACTCCATACAGAACAGCATTTCCTTCTTTTAATCTCTGTGCTCTTTGCAGAAGCTTCCCCACAAAATACAGTTGCTGATTTCACGGCAACATTTCATCTCCCAAGTCCTCAAAGAACTGTTACAGGGTCAGCAAAAGAAGAGGCAATGTGGCTTTGGCGATCAGGTTCTACAGAGCCATCAGAACGTGAATGTCAGTCCAGCCCGCTTGATACCTCTTCACCAGTGTGGTCTCAGGTGAGTATACCTATTTTTCCAGTTGTTAAAAGTGGGTAACTTATATTAATCACCATACCCAGCAAAAAGCACCCCCCCAAACACACATACACAACACACACCAATTCCCAAAGTAAAAATAATTAGTCCTCAGAGACAGTACAATCAAGATCCAGAAGGAAAAACTAAGTATGTCTTTAATTGTCTGAGAATTTATATGACTGCCAGTCTCGTTGTGGGTTTTTTTATTTTATTTTAGTATGCAGGACAGTATATGTTCCTTTATTCATACCTCTACTTTCAAATTGTGCCCTCTGGCTTGATGAGGATAAAAACAAGGGCCAAATGATATGCTTCTTAATGGCTATTTCCTTGATTCACAAATGTTTAACCTACATTCTGAAATAATCATTTTATCACTTTCAAAGCCCTGATTGAAAATCATGAACAAGGCATCTTTCTTGTTCCCATTCTCAATTCAGGTATGGGTTTAGGGAGTCATAGTGTCTATGTTAATTTCATTATACTAGTATTTTCTTAGATTTTATCTAGTCATTATATGTAGACATAACATCATTTCTTGGGATCAGTAACACAATAAACTGAATCTCCCTAGGATGGGCACTCTATTTCAGTGTTTCTATATTCATTAGACATCCCCTCATTTTATGTAAATGTACACATTTTCCAATGTTCTCACCTTGTTTGAAGTACTTCATTCTCTCATCTTAATTGTATTTTCTTTTTGTCATGTGTTTGGAGGATTTGCCATGAGCTCCTCTCCCTCATACTCCAACATTGGAAATCACTTCCACAAACATTAATTTAAATAAAATGATTGCCATAATGATGCTCATGTACATACTAGTCTCTATAGATTAGTGAAATATTGGGTTGTGACAAGGAACAAAAGAGAATTCACTTTTTCCAAACATTTAAATTAAAGTATAGTAGATAATTGAGGCTACCAGTTGAATTATTTGTATGGATAAATGGTAAGAAATAAAGAAACACAATCACTTACTAGTTACCAGAAATTACTGTCATAATTCAAATGGTAATAAGGGTAAGCCATTTAATTTACAGGGATATTATATGTTTAGGAAAATCACCAAAAAATGACTGAAACATAACTTTCAAGTGATGTCAATGAAAAGAACATTAATAAATAAGATTACTGTCAATCACTGTTAAAACTCTGAAATGTCTTGAGAGAGGGGGCAAGATGGCGGAGCAGTAAGGAGCTCCGTACTTGCACTGGCGCCCATACATCACACGGAAAAGATCCGAAGCCACTGGAAACCTTACAAACCTGAGAGACTGGGAGAAAAAGTACGCAGAATCCACTGAGAGAGCCTTCTAACATGAGTGCGAACTGGGGAAGACAAAATCGGGCCGGGATCGGAGACTCCAGGGTGGGAGGCGATCCCCCTCTACGCTCTACGGGGAATGAGAAGGGATAAAGAGAGAGTCCGAAAGAGAAAAGCCTCCGCTTGGGGGGGGGGGGGACCTCCGCTTGGGGCATAGAAAGACCATACTTGCCAAATACCTGCACACCAGGTCCCCTCGCGCCACTGGTCCCGGGGGGACTGAGCGCACAGACTGCTTCTTTGTGCTGCTCCTGGCGGCTGGNTGCCTGGGAAGCTGTGTCTAAGGCAACTTCAGCAGGGCACGCGGACGGGGATTTGGAGATTGGGACTGGCCTGAGTTGAAANTCTCTTTTCTCTCTTTTTTCCCCAGAACACTGACGTGATTAACTCTGGTCGCCGGCTTGCTTAAACAATCATGAGTCCATTCTGTAGATGTAAATTCTACACCTACTGACATCCTCATCTCTTTCTCTCAGGATAGATTAGACTATATAGTTTCTCACCTACCCAACCATATTCTACCATTTAGCTCTTTGAAAAAAGCTTCTTATCCTTTCTGCCTGTTCATTCTATTTCCCATTTTGCCTCATCCCCGCCCTGTTTTCTCTCTCTCTCTGGGGTAATCAGACTATATAGATTCTTTCAGTAACATTATCTTCATTTCTTTCTCCTCACTTCCTACCATATTCTCCTCTTTCTCTCCGAATTAAGTCTCTTAGTCTCTGCCTGGTCATTGTCCAACTTCGCTTTCTCCCCAACCTTGTCATTTCACTCTTTGTATAAGCCCTTCCATCAGCACTGCATACACCCTGCTCTTTATTTGTAGCTGGGAATTCTGGTTTTATGCTTTTAGACTATCCATTGTCTTTTCTTTTCTTTTCTTTTCTTTTCTTTTTCTTTTTTCCTTTTGGTTTGCTTGTTTGTTGGATTTGTCTGTGTGTTTGCGTGGTTTGTTCCATATGTGTCTGTCTGTCTGTTTTCCTTTCCAGGGCTACCTCAAGAAACAAGCTAAAGGACACATGGTGGAGAGTCCAAATGCCACTACAAATAAGGAAATAAAATAACCAAAGTATCAACAAGAAAGACCAAGAGACACCATTAAAAGAACACTTCCTGAACAGACAGGCCCTGGACAATCAATGAGCCTTCTTTAATATAGCAGTACTCGCAGGTGCAGAGTGCATATCAAGATTTTAAAACTGACAAGAGATAGAACATTAGCCAAAATGATGAAACAGAAGAACTCTCCTCTAAAGAAATTCCAGGAAGAAGTAACAGCTAAACAACTGCTCAAAACAGATATAAGTAACATAACTGAACAAGAATTTAGAAGAGTAGTCATAAAACTAATCGCTGGGCATGAAAAAGGAATGGAAGACATCAGAAAACCTATTGCTACAAAGATTACAGAGCTTAAAAATAGTTGTGATGAATTAAAAAATGCTATAAATGAGATGCATAATAAAATGGAGGTGTCCAATTCATGGAATGAAGAGGCAGAGAGGAGAATAGGTGAATTAGAAGACATAATTATAGAAAAATAGGAAGCTGAGAAAAAGAGAGGTAAACTGATCCAGAAGCACAAAAGGATAATTCAAGAACTGAGTGATACAATCAAATGGAACAATATCCCTATCATAGGAATTCCAGAAGAGGAAGAGAGAGAGAAAGACGCTGAAGGAGTACTTGAACAAATTATAGCCGAGAACTCCAATCTGGCAAATGAAACAGATACTGAAATCCAAGAGGCACAGAGAACCCCCCTCAGATGCAACTTGAATCGATCTTCTGCACAACATATCATAGTGAAACTGGCAAAATATAAAGATAAAGGGAGAATTCTGAAAGCAGCTAGGGATAAAAGGGCACTAACAAATAAACAGAGAACAATCAGACTATTTACAGACCTATCTACTGAAATGTGGCAGGCCAGAAAAGAATGGCAGGAAATCTTCAATGTGATGAACAAAATAATATGCGGCCAAGAATCCTCTATCCAGCAAACCTGTCATTCAGAATAGAAGGAGAGATAAAGGTCTTCCCAAATGAACAAAAATTGAAAGAATTCATCACCACTAAACCAGCCCTACAAGAAATCCTAAAGGGGACTCTGTGAGGGAAATGTTGCAAGGAACACAAGGTACCAGAGACACCACCACAAGCATGAACCCTACAAAGAACACAATGACTCTAAACCCATATTTTTCAATAATAACACTGATGTAAATGGGCTGAATGCTCCAATCAAAAGACATAGGGTAGCAGAATGGATAAAAAAACAAAATCCATCTATTTGCTGTCTACAAGAAACACATTTTAGACTGGAAGATACCTTCAGATTAAATGTAAGGGGATGGAGAAATATATACCGTGCTACTGGAAGTCAAAAGAAAGCTGTAGTAGCTATACTTATATCAGACAAACTGGTCTTTAAATTAAAGACAGTAACAAGGGATGAAGAAGGGCATTATATAACAATTTCAGGGTCTATCCATCAGGAAGAACTAACAATTATAAATACCTATGCATCAAATAAGGGAGCACCTAAATATTTAAAACAATCACAAACAGAAACAATCTTTTAGACAAGAATATGCTAATAGCAGGGGACTTTAATACTCCACTTACAGCAATGGATACATCAACCAGATAGAAAATCACTAAAGAAACAATGGACTTGAATGACACATTGGACCAGATGGATCTGACAGATATATTTAGAACTCTACATACTGAAGCCATGGAATTCACTTTCTTCTCAAGTGCACGTGGCACATTCTCCATGATAGATCACATACAGCCCTCAATAAATATAAAAGAATTGAGATTATACCATGCACACTTTCAGATCACAATGCTATGAAACTTGAAATCAATCACAGGAACAAGTCTGGAAAACCCCTAAAAACATGGAGGTTAAAGAACACTCTACTAAAGAATGAAAGGGCCAGTCAGGCAATTAGAGAAGAAATGAAAAAACATAGGGAAACAAATGAAAATGAAAATACAACAATCCAAATTCTATGGGATGCGGCAAAGGCAGTACATTGCACTCCAGGCCTATTTCAAGAAATTAGAAAAAGCACAAGTGCAAAATCTAACAGCTCACCTAAAGGAGCTAGAGGGTGAGCAACAAGAGCACCCCAAACCCAGTAGAAGAAGAGAAATAATAAAAATCAGGGCAGAAATAAACAATATAGAATCCAAAAAAAATAAAAGTTGAACAGATCAATGAAACCAAGCGTTGGTTTTCTGAAAAAATAAACAAAAATAAACAGGCTTCACAAAAAGAAAAGAGAGAGCACCCAAAGAGACAAAATCATGAATGAAAATGGACTCATTGCAACCAATCCCTCAGAAATACAAGCAATTATCAGGGAATACTATGAAAAATTATATGCCACAAACTGGACATCCTAAACTCACAAACACTACCAAAATTCAAACAGGAAGAGATAGAAAATCTGAACAGACCCAAAGCGAGTGAAGTAATTGAATCAGTTATCAAAAATCTCCAAACAAACATTGCCCTGGGCCAGACGGCTTCCCTGGAGAATTCTACCAGACATTTAAATACCCATTCTTCTCAAGCTATTCAACAAATAGAAATGGAAGGAAAACTTCCAGACTCATTATTCTTTTTTTTTTTCAATGCTTTTTATTTATTCCTGAGAGAGACAGCGTGAGCAGGGGAAGGTCAGAGAGAGGGAGATACAGAATCTGAAACAAGCTCCAGGCTCTGAGCTCACACTCAGCACAGAGCCCAATGCAGGGCTCGAACCCATGAACCGTGAGATCATGACATGAGGCAAAGTCAGATGCTTAACCTACTGAGCCACCCAGGTGCCCCCCAGGCTTATTCTTCGAAGCCAGCATCACTTTGATTCCCAAACCCCGAATAGCCAAAGTAATATTGAAGAAGAAAACCAAAACGGTAGGCATCTCCATCCCAGACTTTAGCCTCTACTACAAAGCTGTCATCATCAAGACAGTATGGTATTGGCACAAAATCAGACACATAGACCAATGGAATAGAAGTGAGAACTCAGAGTTGGACCCACAAATGGATGGCCAACTAATCTCTGACAAAGCAGGAAAGAGTATCGAATGGAAAAAAAGACAGCCTCTTTAACATATGGTGCTGGGAGAACTGGACAGCAACATGCAGAAGAATGAAACTAGATCACTTTTTCACACCATACACAAAAATAAACTCAAATTGGATGAAGAACCTGAATGTGAGACAGGAAAAAATCAAAACCCTAGAGGAGAAAGCAGGAAACAATCTCCTTGACCTCAACCGCAGCAATTTCTTACTTGACACATCCCCAAAGGCAAGGGAATCAACAGCAAAAATGAACTGTTGGGACCTCATCAAGATAAAAAGCTTCTGCACAGCAAGGGAAACAATCAATAAAACTAATAGGCAACCGACAGAATGGGAAAAGATAATTGCAAATGACATATCGGATAAAGGACTAGTATCGAAAATCTATAAGGAACTCACCAAACTCTACACCCAAAAAAACAAATAATCCAGTGAAGAAATGGGCAGAAGACATGAACAGACAGTTCTCCAAAGAGGACATCCAGATGGCCAACAGACACATGAAACGATGCTCAGCATCATTCATCATCAGAGAAATACAAATCAAAACCACAATGAGATACCACCTCACACCAGTCAGAGTGGCTAAAATGAACAAATCAGGAGACTTGAGATGCTGGCGAGGATGTGGGGAAACGAGCACCCTCCTACACTGTTGGTAGGAATGTAAACTTGTACAGCCCCTCTGGAAAACAGTGTGGAGGTTCCTCAAAAACTTAACAATAGAACTCCGCTATGACCCAGCAACAGCACTGCTAGGAATTTACCCAAGGGATACAGGAGTGCTGATGCATAGGAGCACATGTACCCCAATGTTCACAGCAGCACTTTCAACAACAGCCAAAACATGGCAAGAGCCTACATGTCCATCAACTGATGAATGGATCAAGAAGATGTGGTTTATCTATACAATGGAATACTAAAGGGCAATGAGAAAGAATGGAATCTGCCCATTCGTAGCAACGTTGATGGAACTCCTCAATAGTGTTATGCTGAGCGAAGTCAGGCAGAGAAAGATGGATACCATATGTTTTCACTTATAAATGGATCAGGAAAAACTTACCAGAGGACTATGGGGGAGGGGAAGGGGTAAAAGTAGTTGGGGAGATGGAGGGAGGCAAACCATGAGAGACTCTTGAATACTGAGAACAAACTGAGGGCTGATGGGGGTGGGAGAGAGGGGGAAAAGGGTGATGGGCATGGAGGAGGGTATTTGTTGGGTTAAACACTAGGTGTTATATGGAAACCAAATGGACAATAAACTATGAAAGAAAAAAAAGAACTAAGTGCTTACAATAGAGAAGAGTTGTAAAGTCTCAATTTAATAATTTTAGTTTCCATCTCAAGAACCTAAAAAAAAAAAGACAAACCTACAACAACAACAACAAAAAGAAATTTATATTGAAAACAGAAAGACAATAGAAAATCAAGTAAACAGTCAAATCTTTGAAAACATCATCAACATTGACAAAATTCTAGAAAAGCTGACAAAGAAAATACACATTATAATACTACAACTGGAACAGTATTGGAACTTGTAGACATCATAAAGATGATAAGGGAATTCTATATACATTAATATAGAAATAGATCAATTCAATTTTTCAAAACCTAAAACTACTACAACTCAGACAACAAGAAATAGATAATTTGACTTAGGTCTAACTAACTATTAAGGAAATTGAACTGATAATTTAAAAACTCCAAAAAGAGAACTCATCTAGCACAGATTATTTCACTGGTTAATTCAACCAAATATTTAAAGAAAAACTAATACCATTCCTATACAATTTCTTCCAGAAAATAGAAGAGGAAAAAATACTTCTCATTCAGTTCACAAAGCTAATATAACTCTGATAGAAAACTAGAAAACTCAGTACAAAATAAGAAAACTACAGACCATTATTCCTCATGAATACTACAAACACAAAAATTCTTAACAAAAATATTAGTAAATATCCACAAACCATGACCAAATGAGGTTTATTTCAGGGATATAAGACTGGTTCTACCAACAAAAATCAATCAATGTATTTCATCACATCAACAGGCTGAAGAAGAAAAATCACAGAAATTGTATCAATTGATACATAAAAAGCATCAGATAAACTTTGAATTTTTAGCATAAAAACTCTGAGAGGTACACGTGAGTGACTCTGTTGGTTGAACGTCCAACTTGAGCTCAGGTCATGATCTCACAGTTCGTGGGTTTGAGCCCTATGTCAAGCTCTGTGCTGACAGCTGAGAGCTTGAAGCCTGCTTCAGATTCTGTGTCTCCCTCTTTTTGCCTCTCTTCTACTTGTGCGCTCTCTCTCTCTCTCTCTCTAATAATAAATAAACATTTAAAAGAACTCCAAAAGAATTTCCTCACCTTGATAATGAGAATATAGAAAACACCTAGAGTTCACATCCCATCCTTAATGGTGAAAGACTAAATTAATTTCATAGAAGATCAAGAAGGCAGCAAGGAAGAATGTCTGCTCTCACTATTCTTATTCAATATAGGGTTGGAAGTTTTAGCTAGTAAAATAAGGCATGTAAAGGAAATCAAAGGTATATAGATTGGCAAGGAAGAAATAAAACTTCCTATTTGTAGATGACATGATTGTCTACATATAAAATCCTGAGGAATTTACAAAAACCTCCTAGAATTAGTAAGTGAATCCAGTAAGTTGGCAGGATACAAAGACAGGTGTTGAAAAAAATCAACTTTATTTCTATATACTAGAAATAAAAGAGGGGATATTTACTACAGACCCTATGGCTAGAGAAGAAAAGAAATAAGGAAAAATTCAAGTCAGGAAAGGGAGTATGGAGGCTAGTCCTCTAGCAAGATGACTTCAAAGTATAAGCATATTATCTGGAAGAGTATGAGAATAACGAAAGCAAGCAAAGGGGCATGTACACATAGCCTGGTGGAGATCTGTTCCTTAAAGTTATACCAGCTTTTTGTAGCTTCCGTCTACTTGCTCATCTCCTCACCGCTGTCCTCAGCCTCTTGTAGGATACAGGTACGTAGTGGAGAAAGACGGTACTTAGGGAATAAGTGGATTTTTCTGCTGGAATTTCAGGGACATGTCAAGGAACAGTATCTGCAAGCTAGTAGCAGTGGATCTCAGGAACAGTCCCTCTTCTTATCAGAAAGAGGAAACTGGAGGGGTCACAATTCCAGCTGTTGTACGGCTAATGAGAAAACAGTAATTGTGCTTATAATTTGCATTCAGATGGCAAATACCAAAAAAAAACAAAAACAAAACATGGCCTAAGGAAATCCTTTCCACATGTTGAATTATAAAAAATGAGGTAAAATATTGATTCTCTTCTAGGGCTAGGATAGGGCAAGGCTGAGTCATGTAAGTACAGGGCTGGTTTCTCAACATTTTGATATTTTGTTCAAGTTGGACCTTTTTTCATTAATGTTGATTGTTTTAACAATTTACATTTAAATAGTTTCTTTTTTTTTAATTATTTTAATGGTTATTTATTTTTGAGAGAGCTTGAGCATGTGAAAGGGGAAGGGGCAGAAAGGCAGGGAAACAGCAGGCTCCACGCTGTCAGCACTAATGCCGATGTGGGGCTCCAGCCCACAGACTATGAGGTTATGACCTGAGCTGAAGTCAGACACTCAACCAACTGAGCTGCCCAGGAATCCCAAGAACTTCTGTTATCAAAGTTAATCCTCACATTTATTAAGTATGCATTAATAACTGGAAGTTATACACATTAGAAAATTTAGGGTCAAATATATTTTCCAAGGTCAAGAAGTTAGTAAATGGAGGGGCACAGTTAGAGGCTATGTCTATTTGAATTCAAAATTCTACAGTCTTACTTGACCTCTGCTCCACACCTACCTACTCATAGAGACAAGAGGAGATAAGAGTCAACAGGAGTTCAGAGTCAGGGCTGAAAAGTAAATACTTAGTGTTTCCTTTCTGAAAATGTCGTTTCTTATTCTTAAATAGTCATTTAAGAATGACAACTAACCCATGTCCTCAAGTTGCAGACAACAAAAGTTTACCTGAATTTCAATAATTCATAGGTCATGTGTATTCACAAAACTAAGGGATCCTCCAATTACCCAACCACATAGAGAAACACAAACGTGGAACACAGGGAGAACTAAGAAGTACAAGTTCCCAGAGTTTGTTCTGACCCCACCCCAATCAGAGATCTAAAGTGATCAATGTAACATCAGCCAGGGAGAGGTTCCCCAGCCTGCCAAAGGCCTCTGAGGTTTGGGGTCTTCATTCTGTCAATTAAAGCACCTGCTAACACTCTGGATATAGCAGAAAGAATGCAGTAGTAGAAAGTGATTGTTATAGGAGATTGTTATAGGATGCTTTTTGTCTTTATATTCTCGTGTCTCGACATAACAGTATAGCACACTGAAAGCCAAATGAGATCCTCTGGGGCTGACCAAATGAGCTCAATAACTCATCATAGTCCCCAAAGACAATTATTTTGTCTTTTCAGTCTATAACCTAAAGGGAGTACTTCAGTAGAAATGTGAATAATTCTAAATAAAGCTATCAGAGAGCATATCCCTATAGTGCCAAAGGGAATCATTCTAAAGCATTTGTTAGAAATACCCAGATAACAATAACAGTTGGTGCCAAAGCATTCTGGTTTTGTAGGGATGGAGTTTAACTCACATCAGAATTTAGATTAATCATAATGTTAACTGTTAATATAAAGAGGCTTAGGTATCCTAGAATGGAAAGACTAGAGAATATAGCCTTGTATCGTTTCAATTCCACACTGTCTTTATACAACAATGTACCAAAAGGTTAACCACTCATAACGCTTTGTTTTAGTAGTGAATTACAGGAACTTAATAAATGTTCACTGCCATAACAATAATGTCAATTCTAAAGTTTCTAGAAAACAAATATGCTTTGAAATTAAAAACTAAATAGGGCACTATATATTTTGCCTAAATCTTACTAAAAGATATTGATTCCCACTTCTCTTTCCAAAAAGATCACTCTTGAAGAAAGATTTCCTTCTTAAACTTACTCTCGGAGGAAGGAATGGGGAAATAGACAAAAAGACATGTAGCAGTGTACCTTGGAGAAGCAGTAAATTCCGCCTGACCCCCACCCTCAAGTGCCAAAAAAATCCACAGTAGCTGAAGTGCCAGCGAAATGCAAACATTTTAAGGTGGTGTTCTAGAAATAAAACACAAATTATAGTAAATATTCAAAGAAATGCTGTATTTATCAAGGCCTGGTTACAACTGCTGCCAGGCAAACAGGGCTGTAAGGAAAACAATGCCACGCCCATAGTCCACAGGCATCACTAGCAGAGGATTCTAAATAGGAAAGTCCCACTCTGAGCAGTCCAAGTTCAGAACCCCCGGAGGTGTCCTTCACAGCATAGTCATTACAAACGGCAACTCTGTGAGTTGAGCAATGTGTATCCTGCACAGCTGTGACTCCCAACACATGGTATCAGAAAACTAAACCACATGTAACAAGCACAGCTTTTTAAGACCAAGGTAGCTCCATTTGGGAAATGACTTGAGCCAGATAATCCAAGTCTAGCAGACAGAACAAACTATAGGCTCACTTTTTTCAAATCAGTTTAAGAACATTAAGCCTTTTTCACAACCATTAAGAGTATTTACCTTAGGGGCGCCTGGGTGGCTTAGTCGGTTAAGCGTCCGACTTTCGCTTAGGTCATGATCTCACGGTTCGTGGGTTCGAGCCCCGCGTCAGGCTCTGTGCTGACTGCCAGCTCAGAGCCTGGAGCCTGTTTCAGAGTCTGTATCTCCCTCTCTCTCTGACCCTCCCCTACTCACGCTGTCTCTCTCTCTCTCTCTCCTAGAAATAAATAAAATTTAAAAAAAAAAGTATTTACCTTAAAAATCGTGGTTTCAGCCAGCTTTCATGGCTAAAGTCTGTGCAGCTTGATCTTTATTGACCTTTCATGTCTGCTTCAACTCTCACTTGTGTCATAGCTACCCATCACCTGATACCATGTCCATCCCAATTTAACAACTGCCTCCATCAGCCTGAGAACCCAGCCCACACCAAACCTTCCACCGAGCAACCAGAAACAAGCAGCAGTGGGAGGAAGAGGGAGGGGAAGGAGACAAAAATAAATATTAAATGCAACGTTTAGGGGCACCTGCCTAAACATTCTCTTTCTCTTCCCTCCCCCCACTTGCACTGTCTCTGTCTCTCTCAAAATAAATAAATAAACTTTAAAAAATAAATACAGGCAATGTTTAGACATGGTTGAGATAAAAAAGAAAAATGGTCTTTACATTTGTTATTCAATAGGTGCCAATTTTTGTGTGTGTTTTTTTAAATAATTATATTTTAGGGATGGGAGGTTACCATGCATTTCCTCATGTAAAAGTACAGATTTCAGCAGAAAATAATACTACATGGTGAATAAGCTTAAAAAAAAAAAAAAGAGTACACTGAAACCAGAAGAATTAGTATCACTGACACAATATAGGGTATTTCTGAGTGCCCAAAGCAAGGGCATTACAAAGAGGAAGAACAGTACAAGGCAAAGCTATAAGTAAACAGTAAATAGGAAGAACACACCAGAAGTTTTTTAAAACTGATTTTTTTTTCTCATCACCAATAGCTACCCAATCATCAAACCAACCACCACCCTAAATATTTCCCAATCTAGCTTGTTCCTTGAACTTCTGCTCACCTTTAAGTGCTTTTCAGAGCATGCCTCTATGACCATCTACCACTGAATGTCATGGTCCCCAGCACACCTCTGCTCAGACTGGGCTTCCTATTACAGACCTGACAGTCTGTTAGACCCTAAAGACTGAATATGAGTCTCATGTGTTTTTTTTCTTCCTCAGTGTTTCTTAGATAATGGCACCTGATTCCTTACAGGACTGCTGTACCCATTTCAGTAGGAGGCTCCTTTCTCTCTAGACCACGTTAAAGACAAACTGTTCACCCTTAACTGCTGCCAAAGTCACAGTCAGTGTCAAAAGGGGGAATTTCCTGGTTTCCCGAAGCTCCCTGCAGTTAGAGTAGCAGAAACACTGAGAGGATTTGAAAAGCATTAAAATGCATTTCTCTCTTTCTTACTCAGTTCAAATGGACTGAAAAAAAGAGAACATTTATTTCCATGACTACTTCAGGTAAAGCCTCAAAGCCTCTGGTTTCTCTAAAGTTTTTGCTTTTGTGTGAGAAATCGTAGTGTCTTTCATCAATAAACCCGTAAGGGCTTTAGAGCTCCATAGTCCTTGTAAGCAATCCCACAATGATTTAATGTTATTTTCTGGGTTTTTTTCTTCACCTCAACAGCAATTCAGAATGGATTATAATGAATCCATTTTTGTTTCTAGGACCAATTGCTTCACAAGATATGCTTTTAAAAGAAATCAAAATTATTTCAATGTTACAAAATTGTTTCTATACTTCTATATCGGCCTGGGAAAAAATCTTAAGGGTCCCTATCAGACAATTTTCTGGCCACAAGTGAAACCATCCCAGAGAAATAAAGGTTTCACCTTCTTATAAAGGCTCACAAAAGTGGAGATAACATAGTCTTCCTCAGTTACCCCAAAAATGTTGACAATTTTTAGTGTTGACAAATGCATTTTCATCTGCAGAGTCTCATGTTCTAGTTAAGACTTATTCCTCAATTCTGAAGAGATGTTTCAGATGGATATTCACTTTTAATTAAATTCAGTAATCAGTTATTGAGTAACTCCTATATTCAGGCACTTTACTAAGCACCAAGGATATAGAAATGAAGGATACAATTCCAATCTTCAAGAAATTTGAAATCAGTTGTCCTCTTTTTTTTTTTTTGAGAGCGAGAACACATCTATGTGCAAATGAATGGGGAAGGGGGCAGAGGGTGAGGGAGAGAGAATCTTAAACAGGCTCAAGGCTCATTCTCACCACAGGGAGATCATAACCTGGGCCAAAATCAAGAGTCAGAGGCTTAACCAACTGAGTCACCCAGGGGCCTCAAGAAATTTGAAATCTTGTAAGACAGACAGACACATAGGCATTACAGTAATGTTTGTTACAAAAGATGCTGGGCAATATTAAAAATATTTAATTGTTAGAACATGGACACCAATCCAACAACATGAAGACCTACAAACAGAGGAGGTTCTGGAGGACGCTTTCTCAACTCTGCAATTATAGCATTGCGGAGAGAGAGAGAAGAAATGTAGGAAAAAGGCAAAGATGCCTTTTTCTGGTTTTTCTGGTTTCCTTCTTCCTTCTTTCCTCCTTCCAAGTAGGAATGTACTTTCCACCTTTTTTGAGGCGAAGCATACCCATGTGATCTTCTTATGCCAAGAAAATGTAAGCAGAAGTCACGTGAAAGTGTTAAAAGCCTTAAAGAGTCAGTAAAGGATTTGATTAGAGCCCATCTCGCCAACATACCCACTCAACGAACATGTAGCATAAACTAGAAATGTACCTCTTTGCTGCCTTAAGCTCCTGAAATTCAGGGTTGTTTGTAAGTGACATCTACTTAATGTATTCTGATTGATGCAATAACTGAGTTTAATTTTGTAGAACAAATCAAATTTGGCCAGAAGGAAAGGGAGGAATGATAATTCTAAGCAGAGGGATAGCAGGAATAAAGTGAGAGTATTTCTGATCAACATGATGACAAAGCATAATTTAAAGATATAGGTAGAAATTTGTCATAAAGTAGCTTGTATGGGATTCCAAGGAATATAGACTTAATTTCACAGGCAGGATTAAGGAGGTAATGACCAAAACGGCCTTGACATTCCCTTCAGTGTGGCTAGCCTTTAGACAGATTTCTTCTTAGCTCTAGGCCCTTGACCTCCCTTTTCTTACAACATTTAATTTAAAAATCTTGCAATTGTAAATTATTTCTTTGCTCCTTTGAGATGTAAATTTCTCCCAGCCTCTGGTCAGTTTCAAAGGGAGAATGTTTTCTTCAAGGGCCTAGGAGCCATCTCTTTGAAATGTAATCATAAAGACAGACAGAGCTCCTATCCTTCAACCTCTGTGGGAGGCAGGAGTCTGACTTGGTAGGCCACAATTAACAAATACAGACGGCCTAATCACACAGACCACCTCCCACTCACATCCTCCAGTACTCTTCCACTAGCTTACCTCACTGCTTACAAACTCTTGTGCCTTTTGTTTAGGCAGAGTTATATTCAATCTCTCCTCACATTGCAATAGTCTTGAACAAAGTCTTCCTTGTTAGTGTCTGGTGCGATTTTTCTCTCACAGTAAAGATAAAATGCAGATCATTGCAACAACTCACATTAGAACTAGTGAATTAACATAACCTGATAACTAGATAAGAAGAGAGAAAGACAAAGAAGGCATCTGAAATCTCTCCACATGGCTTGGGATGATGTTGCCCACTGACACAGGGAGTAAGAAAAGGCATGCTACAAAGGCAGATCAACTATGAAGCCAACAAGTTTTTAGGGTCCCTCACCTCTTTGGTTCTTTCCAAGGCCTGGACACCTAGCAAAGTGTTCGTATAATCATGTCTTATTAAGCTTTGCAAAAACTGGATATTTTAATCAGTAAAAATAGCTTCCAGTTTCTTTCCATTAAAACTTACCTTATATAGCATTTTTTTCTCATGTTACTGTAGAGACATGAGCATTTGTAAGACCCTGTTAAGAGAACACTAAAATGAGAAAATGTCAGTATTTGCAAGTTGGAAACAAATGTTTGGAACATTTTAATAAGTGATTAAGGTTAACAAACCTCCTGACTTGGGTTTATATAAAGTGTACCTACTTTTTCATCTTTTTTTTTTATCTTCAATTGTTTTTAATTTAAGTAAAAAGTAATGGGATGAAGGTGACAGCTATTAATGAAATCAATAGATAATATACATTATTTTGATATTGAAAAGTAACTTCTAACAAAAAACAAAAGATCAGACCCAAAGCATTAATTCATGAAGAGGAAAAGATAAATATAAACAGAAGTAATAAATATGCCTTACTTGATAAATTAATGAAAAGTAGTGAATCATTAACACATTGGAAAAGGATTTAAATTTCTAGCTGATTTGACATAATATATTGCTATTGACAAAATAATAAAGAACTCATGACTCAACATTACAGACAGACCACAATACAGATATTGACAACAAGCCAACTAATGCATATCACCAATTCAAGAGTATATAAAATTAATCATCAGATAAGACACCTTGAAATGTTCTCAAATCTTACAAATCACATAACAGTGAATTAGAGGTTTTCAAAATTTGTGAACAGTTTTAAAAATTCACATGATATTCCCAATACCAATTGAAACCAACCAAAATTTTAAAGTGTTCAATACTAAAACAATTTTCATTCACCAATGAAAAATGAACATTAAATTATCTTTCTATTGAAAACGATGTAACAAAATCATTGTTGTATAAGAAATAACAATGCGAGGGATGCCTGGGGGGGGCTCAGGTGGTTAAGCGTCCAACTCTTGATTTCGATTCAGGTCATGATCTTGCAGTTTGTGGGTTCAAGCCCCTTGTCTGGCTCCACACTGACAGGGCAAGACCTGCTTAGTAGTCTCCCTCTCCCTCTCTCTCTCTCATAAATAAATGAACATTACAAAGAAAACTTTTTTAAGAAATACCAATGGGTATTCAGCTATAAAATGATGGGGGAGAGGTTCCCAACAATTGTATACACTTAAACCTCACACAACCTGGATCAACCCTTAAGGACCAGATTTATAAGTGTGTTGATGAGTTTTATGTATCAACTTGACCATGCCATGTTTTACCCAGATATTTGGTCAAACATTATTCTGGATGTTTCTGCGAAGATGTTTTTGGATGGGATTAACATTTAAATTGATGGACTGAGTAAAGCAAGTTGCCCTTCATAACATGGGCAGGAGTCATCCAATCAGTGGAAGGCCTGAATAGAACAATAGCTTGAACCTCCCCCTCAATTAAGAAAGAATTCTTCTGCTTTCCAGATTTTGAGGTGGGCCAGCAGCTCTTCTTGGATATACTGCAGGCTGCTGGCCTTCAGACTCAAACGGGGACACCATCTCTGCAAATTCTGAGCTTGCCAGCCTCCATAATCACATGAGCCAATTCCTTATATGTATTATATCTATGATATAGATACATAGATATAGATATACACATACATCAACATATCGTATTGCTTCTGTTGCTCTGTAGAACTCCAATACAGTAGGATGAGCAGGCTGAATTCAATTTCAGGTATGTTGAATTTGTGACTTCTCTGAGATATTTTATATACTGAAAACATGCCTTAGATTTTTGAGTGCACTTTTTGTAGCCTAAAAATATCATACAAGAAAGGTGACAATTCCAAAGAATTGTTCTGCTAACGAGTTTTTACTCTTTCCTTTTTTAATGTTTATTTATTTTGAGAAAGAGAGAGCGCCTATGTGTGCAGGGGAGGGATGGGAGGCGGGGAGAGAGAATCCCAAGCAGGCTGTATCTCACAACCTGAGCTGAAATCAAGACTCAGATGCTTAACTGACTGAGCTACCCAGATGTTCCAATTCTTTACTCTTTCTTAGCTTGGAATGGGCATAATGCTATAAAACCATAGTGTTTACTATGGGAGGTGGGTGGAGTCATATACCCCTTTGATTATTTGATAGAAGCCACACCCTCCACTGGAATGCAAACTCCATCATGGAAGGAACTGCATTTTCATCAGTGCTCTATTTCCAGTGGCTGGGACAGTATCTGTTATATAATTGATACTCAATAAATATTTCGGAAACAAAGAATAAATAAACTCCCTACAAGAAACATGCACTGATACACTCACACAACACACTGAATACGACTTTGCATACAATGTCTAGATTCCATGAAGTCTCTTCTATGGGCCAGAGTCAAAGAAGATTTACTTTTAAAAAGTTCCAACCCGCAATAAATTCAAGGAGAACATTACTTCACAATTTTTATATTTTTCTATTTGTAGATTCTGACATTATACCTGTTTAAAAAAGAGATTTAGAAAAAAACAGAATCAGAAGGACAAAAAGAAATAGAAATAGGCAACCAACCTCTGAAAACAATGCACTGTCGCCCACAGTTTCTGGTCTAGTGAGCTCTCCTGATGGCACCAGACTGCACATAATATTTTCCCCAAAGAGATATGTAGATTTAAACATATCTTTTTTGATTTCCCCTTTTCTGACAGTGAGTATAATATAATGGATTTGTGTTTCATGAATTGGTTCCTAAAATATTTCACAGAAAACCGAGGGAGGAAAAAA
Organism: Crocuta crocuta; assembly: GCF_008692635.1. Classification (NCBI taxonomy): domain Eukaryota; kingdom Metazoa; phylum Chordata; class Mammalia; order Carnivora; family Hyaenidae; genus Crocuta; species Crocuta crocuta. The sequence goes on along the minus strand of NW_027527388.1, from coordinate 5,027,416 downwards.
TGTAATAAATGTCAGACTTTGATATGTCCATAAAAGTTCTTTAAAGTCCAGCTTATCAGAGGCCATGAATATAATCTTTAGCAGTGCCATAAAATATAGTAAAGACCATAGGGTTTAAGTTCAGTAGAACTGCAAAGATCCTAACCTACTGCTACTTAACAGGGGCTAGGAAAAGAATAGTCTTAACAGCACTTCACTGAATTCAGATAGCAGGAAACTCAGTTCTGAAGATCAACTTGAAAGAAGGTCACTGGAGTCCAAAGGATCGTAAATGTGGAAATAATGGAAAGCTAACTAAAAATCAAGGTCATCAGAAGGCTTTCAAAGTAGCAGCAACAGCTAACATTTTAACGCATTTAAGAGAACATTTGAAAATCTAATAAAGTAAATATAATTTTGATTTGAGGAAAATGCAACTCTGAGATGTGTAGTGATTGGTAAGTGAAGTTACTGTGTCTCATAGACATGGCTTTAGACCACAGTTTTCAAGCTCCAACTATACCAGTGGTGTGATACAGTTGGACTAGCCTTCAGTCAGAGCGGCTAGTGAAAAAGAAATCTGGCTCAGTACCATGAAGCAGCGTGCTTCAAAAGGCACAGTGTTGGTGCGAATCCCCAACATCTGTGACCTAATGTGGAGGACAGGCTGCCATTCTCACCATTAAGATCATTTGTCCACATTTAGTTCCCATGGAGACAGCAAAATAAATGTAACGATGACAAGACAGGGCTGACCTTAATATTCATTGCTGATTTTAATCTGTTCAAATCAGTTTCCTCCTTGCCAGCAGGGGTCCTCTGGCTTGGGAACCTGAACAACGGTGTGGTCTGCCTGCTGTTCCCACACACTGTGTGTGTTCACACACACTGTGACCCAGGTGAGCAGCAGTAACTTATTCTACGATATATAGACTTTCTTTTTCTCCATCACAAACAGAGAATATTTCAGGAAATCTGTACTTCAGTGAAATACACAGGATGTTTTGACATTTGGGAATCACAGTTTTCCTCTACAGGAATATAGATAATATTTCCACAAGTGTTTGGCAGTGATACAATCTTAGTATTTATTTCTAAAATTTTCATCAGAAATGAAACATATTGTTGCTGAAATGCTTTTACCAGTTGGTGTGGGCTTTTTAAAAACATGTTTTAGTTCGTTTTTCTCTCCGATCTCTTCAGAAAAAAATGTTACTTCTATTCTTAACAAACAATGTGATATTCTCGGCTTCATGCCTGGTTACAAACCATTACTCCAAATTATATTTTACAGTATACTGAATAGAATATTGGTCATATAACAATAAAGCTCATAGTCCATATTCCATTTTCCGAGGCTTATACCTAGAAGCCCAAAAGGATTTCCCTTTTGCCTTGTCTAGTTTTCTATTTACATCTGCCCACCACCAGATGTTATTACTTGACATGACATTGTATATCATTGCCATGTAGGTGGCATAAAGATTTATGTCCTATTCATGAATAGTTGACAAATCCTATTTTCATTGCACAATGGATGAATGCAAATCACTTGGCCTTAATGTTTCAAAAACAAAATTATTACTGTTTGGCATTCTTTTTGGCCTGAAAAATGTTTGGCCTTTTGTACACAAACAAACACACTATTTACACATATTAGGAAAATAAGCATGGCTTGATTTTTCATTTGCATTGCTTATCTTCAATGTGTGATTTTTTTTTTCTAGAGCCCTAAGTTACCAGGGCTTCTGATTGATGCACTTGCTATCTTGCATATTGATTTGTAGCTGACTCTCTCATTTGTCTGCACAATTCCATCCTTCATAGACTGGAGTCATTCCCAAACACATCAGATTATATCATTTCAGAGATCAGATACTTAGCTCTTTTCAGCCTCAGGCTTCTCTGTACATGAACCACTCTATTGTGTGTAATCTATTTACTTTTGCACTTAAAATACATTTTACGCCTTACACTATATATCGCATGGAACTGGCAATGTACTCCTACAAAGTAGCATGATTTTACAGTATTAGTGTAGGCCTTGACAGCTAGGAAACATCAGAAGAGGGTCAAGGGCTGTGGCTACAGGATCCACCCTTGCTCTATTATCCCCGCAGTACCCACAGCAAGTGCTTAAAAATGCTTTTTGACTAATACAGAGTGGCTTCTGGATGATATGGAAATAAATATATTCACCAGACACTAAGAATGACTCTGAAAGTACAGGAATCCAGGGATAATTTACCCCAGTTTGGGTGTAAAAATTCATTCTTTTATTTACCAATTCTGAATCTCAATTATAAATGTAATAACAAAATGGTGGCATTATCCTAAGCAGGGGAAGAGACTCAATCTTGACTTTTAAAATACAATAGTCTTGACGTCGTCAATAAAACCATAATACAAGTGCTAGACAAAAATATTGGAGAGAACTTATAACTTGGCCAAACCAATTTCCACAACCATCTACTCCTAACGAAAGTATTGTATAGAAAATAAAGAAGAGAGATTAGAAAAGAAGTTTGGTTTGATATATCCCTAGGGAATTCAGAATCTCAGGCCAACTCACACATGAAGTGGAACCACTGAGCTTTCTTTAATGTTTAGAATCTTTTTATTTTTTTTTTTTTTTGAGAGAGAGAGAGAGAAAGGGAGGGGGGACAGCAGGAGCGAGAGAGGGAGACACAGAATCCAAACAGGCTGCAAGCTCTGACCTAGCTGTCAGCACACAGCCCAATGTGGAGCTCGAACCCACGAACCATGAGATCGTGACCTAAGCCGAAGTCGGATGCTTAACTGACTGAGCCATGCAGGTGCCCCTAATGTTTAGAATCTTAAAGTAGTGTGGACCCACTTCCTAGGTACCTTGCTTCCAAAGTCAAGCCTAGGGATGCTGGGTTTCTTGTGGAAGCCACTCAACCCTGCAGAATATGGCAGAAGTAGAATAGAAATGTAGCATTAATGCTGGTGTAAGAATATGAGAGAAAGAAACAACTTCCTGAGATATCTATGGCACCAAAGTGGAATAAGAGAACATTTGAAAGTGTCCTGAGACTCCCCTAAGGGGTAGGAGACATTGTTCTAAGATAGAACCCACAGGTCAAGAGGAAATCTCACAGACTAAGCATCAGATAATACAATTGTATTATGGACCTTCCTGTCAGAGGTCAGATAGGAAGATACTTCTATAATGGCATCATGGAAGAAGATCACACAGAATGAATGATACCCTCTACCCCAGACTTAGATTGAGATATAAGATACTTTCTTCTCCTCAAGATGATAAATTTATGCATTTTCTCCCTCTCCACTTGGACTAAGTTTAAATTTAAATGATTGATTCAATTAGTACACAAGTTTACCTGAAATTGACTAAATGAATTTTTCCTAACTATACTGAATGTGCTGTCACATACTGTTATGAATGCCGATTGAGATCTACTGGGTTCAAATTCTGGCTTTGCCTAGGATTTGAGACATTACATTAGTCAAGTAGCATTATCTTTCTGTGCTTCTGTTTCCTAATATACAAATTGGGAAAAATAATTGTGATTTCTTAATACTATTTCCTTACACTGTTATAAAATGATTTTACTTATATAATGTGCTTAGTACCTATGATAAGCAATTATATATATATAATTATGATATATATTATTAATCTGCATCAAATGGAATGAGTGCTATGAATAGAAATATTAAATAGTAAGCTTTTGCCACACTGAGTTTATGGCATGTTAAATATGTAAATGCTACATAAATATATTAATATTATAGAATTTTAGAGAAGAAATGGAACTATAGATCATTAGATGAAGACTTATTTTTTAAAGATAAGAAGCTAAAGATATTTAAGATATTAAGATAACATATTTAAATATAAAGATATTTAGAAAAGTCAAATAATTTTTCCATTGCCCCATAGCTAACAAATCTCAAGACCGGGGTTCAAACTCAGTTCATCACTTGTTCATTCAATGTGCCAAGTACTGGGCTACATTTTTGGAAATACAGCAGTATGCTAGGCACATATAAGCCTTACCTCACAGAGCTTACAATATGCCAGGAAATATACCTGGAAAGACAGCAGTGTATTAAGATAGGAGAAATACATGGTGCTGTACTCCTAGAAGCAAAGCAAGGTTTTTAAAGTGACTTAAAGCCAAAATCTAAATGAAGAGTGGAATTTAGACAGAGGAAGGGGTGAGGTTAGAATACTTAAGGACAAGGATGAGGTATATAAGAGGCCCCAGAGTTGAGGGGCGCCTGGGTGGCTTAGTCGGTTAAGCGTCCGACTTTCGCTTAGGTCATGATCTCGCGGTTCGTGGGTTCGAGCCCCGCGTCGGGCACTGTGCTGACTGCCAGCTCAGAGCCTGGAGCCTGTTTCAGTCTGTGACTCCCTCTCTCTCTCACCCTCCCCTGCTAACGCTGTCTCTCTCTCTCTCTC
>NW_027527388.1:4987832-5022756 GCF_008692635.1 Crocuta crocuta | reverse complement strand
GGGCTCTGTGCTGATGGCTAGCCTGGAGCCTGCTTCAGATTCTGCATTTCCCTCTCTCTCTGACCCTCCCCTGCTAACGCTTTTTCTCTCTCTCTCTCTCTCCTAGAAATAAATAAAACATTAAAAAAAAAAAAAAAGAGGCCCCAGAGTTGAGAGATAATACAAGTTGTTCAAGGAACTGATATGAATTTGGTATAGTTTAGCAAGGAATGCAGAAAGAGAAGGTGCATAGATGCAGTAGATGGGATGAGATACTTGGGCAGATTTATGAACTACGGCAAGAAATCTGGACTTAATCTTAAAGACGATGAAAACTATCAAAGCTTTTAAGCAGAGAAACAAAGATAGAAGATTCCCTAGTTGAAAGATCCTTCTAAAAATCATGCGAGAAAAGTGTGGAGAGGGCAAGATGAAAATCAGGGTGACCAATTAAGAGACTATTGGATACACAAGTGCAAACTAAGTCTTCTATCTTAATAGCCTTCGTTGTTTGAAATGACATCACTGGAAGAAAACAGTAAAGACAAGGAAAATAAACAGAGACTAAAAACTATTCTTGCTCTCTTTAAGTCGTATTCAACCCTTTTCAGATCAATCACATATTGTTAGAAAAGTGACCTTAAGGAAACCAGCCTTTGGAATGTATTGAAAGGCTGCATGTCTTCCTCATGTTCTATAAAATGGCAGAGTCAGAACTACATCTCAGATCTAGCCTGCCAGTTCAGCGCCCTTCCCTGCACCATCCTAAAATGAATTCCTTAGAATGGAGGCAGAGCCGTAGCAGTCACTAAGAGGCTAAGAGTTCTGGAATCCTAAGAGGACTGTCCTGAAAAGAAGCGCTTCAGTGGATCTTGGGCCCCGGAAGCCTGGGCCAGAGGCTGTGCTTCTGTCAGCCAAAAAGAAGTTGCTCTGGAGTCTGTACACTGAGTTGTAGAATAAGGTTTTCCTCTACTCACAAGGAAATTCACAACTAAAAGTAGTTTAAGATTCAAACTCAGTGAATAATGTAGTTCAGTCCGGTATGGAAAATACTTTAATAGTACATTTATGGAAAACTGTAATGAGCAGCCAATTGCTCTCAACAATCTGTTAGGCTGTCCCAGTGACTGGGGTGGGGGGGGCGGGGATTCTCATTAAACTGAAATCTTCCTGCTTATAATTCCTCCTCACTGGTCTGATTTTTTCCAAGCTGCCTCAAATGCATCTTACAAATAAATAGGAAGGAAATAATAAAGCTCTTCTCTCTGGAGCCTCTGAAAGCAAGCCTTGGCTTATCTTCCTGTTGAATAAAAAATATTTGTGGTCAAGCCTGGGCCTGGCGAATGAGCTCAGTGAACCCTGATTCACTGTGGGAAGAAATTTTTTATTCAAAATAATCCAGTTCTTTAATAGAGCCTATGCTTAAGAAATGAATAGCAAGGAGATTAAATGCCCCAGAGTTTCAGAAAACACATTCAGAGACAAGGCCTAGAAGCAAAAGCACTGACAACCAACTCAGAGCCTGCTCCATGGCAATCCCTGGCTGGCTCTCTTCAGTCTTACTGGCAATGGGCAGGAGCTCTAGCAGCCAAGGTCTGTTGTTTCACTGGCCTAATGTGCCCAGAACAGTATCAGCATGACGGTGACACAGTGACACAAACAAGTTTAATATATTCCAGAATTGCATTCGACTTGAGGCTTGGGATTCACAAACACCAGCCTCTGTTACTGAGTTCCCAGTTTCTGCTCATCACTGCAGTAAGCAAGTCTTCTTTAGGCCTGGATGACAAGGGAATAGGTCCAAATCTAAGTATTTCACTCACTCTGTCCTCTATAGACCGTGTAGGTTTGAGTTTCCTCTTAGGAGCATGTCAAAATCTAAAATAATCCCCAACACCTGTCATATAAACAGGAAGAGACTTATGATCTTTAACCAAGGAATATTTATTATCATAGGATTACTAAATACATCTGCAGAGGTGGGTCCCAGCTTGTGGTGGTTTTGGATTGTAAATATTGGTTAAGTTTTAGTCCAAAAAACAAATCATTTATTCATACCCATCATTGGTTCAGCATTTAATTCTCAGAATGTAGCCAAGTTGAAGGATTTCAGGGACTGGGGCCATAATGGTAAAATAACAAAGGCATCTATAATCCCTGACCCCCACAGATCCAAGAGTTCGCTTGATCAATTTTATGATTTTTATAGAAAGAAAACGGTGACATTCAAAATGACTCAAGGCTATTTATTCATCAGTTTGTCTAAGCATATGATATAATTGCTCCTCCAACCTAGTGCAAATAGGAAATGGTTGATAGAGGCTGTTATCAGCTGGGATTCAGTGTGGGACAGGCTGTTACCATTGTAGTTTCGTACAGAATCACAATTAGGCATGGGATACAAAAAGCTAAGAAGTTAAGAAGCTGAAAGAAGAAGTGCCTTGGGGAAATAGGACGTCCCTGTTTTCTGTATTTTGCTGATATATTTCCCTGGGATCTCTTTGGATTGAGAACAAGAGCCATTTTCCTAATTATAAAATCAGAGGATTAGCCTAGGCATTTAAAATGACCAGTGCTAATCCATGCATGTGGACGCTTACACACTCATGCACACACTGAGCATTAGAAACAGGATTTGCCTAATTTCTGGGGAAAAGAACATCTTGTTCATTCTCGGTCCACCCCAGGCTATTCCTAGTTGAGTCCACAATGATTATGTTTAGCTGACAGCTCCTTATGGAGCACTAGCATCCCATCCACCTCTTTCCCAAAAATGGCGGAAAAGATTATTGTTTCCAATTCTTCACTCCTTCTTTGCTAAAGAATAATACTCTCTTTGCCACATGACTTTGCTGAACCTTCTATTAGAGTAGGCCGGTGTGCCTTTGTCATGCTTCAGTCAAGGAAATAGTAATATAGTTCCAGAGTTGAAATTAACAGTACTGACAAAGCACAGTAGGATGATCAACTTCAAAAGGTACATATCCCCACACAGGCAAGTGAGTGAAATAAAAATAATCTTCATATCGTCTAACTAAACTATCCAAGGGCCCACATAGTCCATTAAATTGTTTACATCTTTTTATTTTACACATTTTTCTCAATGGGATAAATAGGTTAAAATGTCAAAGAAACCCAAAAGAAGAAAAAAATCCCTTAGGTTCTTTAGTCAGGCTAAAGATAAATGATGGTTGGAAATGCTAGACTCTACCCTTTCATAAAACTTTTTACTGAAAACTAAGTTGTTTTCCTAAAACTAGTCAATCTTTCCTTATTTCTTCAGGAAAATTTTTTGAAAATTTACTACAGAAAATGTATTTTAATTATTTCTATAATAATTTTGATGATTAAAGTTTGTTGGAGTCATAAAGATAGAAAGTATCCCCTACCTCTGTCTAATAAGTTACTAAGCACTTCATCTCAAGAAAATCTAGTAAGCTACTGAGTTGACACCTCTAAAATGGCCAATTTAATCATTTTCGACAATTCAGTAATCAATGGGAAATTCTCTACAATAAATTCAATGGTAGAAAACAGTACTGAATGTCAAGGTGGCCAGATCACACACTGATCACAACCTCTTGAGGCTAGGAAAGGAAAAAAAAAAAAAAGAGGAATTCTCTGTCTGCATCGTATACCAGGACACAGGACCCCTCTCTCCTTTCCCGTGACAATGCATATGAGTTTTCCCAAAAGTTTACTGATGACAATCAAAACAGGTCTTGGGAGACCGATGAGTATTATCCAAGTCTGCAGATCTGAGTGCCCACCTACTCAGACCACTTTCCAAGCATCAACTCCCAGACTTTTATGGAGTCTAGCAACCTATATTTGTCCCAACTGTCCACTTTATTGGATCTCTTATTTGACTCAAGGATATCTGCCCATTTCCCAAAGAAACGCCTTTTCTCTAGTTTATTTTTAAAACCCGTTGCCCTTCTAATGTTTTCATTTTAAAATAAGCTCTAGCAGTCCATTAGATCCAGTATAGAAATGAAACCAAGAATAATCCTTTCAGTACTGCAGACAAAGAGGAAAAATACAAAATTTAAGGCCCACATTAAGATAGTCTGACTCTCCATACCCTGTCAAAGGCATTTTAGGCTATTTAAAACTACATAACAAGACTAAATAATAGGTATCATCATACTTATTTTGCCATCAAAGAAAGGAGCCTCAGGAAAGTTAAACAACTTGTCCAAATTCGCATAACTAGTAAATAATGATGTTAAAATTCAAGGCAAGCATTTTTTATGAAGTCCCATATAAATTAGTCCATCATTTTACAGGTAAAGAAGATGAAACTGGAAGGAAAATGTCAATTGCTGATTTGTAACCTTTGTTCTTGCCTCAAGGACACCTAAGGATTTCATCCTTGATTGAATCTTTTTTGTTGAAGGCATCTCCAGAGACGGCACTTCCCTGAACTGAGATGGCCTGCCCTCACCCACTCTTGTCTATGGCCACATGCATCCCAAGTGGGGAGTGCCTAAAACATTTGTAAGCTGTGCCTTGAAGATACAAGGCCTCCACTCTGTTGTTGCTACACATGTTGCTCTGTTGCCTATTCTGTACCCTTTCTTAAAGCTACGAAAATGTGGTGATGGGTAAAGCCTATGGTCTTGAGACTCTGATTGCCAATATAAACGTAATACCATGTTGCTGTGCACTAGATTGTGCAGAGGCCAAAGAGGCTTACGGAAGAATCTCGATAAATAAATGGCCTCATACCTCCTAATTCAATGTGCTCTCCACTACATAATAACTTCAAATGACTTCAAAGCAGCAAAGGCATGGATTTTTTTACTAGGCAAGATTATGTGTATGTCCAATTTCTATTCAACCTTCAAGACTTATGGCAACTCACAGAATTTCTCATATTCACAAAATATTCTATAATGGAGATACCATTGCCGTCTTCCTGACACCCATATCATGTGTCTTTTATGAGATATTTGAACACTTAATTATTTTTTATTTAATTTATATCCAAGTTAGTTAGCATATAGTGCAACAATGATTTCAGTAGATTCCTTAATGCCCTTTACACATTTAGCCCATCCCCCCTCTCACAACCCCTACAGTAACCCTCTGTTCTCCATATTTAAGAGTCTCTTATATTTTTGTCCCCCTCCCTGTTTTTATATTATTTTTGCTTCCCTTCCCTTATGTTCATCTATTTTGTATCTTAAAGCCCTCATATGAGTGAAGTCATGTGATATTTGTCTTACTCTGACTAATTTCACTTAGCATGATACCCTCTAGTTCCATTCATGTAGTTGCAAACAGTAAGATTCATTCTTTTTGATTGCTGAGTAATACTCCATTGTATATATCTACTACTTCTTTATCCATTCATCTGTTGACGGACATTTGGGCTCTTTTCATTCTGTGGTTATTGTTGATCATGCTGCTATAAACATTGGTGTGCATGTGTCCTTTGAAACAGCATACCTGTATCCCTTGGATAAATACCTAGTAGTGCAATTGCTAGGTTGTAGGGTAGTTCTATTTTTAATTTTTTGAGGAATCTCCATACTGTTTTCCAGAGTGACTGTACCAGTTTGCATTCCCAACAGCAGTGCAAAAGAGATCTTCTTTCTCGCCAGCATCCATTGTTGGCTGGCTTGTTGATTTTAGCCATTCTGACGGGTGTGAGGTGGTGTCCCATTGTGGTTTTGATTTGTATTTCCCTGATGATGAGTGATGTTGAGCATCGTTTCGTGTGTCTGTTGGCTATCTCAAGGTTTCCTTTGGAGAAGTGTCTGTTCATGTTTTTAGTCCATCTTTTCACTGGATTATTTGTTTTTGGGGTGTTGAGTTTGATACGTTCTTTTGGATGTCAACCCTTTATCTGCTGGTCATTTGCAAATATCTTCTCTCATTCCATTGGTTACCATTAGTTTTGCTGACTGTTTCCTTCACTATGAAGAAGGTTTTTGTTTTGATGAGGTCCCAATAGTTCATTTTTGCTTTTGTTTCCCTTACGTCTGGGACATGCTGCAGCCAAGATCAAAGAGATTCTTGCCTGCTTTCTCCTTGAGGATTTTGATGGCTTCCTGTCTTACATTTAGGTCTTTCATCCATTGTGAGTTTATTTTTGTATATGGTGTAAGAAAGTGATCCAGGTTCATTCTTCTGCATGTTGCTGTCCAGTTTTCCCAGCACCACTCTCTGAAGAGACTGTCTTTATTCCACTGAATATTCTTTCCTGCTTTGTTGAAGATGAGTTTGCCATACATTTGTGGGTACGTTTCTGGGTTCTCTATTCTGTACCATTGATCTGAGTGTCTGTTCTTGTGCCAGTACCATATGGTCTTGATGATTACAGCTTTGTAATACAGCTTGAAGTCTGGGATTGTGATGCCTCCTGATTTGGTTTTCTTTTTCAAGATTGCTTTGGCTATGTGGGGTCTTTTCTGGCTCCATACAAATTTTAGGATTGTTTGTTTTAGCTCTGTGAAGAATGCTGGTGTTATTTTGATAGGGATTGCATTGAATATGCATATTGCTTTGGGTAGTATTGACATTTTAACAACATTTTTTTCTTCCTATCCAGGAGCATGGAATATTTTTCCTTTTTTTGTGTGTGTCTTCTTCGATTTCCTTCATCAGCTTTCTACAGTTTTCAGTGTATAGATTTTTCACGTCTTTGGTTATGTTTATTCCTAGGTATTTTATAGTTTTTGGTGCAGTTGTAAATGGGATCGATTCCTTGATCTTTCTGTTGCTTCATTGTTGGTGTATAGGAATGCAACCGATTTCTGTGCATTGACTTTATATCCTGCCACTTAGCTTAATTTCTGGATCAGTTCTCACAGTTTTTTCGTGGGATCTCTTAGGTTTTCCATATAGAGTATCAGGTCATCTGTGAAGAGTGAAAGTTTGACCTTCTCCTGAACTTCTCAACCTATACTACACTGAATAACAGTAGCAAGAGTGGACATCCCTGTTTTGTTCCTGACCTTAGGGGGAAAGCTCTCAGTTTTTCCCCACTGAGGATGATATTAGCATTGGGTCTTTCACATATGGCTTTTATTATCTTGACATATGATCCTTCTATCCCTACCTTCTTAAGGTTTTTATCAAGAAAGGATGCTGTATTTTGTCAAATATTTTCTCTGCATCTATTGAGAGGATCATGTAGTTCTTGCCCTTTTGTTTTATTGATGTGATGAATCACATTGATTGTTTTGCAGACATTGAACCAGCCCCACATACCAGGTATAAATCCCACTTAGTCATAACGAATAATCTTTTTGATGTATTGTTGGATCTGGTTGGCTAATATCTTGTTGAGGATTTTTGCATCCATGTTCATCAAGGAGATTGGTCTATAGTTCTCTTTTTTAGTGGGGTCCTTGTCTGGTTTTGGAATCAAGGTAATGCTGGCTTCATAGAAAGAGCTTGGAAGTTTTCCTTCCATTTCTATTTTTTGGAATAGCTTCAAGACAATAGGTATTAACTCTTCCTTAAATGTTGGTTAGAATTCCCCTGGAAAGCCATCTGGCCCTGGACTCTTGATTTTTGGGAGATTTTTTTTTTACTACTAATTTGATTTCTTTACTGGTTATGGGTCTGTTCAAATTTTCTATTTCTTCCTTTTTCCGGTTTGGTAGTTTATATGTTTCTAGGAATTTGTCCATTTCTTCCAGATTGCCCATTTTATTGACATATAATTGCTCATAATATTCTCTTATCATTGTTTTTATTTTTGTTGTGTTGGTTGTGATCTCTTCTCTTTCATTCTTGATTTATTTGGGTCTTTCCCTTTTTCTTTTTGATCAAATTGGCTAGTGGCTTATCAGTTTTGTTAATTCTCTCAAAGAACCAGTTTCTGGTTTCATTGATCTGTTCTACTGTTTTTTTGGTTTCAATAGCATTAATTTCTGCTCTAATCTTTACTATTTCCTGTCTTCTGCTGGTCTGGAGTTTTATTTGCTATTCTTTTTCCAGCTCTTTGAGGTATAAGGTTAGCTTGTGTATCTGACACCTTTCTTCCTTCTCCAGGAAGAACTGGATTGTTATATACTTCCCTCTTATGTCTGCCTTTGCTGTGTCCCAGAGGTTTCTGGTTGTAGTGTTATCATTTTCATTGGCTTCCATGTAGTTTTTAATTTCCTCTTTAACTTTGTGGTTAGCCCATTTGTTCTTTAGTAGGTTGTTCTTTAGTCTCCAAGTATTTGTTATCTTTCCAAATTTTTTCTTGTGGTTGATTTTGAGTTTCACTGCATTGTGTATGGACTGAAAATATGCACAGTAAAATTTTCATCTTTTTGTACTTGTTGAGGGCTGATTTGAGACACTTAATTATTCTTTACCTTATGTTGTTCTCTGTGCCTCTCCTCCTCCCCCCACCCATTAGAGAGTGAGGCATTCAAGGGCAAGAAATGTAATTTACACTTCTTTAATCACTTTGGAAGTTCCTAGCCCAGTATATGACATTTACTAAGTTCTCCATAGGGTCTTCTCGAATGACTTAAGCACAATCAATATTTTTAAATTTGTAATATAATATGTTCAAACATCCATAAATTTTTTTAAAAATTCAGTTGAAACCCAAATGATATAGCATGTCTAATTAAATTGAATTCTTACTGTAAAGGTTAACAAGTTGGAACATTTAACCCTGAGAATAAAGGTCTGAGACCTCCATTAAACAAATTATTAGATATAGAAAGAGGGTCCTATTCATCATCAGTCAATTCCCAAAGTACATTAATATTAAGTAGGCTAAACCCAGTCTTATGATAAAGATAGGAAATCTGTTTTTCTCTAGAAATATTGTAGAGTCTTCTCTTGTTGATTGAGTAGAGTTGAAGTCAACAAGTTTACTTCTAAATAACAACTTAAGTTTATTAACTTAGGGTTATTAACTTAAGTTTATTTCTGAATTTATAACACACAGTACCTTTGTATAACAGGCCATTTTTAGTTGAAATTCAGCATCTCTGATGCCAGCACATCTCTGAAACAGTTTTAAAGCAACCTCTAGAAGGCTAATTCTAGGAACACTGATTTTCCATAACATGTTCTGAAATAATATTATTAATTTTTCTTTTAAATAGAGGGAGAGCATTTTTTCCTAAATAAGCTATTATTATTTATTGCTAGAAAGTTCACAAATTTCTAGCTAAGAAAAACTTTCTTTTCATTCCTTAAAGATGATATTCAACACTCAAATGATTATTTCTTTAAAAAACTTACCTAAGTAGCCTTTATTAGTGCCAAGAAGCCTAGCCAAATTTTCTAGTCACTTTTTTTTTTAATGTTTTATTTATTTCTAGGAGAGAGAGAGACAGCGTGAGCAGGGGAGGGTCAGAGAGAGAGGGAGTCACAGACTGAAACAGGCTCCAGGCTCTGAGCTGGCAGTCAGCACAGAGCCCGACGCGGGGCTCGAACCCACGAACCACGAGATCATGACCTAAGCGAAAGTCGGATGCTTAACCGACTAAGCCACCCAGGTGCCCCTCTAGTCACGTTTTTAAGACTATAGTGAGTCTTTAGAATACATTCTTCACCAAAACAAAAAGTGATTAGGAAACAGAAATAGCTGGATTTCTTTAAATGTTCTAATATATAAAGACACACTGAAGCAACAATGTAATTTACCTGCATTACAGGAAATTACTAAAATTGCCTCCACTGGCAATTCTAGAAGTACTGGAAAAGATAAAGCTGGTATGGTGTATCTGTAACCTGAAGTTTTCTCATGCACAAAATTGGAAATTATTTTCCCTACAAATGGTATGTATATCAATCATATGAATGAATGTTAAAATCGTCTTTTGAGAAAATTAATCAAATAAATATAAGCAAATATCTTTATTACTATATACATATTAAAATAAAAACATAATAAAGCCATAATTATATAGGTAAAATTTCTAACACACTGAGCAATGTAGAAGACTGTTTACTTAGAGTATTTCCAAAGACAGTTGTACTGTAACCCTATGATATGCTTGTAAAAAATTGATAGTGATACTTGTAAAGTAGAAAAGTAAAAGCAAAAAGCTATAAAAACATAGAAATCTTGGTCTACTTAGTGTTGGGACAAACAATGTTACATATGTCAATAGCTCCTGAGAATATCATTGTATTATAAATTTGTAAAGTTGCTGGTTATGATAACTAATTTTAGTCAATGTTCTCATTTATGGGATTCAGCATAGGTCTGTTAATGAAGGCAAGGAAATGTGCATTAGAGATTTATGCTATCCTAAATTTTGTAAAAATAACTTTCAGCATTCAAAATAACAAGCTTTGGGGTCCCTGGGTGGCTCAGTCAGTTAAGCATCTGACTCTTGATTTCAGCTCAGGTCATGATTTCACTACAAGTACCTGAGTTCAAGCCCCACATTGGACTCTGCTGACAATGCAGAGCCTGCTTGGGACTCTCTCTTTCCCTCTCTTTCTGCCCCTCTCCTGCTCACATGCATTCTCTCTCTCAAAATAAATCAACTTTAGAAAAAAAATCTTAAAAAAACAAAATAAAATGGTAAGCTTCCCAACTTAAGTGTGCATTGAAAGATGGGTGGATAAAGAAGATGTGATATATATGCACAATGGAATATTACTTAGCCACAAAAACGATGAAATCTTGCCATTGGTGACAACACAGTTGAACATAGAGGGTATTATGTTAAGTTAAACAAGTCAGAAAAAGACAAATACCAAATACCTAAGACTTCACTTATATGTGGAATCTGAAAAACAAAACAAGCAAACAAAAACAGAAATAGGTTGGTAAATAAAACAAATGTGGTTGCCAGAGGGGAGTGGGAGGGGGGATAGGCAAAATAGATGAAAAGAATTAAGAGGTACAAACTTCCAGTTATAAAACAAGTAAGTCAGGGAGATGAAAATTATACCATAGGGATTATAGTCAACAATATCATAATAATTGTGTATGGTGACAGGTAATAACTAGACCTGAAGTAATCCTTTAATGTATACAAATGTCAAATCACTACATTGTACACCTGAAACTAAATACTATTACATATATACTACAATTAAATTTTTTTAATAAACAAACAAATAAAGACCAGGATTCTGTATTCTTACAGATAGATAGATAGAAAGATAGATAGACAGAAAGATATGCCAAACACATAAATACTAGAAAAATCAGATAATCAGATGTTGGCCTTACTGTAAGTACTGTAAATGAACTTTCAAAATCAAAAATAAATGGGAGATTGTGTTGTCATTGTGAAGACATAAAATCCTTAGGTACTATAATGCCTGGGTATTCTGTAACTATTAGGTAATTAAAATAGAATAGAATACCTATTAAAATAGAATAGAATAGAATAAGGAGAATTATGGAAAATGAATACAATTAAATAGGATTAGGATTCCATGATTTTTAGATATTTTCTAAATATCTACTTTCAAGTAGGTAATAAGCTATGGACTACTAAGGTAGATTTTCTTAACTTTCTGAAACTTAAGATAAACTCAAAAAGCTACTTCCAAATATACTTTGGTAATATTGCAAGAGAAGTATTGTTGGAATAAGTCACCAAGAGCAATTCTGAAGTAAAAATGAAATATAGAAATACAAAAACACATTCTAGTAAGTGTCTATCAGAATAATTTATGGCTACACTTGTTATAAAATAAAATGCAAATTAGAATCTCCATTTACTCTTTACCCTTGAGAATTCATTTTTTGGTTTAAAAAATTACTAATCTTTGACTCAAGATTTTCTATAATTCCTAGATCTCTCAGCCTTCCATGGGCCTTAGTATATCATAGAAGTCTGAACTTCAGAAATCCCCTTCTCAATAAAGTCTTTCTGTCCCAGAAAAGACAATGCCCCTTAAAAAAGTTGCAGCTTTTCAAATCTGACGACTGATTACAAAATGTCACAGATGGATATACTTCCACTTCCGGCAAAGGTAGTGTATCAATAATTAAATTTATCCTATCACCTAAGGAAAACAAACAAAATATATACAACAACAGTTTTAAAGACACTGGACATCAGGCAACTGAAGGACAATGGTCTCAGACAGTTAAAATTTAAATCCAGTCAGTGTTATGATTGCTGCAGCTTACAGCCTTAAAAGAGATTTTAGGTTCCGCAAAGAGGTTCTATCAGGTGAAGAAACAGAGCTAAGCAGGCCTTCAGCAAGGTGGCATGAGTATACAGGACAAAGTAGTGATTGGGAGACCTTCACAGAGAGGACTCCAGAAAGCTGTATAATCAAGTTGCCAAAAATCAGGAATAAAGAGTTAATAAAAGAGTTGTGTGGAAGGGAAAAATATGTTACATACATAAAAGCAAAGAAACAAGAATGGCAGCAGACTTAACTTTGGAAACAATGCAAGCAAAAAGATAATTGAGCAATATTTTCAAACCTCTAGGCCAAAAAAAAAAAAACCCAAAAACAAAAACAAAACAAAAACCCTATCAACCTAGAATTCTATACTCAACAAAATAGTATCTTTCAAAAACATAGGCAAAATAGAAAATCATGTAGGTACACAGAGGCTAAAAAGATTTGTTACCAACAGAACAGTAATGTAGTATATATTTTAAAGTTGTTAAGAAAGTAAATCTTAAATGTTCTTACCACAAAAAAGAATTGAAATAATTATGTGAGGTGCTAAATATGTTAGCTAATGCTATGGTGGTAATCATTTTGCAATATATATCAAATCAACAAGTTGTATAATTTAAACTTACACAATGTTATATGCCAATTACACTTCAATAAAAAATCAGAATATATATATAAATAAAACTTTTTTTTAAATGACCCAGAAGAATTGCCACTGGTACCTCAGAAATAAGTAAAACTATAGGAGATCTAACTTCTTTTCCATGAAACAGCATGGTTTCACCCTGTATTTCCTACTATAGTCTTTCATAACAGTACTCAGAATAAATACCGTTAAAGCATACATTGAGACCTATGCTGATAAATATATCTCACATATTTCTCTCTAATATAGGCAGTTATTAAATTTCCTAGCTTTGTAAAATTTACACCATGACTGCAATAATTACTGATTCATTTGATAAACACTTATTATATGTCTATTATATGGGAATCACTTGGATAATACCTTTTAATGTTTACCTAGGATAGAGAATTAAAAAATAAGAACATTGGCTAATCTCATCACAACATTGGGTTAAAAGCAAAATCTAGAATTATTGTATGTAATTGTTACCTTTAAGCTCAATGAGATGGGTGCTTTTGTCCAGTTATGTTGTCAGATATGCCACAGTATCTGTCACACAGAGCTCAATAAAATCTTTTGGCTCAGTAACAGTGATGTTAACTGTAACACACATAATTTATCAAGCAATTTCAGGGGAACAACATACTAGGTGCTTTAAATACATCAATTATTTCAATATTCAAAAAAACTCTATACCTTAACAAAGTATATTTAGAAGGAGCATACTCCAACATAATACAGGCCTTAAATGAAAAACCCACAGCAAGCGTCATATTCAATAGGGAAAAAATGAGAGTTTTTCCCCTAAGGCTGGGAACAAGACAAGGATGTCCACTGTCACCACTGTTATCCAGCATAGTACTACAGGTCCCAGCCACAGCAATCACACAACAAAAAGAAATAAAAGGCACCCAAATTGGTCAGGAAGAAATAAAATTTTCACTATTGGCAGATGACATGATGCCATATGTAGAAGAACTAAAGACTGTACCAAAAAACTCCTAGAACTGACACATGAATTCAGCAAAGTCACAGGACACAAAATCAACACACAGAAATCTGTTGCATTTCCATACACGAATAATGAAGTGACAGAAAGATAAATTAAGAAAATAATCTCATTTACAACTACATTAAAAACAATAAAATACCTAGGAATAAACTTAACCAAGAACATGAAAGGCCTGTACTCTGAAAACTATAAAGCACTGATGAAAGGAAGAAGGCACAAAAAAATAGAAAGGCATTTCATGTTCATGGACTGGAAGAACAAATATTGTTAAAATGTCTATATTACACAAAGCAATCTACACATTTAAAGCAATCCCTATCAAAATACCACCAGAATTTTTCACAGAACTAGAATAAACAATCCTAATGTTTGTACGCAACCACAAAAGACAGTGAATAGTCAGAGCAATCTTGAAAAAGAAAATCAAAACTGGAGGTATTACAATTATAGATTTAAAGTTATATTACAAAGCTATAGTAATCAAAACAGAATGGTACCAGTACAAAAACAGAGATGCAGATCAATGGAACACAATCGAAACCCGGAAATAAACCCACAATTACATGACCAATTAATCTTCAACAAAGGAGACGAGAATATGCAATGAGTAAAAGAAAGTCTCTTCAACAAATGGTGTTGGGAAAACTCGATGACAACATTCAAAAGAATGAAATTGGACCACTTTCTTACACCATACACAAAAATAAACACAAAATGAATTAAAGACCTAAATGTGAGACTTGAAACCATAAATATCTTTGGAGAGAGCATAGGCAGTAATTCCTCTGACATTGGCCAAAGCCACATTTTTCTAAATATGTCTCCTGAACCAAGGAAAATAAAAGCAAAAATAAACATTTGGAACTACATCAAAATTAAAAGTTTCTGCACAGCAAAGGAAATAATCAGCAAAACTAAATGGCAACCTATGGAATGGAAGAAGATATTTGCCAATGATATATCTGATAAAGGGTTAGTGTCCAAAATATATAAAGAATGTACAAAACTCAACACCCAAAAAACAAATAATCCAATTTAAAAAGTGGGCAGAAGACATGAAAAGACATTTCTCCAAAGAAGACATACAGATGGCCAACTGACACATGCAAAGATGCTCAACATCACTTGCTACCAGGGAATGCAAATCAAAACTATAATGAGATATCCCCTCACACCTGTCAGAATGGCTAAACTCACAAGAAACAACAGGTATTGTCAAGGATGTGGGAAAAAAGGACCCTCTTACACTATTGGTGGGAATGCAACCTGATGCAGCCATTGTGGAAGATAGTATGGAGTTTCCTTCTAACGTTAAAAAATAGAATTACCTTATGATCCAGCAATTGCATTACTGGATATTTATCCAAAAAATAATACAAAAACATTAATTCAAAGACATACATTCACCCCAATGTTTGTAGCACCATTATTTACAATAGCCAAATTATGGAAGCAGCCCAAGTGCCCACTGGCTGATGAACGGATAAAGAAGTATGTGTATATATACACACATACATACATACACACACACCCATATATATATATGATGGAATATTATTCCCATAAAAGAGGATGAAATCTTGTTATCACAACAACATGGACAGAACTACAGAGTATAATGCTAAGTGAAATAAGTCAGAGAAAGACAAATACCATATGGCTTCACTCGTATATGAAATTTAAAAAACAAAACAAATAAGCAAATGGCAAGAAATGAGAGAAACAGGCTCTTAACTATAGAGAGCAAACTGATGGTTACCAGAGAGAAGGTAGTGTGGGAATAGGTGAAATAGGTGAAAGGAATTAACAGTACATTCATCATGATGAGCACTGAGTAATGCATAGAATTGTTGAATCACTATATTATATACCTGAAATAATATAACACAGTATGCCAATACTGGAACTTCCAAAAATAAACAAACTGTATGGCACAGACACTGTTCTCATTTTACAAATGAGGACACTTAGATACTGAGATCACTTACCAAGTGTTAAAGCCCACTGTCTTTCTAGAACACTTTAAAATTTTAAATTAAGATGAAAAAAAACTTTCATGTCACTTTTTGGTTTAACTGCACCTGATAATACACTCTGTTTAAAAAGACTTACCTAAAAATTCAGTGAACTATGTTAAATCAACATCGTTATCATGACACCATGACAGCCACAAGTGAAGACAAGCCACCCCAGTTAGACAACTGCAGGAATTTCACCAGGGAATTTTGTGGCCTTTGGCTTCTCTCAGACTTGCGTTTGGAATGTGAGTAATTAACGTCAAAGGAAAAGAGACCAGTTATAACCTTGCCTTTTAACAAGCGAGAAAGTAGTACAATGTACACAAGCACTTAGACAGACAGACAGATTTTGAGATGAATGTTAGTCACTAAGGTAGTAGAGGAAAATGTGTAGGAGGATTTTCTGTAACTTGCCTCTCTGCCAACCCATAAGGAGAAGACAGGAAAATTGTAGAAAGCAAGATGCTGAAAGATAGCTTGAGTAAAATTCTTTTTTTTTTTAAATAAGACAACGCAGGGGCACCTGTATGGCTCAGTTAGTTAAGTATCCGACTTCAGCTCAGGTCATGATCTCACAGCTCATGGTTTCAAGCCCCGCGTCGGGCTCTGTGCTGACAGCTCAGAGCCTAGAGCCTGCTTCAGATGCTGTGTCTCCCTCTCTCTCTACTCCTACTCCCACACTCTGTCTCAAAAATAAACATTAAAAAATTTTTAAATAGAATAAAATAAGACAATGCATGCTGACTATATTTCTGTGCTGCTAAGCAGTGTTTAGTCATTGATGATGCTGCTAGCGGAATATGATTTTTACATAGAGTGATTACTGAGTCAAAGGTACCTATGTTTTGATCTCTCCCCTTATTATGCTGCCCATTGAGATAAGTTGTGTCATTCCTAGCAATTCTGGGAAAGGCAAACTTTAGCCTCAGGAAAGTGAGGCTTTGTCAACTGTGTTTATCACAATACCCCAGGTGCATACAACAGTGTGTAGCATGCCATAAGTTCTCAGTACACATGCAAACACAAAAGGATAAATAAATGAATGAATCTGAGAAACTGCATAGTGACCCTACTCCTCAGCCCCCAAATACTGCCAGAGAAAGTCACAAGAAAGTACATATTACCTGACATTTTTAGCCCTGCCTGCTTCTTCCTAATCCTTGACTTCTTGCCATGCCTGTTTCTAGTGAAGTTCCTTTGGCCTTTGTTCTCTGCAGTCCCACATCCCACCCCTCTCTCACCCCCAAAAGAGCTTGACTCATGAACTACTGAGCCCAGGAGCTAATCCAACATGAACTCTTCACGTTCACTTTTCAAAGCCCTTGTTTTCCATACTTTCCCTAAATTATGACCACAGTTGTGGTTCCTGGGGCACAAGTAGAAATGGAAATCCATTTTTCCACATTTTAAATAGTTTAAAGACCTCAATACATCAAACAAACTCTAAAATAATTATGTTATATCTTCTTAACTCAACAATTACATAGTCCTAATGCTTCATCAGGCCAAATTTAGAAGATGTGAACTCCTCCAAGTTTTATACTGGAATTTGGCAGCTAGAGAGTGGGCCAGGGCCCCCAGGCTCCCAGTTCTATTTAGCCCTTAGCCTGCCCTGTTTGCTTCTTCATTCCAAGCTCCATCCTGAATGCCAAGTAACCTTGTGTGTGCACTCTGGACACCCAACCTGTATGTTCACCTATGTATCACCAAAACAAAATCACTTGGCCATTTGCCACACGTCAGGCAAAGACGTATACACCCTAGCAAAGGAGTCCACCTTACGACGGCTAAGCTCTTAAAAAACAAAGGAGCATGGTCAAGTAGTGTATGTGCAGGGCTGAGTGGCATGTCCCTTTGACCTAAGGAATTCCTGGCCCTATGGGAAGAGATGTAGCCTGAGGAAAGCCAAACAGGACCCTCAAGCATGGCACTCAGGAAAGGGGCTTCTGTTTCCTGAGTCTAAGGGCAATACTGCCTCAGATCTCATCTCAAGAAATAATTGTTCTCTCTCCTTTAGTACCCATCTCTTGATAACACTGCTTTGCCTGCAGTCAACATTTATTCCACCACTTATCCTTTCTTTACTTGTAATTCCAGTATCTCTTCCTCCACTGCTTCTATTCCTCTGTGCATGAATCTACTTTCATCTCCCCTTTTCATTCTAAAGAAATTGTCAGCTACTGCCTTCCCTTCCATACCAAATGTTTAAATAATGAACTGATTTCACCCACTCTAGAAAACAAAAATAAATGTCCAAATCTCAACTCAGCTGTAATCATTACTGGCTATTGGCAAACATTACTCCAGATACTTATATATGTATACAGATAAATAAATATATAAATGGGCCTATAAGTAGCAAGAACAATTTTAGTTAACATTTAATTTTTATATTTAATAAACATGATAAAAATTACTTTTTCTTGGGGCGCCTGCGTGGCTCAGTCAGTTGAGCGTCCAACTTCAGCTCAGGTCATGATCTCACAGTTCTTGGGTTCAAGTCTCATGTCTATCAGCACAGAGCCTGGAGCCTGCTTCCAATTCTATGTGTCCCTCTCTCTGCCCCTCCCTGCTCATGATCTGTCCTCTCTGTCTCTCAAAAATAAATAAATGTTAAAAAAAATTTTCATTACTTTTTCTTAAGTCCAATCTTAAGAACCTGAAATGAAACAGTAAGAACTGCTCAATATATTTGTTTATAACAATCAATATTAGATGTTAAAAGATGCCTCTAAAGATCATAAAGTACAGTGAAGCCTCTGTCCTTATTTTATAAATGCTGCCAAGACACATCTCTCTTATATCTTCAAAAGTTCTCCAATGGACTTAATTGTGACAGCCTAATCCCTTGACTCCCTCCTTGACCATTCTAACAGATCTCCTTAAGCTACTGTCCACAGACTCCCCCCAAAGAATAGAAATTAGGAGTTTGCAAATGTGTGAGAAAAAATCAGATTTTTCAAAACATTTAACTGAAATTAGAATTCTCCTCAATTAGGAACTTAGGTTAACAAATCACAGTAGTAGTAGGGTTACTTATTTGTTTGTCACTAATAGAAATCACTTGTATTTCCATATTACTGTTCTTACAGATTTTAAAAAAGTAGTTATACTCATCAATGCTTCACTAATCAAAGAGCACACATATTTCTTCAGCACAAATTTCTTTTTTACATATTTTCATAATTGTATTTCCCTTATAAACTTAAATGTTTTATTCTATGCCTTTAAAACATACTGAGAAGACATCTACCCACTTCAATTGCCTACAAAGAGGTCTATGGTATCAAAACAGTTGAGAATCTGGTTTTGAATGCTTTTGTTAGACCCTACCCCCAACTCTCTTCATCTGAATTATAGCAAACAGGGTAGGTTCTTCCTTAGTTCTGGTGGAAACTGATTAAGGGAAAAGGCACAACAGCCACAACCCTCTAACAGACAAATCCGACGCTCTTCATTTCCAAGGATATAGCTTCTTTATTCTCGGGAAAATAAAATCACCTTCCGCAGATGCCAGATCCCCATATCGCTGGCTTACAGATGGGTTTCCTGCCAGTCAACAAATGCAGTTGCCAAGACTGCTACTCTGACATTCTGATAAGGTTGGAGTCACGCTTTTGAAAAGCAGCAACATTCTTAAGGCAAACGATTGTTTCACGACAGCCTTCTGACACTGCCCATATGCAATGAAGTCATTAAGTCAATCAGATTTGAATCACAGGGTCAATCTACTTTACCTCAGTCAGTAATAAGGCCATTCATCTCTTGCTGCTTTTTTATGTCTTACAGTGACAGCGGTTCTATTGTGTGGTATTACTACTTCCACAGATTCTTAGAAAGTGTAAGTGATGGGTGGAATATATTTCAGGTATAAGAGAGAGAGTGTGTGTGTACACACACATATACACACACACACTTTTTTGTGCAAGATGGAAATGGCAGTGTTGGTAGTATAATAACAGGTAAATATCCACGTTTCTGGTGTTCATGTCAGCCTTAGTTGTTTTCAACTGCAAAACTCAGCATGCATTCTTCTGTATTGCATAAACAAGATCATATTAAAACACCAAAATTACCACCTACCCCTACTTTACTGTGGGTACATGAAAAATAGAAAATATGATTTGATATACACACCTAACTAGTAATCAAGGACTAATAGATTACTTCGAGATTTTTTTGACACCAAAGTGCCCTTGAAATCAGTGGGTGTTTTGTTCAAGGAAAAAAGAAAAGGCACAGAGTCACGCATCCTGGTTTCAAAATGAATTTTTTCTTCCTCACATTACTAATATGTATTGTTGGATTTCATTTAACAAGCACAGCCATGCTATTGCCTGTAGTCTTTAAAAACCTTGAGAGCCTAAGAACATAGGGAAGAAAGTTCTAGAAATGGAATTCAGAGCCTGTCCTCCACACAGTGTTCTGTTAACTGTACAGGAGCTACTTAGACATTATCAGTCTATTCATTTGTAAAATGGAAGGCACTGTCTTACTCAAAAAGTTTCTGTGGGTTTTAATTAAAATAATATACAAACAAAGTGCCTGGAAGAAAGTAGCTGCCTAATAAATGTTAATTCTATTATCTCTTCTCCTCTTTAAATGACATCTCAAGTTATTATAAAGCACAGTATCCAAGGAAATTTTATTCAAAGCCCTTACATGAAAGATTACAAAATAAAATGTCCCCATGCCCTAGAAAAATGTGGAATGGCTCTGTAAAATAGTGAACTAGAGAATATAATCCTGACTAACACCATAAAAATTCCAAACATTAAAGATGACTGTATGGGCCAAAAAATCACCGTAAAGGCAACATTTAGTCTGCTTGGCAATCCAGCTAAAAATGATGAAGTACTTATGGAAAATAAATTTCTTAGCCATGGAGGCTTTTCTCTGGTATGGTAAAATCCTAAAGTTTCCAAACAAGTGGCATAATGCAATGCTGGCGTATCAGTGTCATCATTATTAACATTATTTTTAATTGTTAAACCAACACAAGTCCAAATGGCAAAGAAATGTATTCAAGGTCCACATAAATTTATAATATACTGAACCCTAGAACAAAGTCCTACTCATTTGAGTAATAACCATTCCCTTTGTGACACTAAACTGTATATGGAAAGGACAAAACAGTAAAAACAAAAAAAAAAAAGAAGCAAAATCAGTACAAATATTAAGTCTTTACCAATGCGTCCCCTACTGAGAAGCAAGAATATATTCCAAGCTGTGCCCTGCATTGTAGGATGAGAATCCAAAAGGGAAAGTCCTCTTTAGTGAATATTTCCTTTATGCTCTTTTTTTTTTTATTTTTTAACATTAATTTCTTTTTTCTTTTTTCCTTTTTTTTTTTTTTTTTTTGAGAGACAGAGAGAGACAGTGTGACCTAGGGAAGAACAGAGAGAGAGGGAGACACAGAATCTGAAGCAAGCTTCAGGCTCTGAGCTGTCAGCACAGAGCCCGATGCAGGACACAAACTCACTAACTGTGAGATCATGACCTGAACCAAAGTCTGACACTTAACTGACTGAGACACCCAGGCGCCCCTCCTTTATGCTCTTTAATTAAAGCATGAAATTTTTGTTTGTTGACTCAAACATTCTGTGTAAAAGAAATTTGTATGAGATGGTTTAGGTACCCTCATTCATTTTTATCTCCTTATTTGCAAGGTGAGAGAAATATAAATCATAGGTCCAGCCACACATGACTGTTAATGCCACCTAAATGGGGAGTTTAGATATGTGAAAAGGTCAAGTAAATTTGATTCATATACATACTATCCATGATTGTCATGTTGGGAATACTGAAGTTATCAAAAGGGGAAATTTAAGCCACATTCCTCAAATGGACCTGGACCACCTCCCTGTACTAGATGATCTTACTTAAAATGTGTCCCTCTTCTAATCTATCAGTATATTCCTG
This sequence comes from Crocuta crocuta, assembly GCF_008692635.1. Taxonomy (NCBI): domain Eukaryota; kingdom Metazoa; phylum Chordata; class Mammalia; order Carnivora; family Hyaenidae; genus Crocuta; species Crocuta crocuta. Next base: position 5,001,122 of record NW_027527388.1, on the reverse strand, counting down.
GATTTGAGCAAGATGGGAACAAAAGGCTGGTGATTATAAACACTCAACAAGGAATGGAGCAACCATGGAGTTAGTGAGGTGACAAGTTTATGAACAGACAGGGGTAGAGGGAATCTGACAAAGCATTAACAATGGGGGGAAAGAGCATATGAAGTGGAAATGACTGAGTCAGGCTTATATACATTCTCTGTTTGGGACCAAACACTCAGTGAAGCTGGTCTAGATCAGAACAGTCAGAGGACAGGAAGAGTATAGGAAATAAAGTTATCTTACTGGTGACCATCTTCTAAAACAGATTCACACAGCAACCTACTAGTCAGTTTGAGATATGAGGGAAGTCCTGTCTCTGTTGTGAATTGGAGCCAGAGCCTTAGAAAACCAACTAGTAAGAACTCACTGGAAACCAGGGACTACCAAAGGAAACCCCATTCCAAGAATCAATAGAAGAAATTCCCAGTATCAAGTGTCCAGGCATTGGCTGTGCCCAAAGTCAGGGTATCAACTTTATGGTTCTGAGTGTCTCTATCAGCTTTAGAGGAGACCAGCCAGTGGATGTAAGGACAGAAATGGTGGTCTAGTCCCCCAGATATGAGGCATCAAGTGACCATCAGACTGTCTGGCACAACCCTGAAGGTTGAACTTACTCACATATCAAAACAAAAGCCTAGATACATAAACCATACAAATGCATCCAGAGACTTTGGTCCAATAAGCACAAAGCTTTCTATGATTCATGCAGCCATACTGGTTCCAGGTTTGCAGCTTCTAAGCTCTTTCCAAAAACTTTATCATTTCTGTATACCCAGCTACTTTCCAAAAGAACATCCACATGTTGTCACCATTCACAGCATATAGCTATTGCCAAGAAGCAGAGGCCAAGCCAAGGATCACATTCCTTAGTTCTCTCGCCTCAAGTGGGTGTCATGTGAATGGTTCTTGCCAAGCAGGCTGATACATGCCACTTCCAGCCATCTTGCTTGGGAAACAAATGTGTCTACTCCATCCTCTCATTCTCCATTTAGCAGAGGACTATGCAGACCTAAGGGAAGGCTGAGTCACAAGGAGGCTTAGGTCTGTAAATCACCATGAGGAAGGAGGCTCAGCAGTCAGGATGTGAGCAAAATATTAACTTCTACTGTGTAAAGCCAGTGACAGACTTAGCAGCTGCAAGTATTACTCTAATCAATACACTGAGTAAATAACACACAATGAATATTATTAAATGAAAAAGAATGGCGCAAAGGGAAAATGTATGAAGCCAAAATTTAATGTTAGTACACCTAAGATTGGTAGTGTTTCCATCAGATATAAACAAACCAGATGCAGGACCACAATTTCTCTGGTTTTAAGGGTTTTCTCACCTAGGTCCTTTTTCATGGGAGCCTATGATATAATAGACAACTGGAGGATTGGTTAAAATTCATGTTCTATTAAGCTGGAGGTATTACAATTCCAGATTTCAAGATATACTACAAAGCTATAGGAATCAAAATAGTATGGTACTGGCACAGAAATGGACATATATATCAAAGGAACAGGATAGAGAGCCCAGAAATAAACCCACACCTATATGGTCAATTAATCTATAACAAAGGAAGCAAGAATATACCATGGGGAAAAAGACTGTCTTTTCAATAAATGGTGCTGGGGAGAATGGACAGCTACAAGCAAAACAATGAAACTGGGCCATTTTTTTTAACCAAATCCCTCCCAAAGAAACAAACAAAAAAGATTAACAACCTAAATGTGTGGCCTGAAACATAAAACTCCTAAAAGACAAACAGGCAGTAATCTCTTGGACATTATCCATAACAACATATTTATAGAACTGTCTCTTCAGGCAAGAAAATTAAAAGCAAAAATAAACCATTGGGACTACATCAAAACAAAGAGATTTTGCACAGTAAAGGAAACCATTAACAAAACAAAAAGCAACCTACCAAATGGGGGAAGATATTTGCAAATGATATATCCAGTAAGAGGTTAATATCTGAAAATATATATAAAACTTACACAACTCAAACCAGAAAGAACCCCCAAACAATCTGATTACAAAATCGGCAGAGGCCCTGAACAGATACTTTTCCAAAGAAGAAATACAGACGTCCAACAGGCACATGAAAGGATGCTCAACATTAACTCATCATCAGAGAAATGCAAATCAAAATCACAATGAGATACCATTTCACACCACTCAGAATGGTTAGCTTCGAAAAGACAAGAAATAACAAATGATGTTGAGGATATGGAAAAAAGCGAATCCTTGTGCACTATTGGTGAGAATGTAAATTGGTACAGCCACTGTGGACAACAGTATGTAGATTCCTCAAAAAAATTAAAAATAAAAATACTGTATGATCCAGTATTCCCACTACTAGGTATTTACCCAAAGAAAACAAAAACACTAATTTGAAAACTATATGCACCCCTAGATTTATTGCAGCTTTATTTATGAGAGTAGAGACATGGAAGCAACCTAAGTGTCCATTGATAGATGAATGTATAAAAGAGATGTGAGATATATATGGAATACTACTCAGCCATAAAAAAGAATAAACTCTTGCCATCTGCAACCACATGGATGGACCCAGAGAGTATTAGGCTAAGCAAAATAAGTCAGACAGAGAAAGACCAAGACCATATGATTTCACTTATATGTGGAATCTAAACAACAAAAGAAATGAACAAACAAATAAACCAGACTCTCAAATACAAAGTGGTGGTTGCCACAGAGGAATTAGGTGGGGCAATGGATGAAAGAGGTAAAAGAGATAAGAGGTACCAACTTCCAGTTATAAAATAGGTAAATCATGGAGATTAAAAGTACAGCATAGGGAATATAGTCAATAATACTGTAACAACTTTGTATGTTGACAGCCATTGACAACACTTACCATGGAGAGCACTGAGTACTGTACAGAACTGTCAAACAATATGCTGTATACCTGAAACTCATATAACATTATACGTCCATTATACTTCAATAATTTAAAAAGGGAAAAAAATAATAGGTTTAAGAACACTTTTCTTTCAAGATGTTTTACATAATTAATTAATCAATCAATTAAATTTAATGTATGTTCTCAAGTCAGGAAATCTGTTTTCAAATACTGGGTCTGCAACCTATGGGCTCTGTAAACTCAGGCAAGTTAACTAACCTTTCAATGCTTACATTTTCTGAACTGTAAAGTAAGGATAAAATATTTCCATTGGATTGTGGTGAGAATTTCAATGAGATAATCCACATAAAATGACTGAAAAAGCTCATCCCACACAGTGCTAAATAAATGTGCTAAATAAAACTGAACCGTCATCAATATTGCTGGGGTTTTAAACCATAAGGCTGGTTTTCAGAAATGATAATGAGTTCCAAATCTCTAAAGTATTAGAACAAAGAAACCCAGATCCTAACTGATATCACCTGACACCTGAGAAAGATTAGGAGGCAGGTGCCAATAAGATGTCATAGCTCAGAGCTGTTCTGTAGCATATCAGAAGCTAAGTCTATTCCACACTACCACGTATATGTGGCAGGGCTCCAGATTCCACCTGCCAGTGGATAAGGCTTCTAATGCTCAGTTCCTCTTCTACTGAGGATTAACAGGGAACCTGGATAGAACTGACCTGTACCTCACAGATATGAGAGCCTGAAAATGAATGGAATCAGGGAAGACAATGCCTGACAATAATGGGCCTTCAAAGACAAGAATTTGAAGTCCTTTAATAATGCAATTAATCTGTCCGCAAAATCAGCAAAACTATGCCTAAGTGTATTTCTGCAATGGACTGAATGCATGTGTCTCCCAAAATTCATATGTTGAAACCCCAACCCGCAAAGTAATGGTATAGGAAGTGTGGCCTTTGGGAGGTGATTGGGTCATGAGGGACAAGCTGTTGTAAATGGCATCAGTGGCCTCATAAAAGGATCCCACAGAGCCCCTTTGCCCTTTTCACAATCTGTGGTTTCAGTAAAAAGACCTCCATCTATCGACCAGGAAATGGACTCTCACCAGACACCAGATCTGCTCATGTTTTGATCTTAGACTTCCGGCCTCCAGAACTGTGAGGAATCATTATAAGCCACGCAGTCTATGGTATTTTGTTGTAGCAGCCCAAACTGATGAAGACAATTTCTTAATCTTTTCATCAGTGTTATGATTTTGAATTATTCTTTCTTTCATGGAAAATTATGTCGTGGTCTGATGACCTCAAAAAATTCCTAGTCATGCACCAGAGTTGGAGGAGACATCTATCCCTAGGATTTACAGGGTCCCTCTCCAAAGAGATATCCCTAATTAGAATCCCTCCTACCTCCTTGCTTCAAAGGATTAGAGAACAAAAACTATAAACACACACATTTCAAAAGTCCAAGGTCCTAGTCACCTGTCATCCCACAGGATGTGATTTTCTTCATCATTTAAATGTCTTCCCTTGAAGAACAAATTATGCTACTCTGAAATGAACGCTAATCTTTTAGTCCACAGGGAAAAGGCAACAAACAACCAATATCCACTCATCACAATGAGCTTAAATGAAGCATGGATTTAAGCTGCTCTTATGTGTATAACCCATGATCTTTATTAGAGTTTACTTTGCATAATTGCCTCAGGGAACTATGATAAACCCAGAGCTGTTTCTCAGTCTTGACTCGTTATGTGTTGCTTTGCCCAAGGAAGTAAATATAAATTGGAGAGTTATGCCAAGCTCCCTAGGTTTTTGAATTATCCACCACAAAGAGAGAATCGTAGCATCCTAGAATCCTCTGGGTATCTGAGAATACACTCTGAGCCAAAGGAAAAATCAACAGACCATTTCTCCACCTCAGAGAAAAATAGAAAGTTGCTGAGGGGGCAGTTAAGATTATGGCAGTGAGTATTTATACAGATTTGCTTTCCCAAAGCTAATCTAGAGAACTGAACAGTATCCTTAAAAGAGCTGTTACTTAGAAGAACTGTACCCTAAAAGAGCTGTGGCGGGAGTATGGGTTGGGAGGGACACATTATCTTGGAGGATGTGGTCCTGCTGCAAACTGATCTCTGGAAATGTCACAGGGAATGAGAGAGAGTTTCAAGGCCTGGGAGACTCATAGGAAAACAGAAGGACTTCAAAGAGTAGAGCAGTTTGAGGGGATGACAAACTCAAAACATCAGAAGCTGTGCCCAAAGAAAAAGAAACTACAAGGATATAGTGCCCTTGTTTGCCTCTGGTTACAGTCCAGAAATGCCCACTTGGCCCAGTCGGGACTATCTGAGAGAGGCATGAGATGAGGCTCTCTGCTAAGAAAGGCCTTAATTCCTAAAAGCCCCAACCTCACTTTCTACAGGACAATCATTCCTCAGGCAGACAGGAATGTCAGTTTCTCTCATTTCTGTACATTCAGGGACAAAGCAGTTTGTCTCTGGTAGAGACAAGATACTAAATATTTATTAATACTTTGGAGGATTCTAAATCCTGGCAGGAGCTCAACCACAGGATTCTTAGTAAAGGATATGTCACAGAAAACAAGGCTTTCTGTGCTCCACAAGTATCCCTTACTGCGAAGTCAAAGTTGCCCTGTTGAATCTGTTTTAATTTCTGAATCGAGGTTTGGAACAGCTGGAAACAGCATGAGAGATCTTCTAATCCAGCGGGTTTAAATTGTTTGATGGAGCTGCAAGGTGCCAAAAGAGAAGCATCGATGGCCACCTCATTTTGCAATTGAGGAATCTCACTCAGAGAGATTAAGGAATAAACTAGATTTGTCATATGTGAGACAGAGCCACAACTCATATTTCTTGACATCTGACATTCCATCCACCATGCCATCCTACTTATCATGCCCTGTATGATTGCTTTTTTCCCATGCAATGTTTCTCAGAGCTCTTTGTTCAGATGTCTGAAATTCTCAAGCTAAAAAGCATGGTTCTAACTATACCCACATAACTTACAGTGAAGAAAATCCAAGTATATCCCACAGTATAACAGAACCTTTGCAACCATCTCAGCTACAATCAACGGAAAGAAAAAAAATCAGTGAGAAAGTTCCAAGATCCAGATTCCCATAAGAATCTTCTCTAGCTTAATCTTAAGGCTATTTCACATTTAGGTACAATTGGCTGTTGCACAGGTGATTTGACGTGATTATTAGGGGTCTCCCTTCTCCTTTACTGAAGTGGGGATTAATAATTTGGCATTGGAGAACAAGGCCATATCTTCGAGAATTTCCTGGAAGGTACAAAATATTAATCCATCAACATGCAATAAGGCCTTTTGGTGACTTAGATCATCCAACTCTCATGAAGCAAAAGGAATAGGGGGGAAAAGTGCTGGCACATTTAAACATGAGGGAAATAAAAGGAAGGATATATACAGATATACAGTCACTTTTTGTGTGAAGGAGTTGAATGAATGAATGAGACAGAGAGACAGGCTCGACTAGAAGTTAGGTGTTAAGACATATAAAGCCCTACAAGTGAGAGATGGACCTGACCTGGACACCATGAGTACACTGAGTGCTTAAAATTGAGAGCCAAAGTATAAGATAAGTGACCAGAAAAGAAGCCTGGAGAGCAAAAATCTTCACTAGTGTTCATTTCTACCCAGGGCCAGGCCTGCCTAACTCTATTCCAAAACTTAATACGGTAATCACCAAAACCAAAGCCATAGTGAAATTATTAAAAGGAATGTGAGTTTAAAAATATATATACAGTGTGTGTGTGTGTATTATCTGATTTGCTTGGCAATATTCCTTTCCTTATATCTTTTCTGTGTTTGCATATGTGACATTGTAAATGACTTTGGAAATAATCTTCAATTCCATCTATTCAACTATTTTCATTTCCTCAGGACAGCTTTCTGAAATCCTCACATAATATTCAGATTGATTTGGAGCTGCCCTTATGAAACCTACCAAGATTTCCACAAATGTGGAATCAGGGGGATGTGGCCAATGATGGCATCATGCCTTTCTGAGTCGCTTCCCCTTGTTAACCTTTTCAGTGCAAGCCCCAAAACATTTCTGTGGCCCTGGGTAAAAAGTGAGTTCAAAGCTTTCCCCTGGAGAGGCTCTTTGTGCCAGATTCTTCATTCTTTTTTTTTAAATCTCGTTTGAAAACCTTTGTACCATTTCTCTTTTTTTTCTTTGTATCTTCCCCTCTTTTATTCATTTACCAATGCAAGTTGTTTTAAGGTATTTTTTGTGCACTGCCAAACAGTGTAAAGCAAAGTTGAATTATACAGCATTTTTAGAGTCATTTTGAAGATTAATAGCTCTCGTTGGGTTTCTTTATGACTTTGCACACTTCTCAAAGAAACCTCCCAGTGTCCCTACCCCCACATCACTGCAGTGGTTCAGATTTGGGAGCAACAGTCAGAGTCAAATTCTGTGCTTTCCTATTGAGAAACCGTGTTTGCGACTCGGTGGTTGTCTGGTTGGATTGACCACTATAATTAGCTCGTACTATGCAGCGCACTACCCTTTCACACGCAAATGCCCTAAAATAAGCCTCCTTATTATTTTACATGTTTTGAATACCAACATTTATTAGGGCATTGTCAGTGAAATTACTCAATTTAAATACTTTCTCACCATTCATAACCTTGTGATAAAAGATATTGTTCAATATTTTAAAGACATCATGAAAATGGACATTAACTGAAACTCCTGTTTGCTCAGCCAATTGAAGAAAAATCTTCCCTTTAAAAAGGGAGAGAAGAAATGCAGTGATATAATTTTTCACAAGAACAGCATTGTGCTGGCATTTTCTAGAGGGAGGATTTCTAAAAGCTGCCTCATAGGAAGGCTTACTTTAGAAAAGCAAAATTTCATTAACAGGCTCACGAGCCCACAGAGACATGATTACATTTTCTCTCTTTTAACTTCTACTTTCTCCCAACTCTCAGGTTGCTACCGTGGAGCAACAGAGAGCTGGTATATCCAAAAATGGGACTCCCATTTGATGTCTTCTGATTTGCTTTTCATTTCCAACAACAGAAGCACAGTTTAAGCCAGTGAAGCTGATGCCAAGAGTTCTATTTCAGTAAAAATCTGGAACAACCTATCTTGAGTCTAATTCTTACTTGATCCAGCATTTAAAAGCCTTTACATCCATTCAAAAGCAAAGTGCTTAAAATTCCTGCTTCAGACCTGGTATAGTTTGATTAAAGGCCTCATGAAGAATGTAGGTGAATAGCAGATATGCGTCTCTTTCAGAACTGGGCACAAATCCTTCCCACCTACAGAAAGGTTGCTGCGTACTGTATGGTCCTCTGCACCAGCTCACCAAAGCAGTTCTCCTGCTTTCTGGAAACAGAACAGTTCATCAACCCCACAACCCCAGGCAAGGACAAAAATGCTTGTTTCCGCTGGATAATGGGACTCAGGTGTCCTTGTGCCAAGAAGCCCTTAACAGAAACGGGACAATTCATGAACTTCCACTTTTTATAAGGCGTATCTCAGGCTGGGGAATCATTTCATTTTTAGTTATAGAAGCTTACCAAGTTCCAGAAGATTCAGTACTTCCAAATGGAGAATACAATTGCTACAACACGGATTCAGCCAACTGTGTGTTTTAAACACATAATGGGACAGCTACATTCCACAACAAACATCTGAAGAGATCAAGTACCCTGCAGTAAATAGATCAAAAAGATCTTTTGTGACCATAGATAATCCTTGATTTCATAGCAAGGGTGTGATGACCATCAAAGTTCCTAAATTATGACATTTGAAAGATGGAAGAAATATCTATAATATCTCCTCGATTGTTTGAGGTCAGCAAACATGAAACTAATAGATTTAAAAAAGTTAATTACCTATGTTATTTAAATCACTCTAAAAGATCAAGCAAAGAAATCTTCTACCTTCTTTAACTGGTGAAACTATTGAGAATCCAGTGAAATTTTATAGGGAGCTCCTGCCTATTCAGCCTTAAGCCACAAGCAATGGATACTTCGCCCATGCTCCAAGCTTCAGACCAGAGCAGATTCACTGAACCCATGCTTTAGTCATATAAAATTGGAATTTATAAAAAGTTCAACCTGCCACTTCCCTAAGAATACTTCTTGATGAACATTCATTAATGACTGATATAAAACCATTGTACCATTTTGAGGAAAAGGAGAGACATCATATTGAAATTACATACCCCTGAAGGGATATATATTGTAGATGCAGTACACAGTCCTATTATTTATTAAATTCATAAAGGAAATAAATATTAATATCAGTAGTTGTGGTAACAAAGTAAGATAACTGCTTTGTACTAGAATAAGATAAAAATTATATGTAATTTCATGAAAGAATGGAAAAGGTATAAATATATTCTTAAGTCAATGCCTAGGTAATGAATAATATAATGAAAGTATTTCACTTTCTAGCAACTGACAGGAATAGCCAGCAACATAATAAAAACCTACAAAAATATTCAAATGTCACTACTGCAGAGTGTAGAAAGAAGTGTTCCTGTGCTATTCTCAACCACACCTGCACACACAGATGGTAAAGTGCCACCAGGAGCATGGGATGAAAAAAAGAGGAAAAAAGAAAACCAAATTTTTAAAGAATCATTTAAATGTTTTAGAACATAATACACCCCTTTATAGGAGGCAAAAAAAAAAGAGCTTTCTTTAGTTTGGGGGAAGGAATCAATCTTCTTAGTCCCACTATAAAGGACATACATGCTCATAACAAAAATCGAAAAATTCAGAAAAGTAAAGGAAGGGGAAAATGTCACAGATACCATATCCAAACACAATTTTTGTGTATTTCCTTATTTTGGCAGTGCATAGTTTGTTGTGGGTTTTTTTTTTTTGTATCATTCTGATCACAAGCAGATCAATCAAAATTAAGGAATATCCAACAATAGTTGGTAACCACTGAAGATTATCGTAGCTAAGTGACAATCGAAAATGAGGAAGAACATTTATATCAAAGGTACTATATACAATATCTATATATCTACATATATCTATATCTATATCTATATCTATGTATTTGCCTCTAAGAGCTCTGATGATAATTACAAATAAGCATTGTGAACAAAATGGAACAACATAAGTTTAATTGGAATGCATTATATGTCTTTCCCATGAGATGCAGAGCCCTCAATGTAGCACTATTCGCTAGGGAAACCAGCCAGCCCCTTGGTAGCAGGTTGCTTATACTGGATTTCTTCCATTAGGGATGAGGCACTGATTTATCCTTAATGGAATGCATACCTATTCAGTATATGATTGTGCTTTCCCTTCCTACAATGCTTTTGCCAGCAACAACAAATACAGGCTATGGGAATATTTCATTCCCCTCATGATACTCCACATGCCATTCTTTCTGACAAGGGGACACATTCCTCAGCAAAAGGAGAAGGGAAATAAGCTCTCATCCACAGGATTCATTGGTCTTTGCCTGACAATCCAAACAGGGGGCTTAACAGAACAGTGAACTAGCCCACTGAAGACTCAGTTATGTGGTTAGTTGGAATGTCTTGTGGGCTACAGTCTCTTGCAGGTTGGGTTCCTTGGGAAGCTGACTCTGACAGTCTCATTAGCACAATAGAAGGTCTTGGAATCAATGCATATCGAAGATGGGGAAGGAAGCAGAATTGAACAGAGAGAGAATCTGAACTAACAATACAGGTCCAACAGAAGCCTCAGCTAACCCTGGGTAGTGTACTGAAGATGAAACTGCCTAGTGCTAAAGCAAGATGATTAAGTCTCTATACCCCCATGTTAAGCAGTCATTCAATGTACTAGGCCCTGGGAAGGGAAGAGACCTTGAGAGAGGTAGCCTTTCTTCAGCTGCAGCAATTCTAAAAGAGGCTAAAGGCTAACAGCTCCGTGCCAAAAGCACCCTCAGCAGCTGAGGGAATGAGTATTTTATTACTCAAGGGAGGATCTGGGTAATGCATCACAACATCCACTGTATGTGCTGTCCTAAAAATGCAATGCATGCTCTGAACCAGCAAAAAAACACAAGGTTTCTGGGAATTAGGTGGTAGAAGTGGCAACGATTTACTTCACTATTATCGCTAATAACCTACTTCCAAAGTGTTTGCTTCCCATGTCCCAATGTCTTTGTGCTGTTCTTGATGTCTTAGTTACCAACAAAGGAATATTTCCACCAGGAAACAGAACGAGGCTTCCTTTTAACTAGAGGCTGAGGCGGCCACCCAGCCACATTTGATTCTTCATCCCACTTAACTGGAAAAAACTGAGGTTTATGAAGTTTCTAGAGTAATTGATTTTTATTATTAAGGGGAGAATTGTGTTGCTTCTCTAATGGAGAAACAGAATATATGGAATCCAGAGAACAAAAGTCCAAATAAAAGTTAATGGGACACACCAGTAACCCAATGCAGGAAGGACTACTAATTCCTTGAACTTCAGAAATTAAGGTTTTGAGTCAACTCTACCAAGTAGAGAAATCTAACCAGCTGAGGTATTGATCATTAAAAAAGAACATGGAATGGATATTGGAAGAAAGAATAAATATCAAGGATAGCCACATGACCAGCTGTAGACACAAAAACATAGTGGCTATACATTATTTCTTCCTTGCTTTCTGAATATATCTATATTTATTAACTGCTTTTCCTCTTTATATGTCTAATATTATATGTGTTCATAGTGGTTAGTCTTATTCAATTTTTAAGTTACAAAATATCAAATGAGAATTATAACTAACCTAGGAAAACAATAAGCATCACCTAGAGAGGCATACAGCCCTGCTATGTATATAAAACACCAAAGAGAAATCTTATTTACCAGAAAGCCACCTTATTGAAAATAATTCTCACATATGAGTTAAAATGCAGATTTCCTATATGTGTCAGAAATCAAGTCTATACTGGGCTCACACAACTTAAAACATTGCCAATTTCTGTCCACGGAGACTAAGACACAGGAAACCTACATTATAAATTCTCTTCTCTGTCCCTTTTACTTGAAACATTTATTCCCATGAGCATGAATAGAGAGTGAAGGCTCTCAAAATCCTCACTTCGCTTGGCTCTAGTCATGCCATGCATTCGTATTTCTTTATTCATTCAAATTTTCTGCTAGTTCATCTTCCTCTACCTAGTTCTTAGCGGTACCTTGAAGCTCAGCCTTCTTGTTTTTTCCAGTCTGTACTCTCTCCATCAGCAACCTCATTAGGACACATGGATTCAATGAGCAATTAATGCAATTTGCAAATTCATACTCCAACCCAGGTTAAACATTTCCTTGAACTCCAGATATATATATATTCAACTTGCTGCTTAACATCTTCATTCGGAAATCGCCAAGGTACTTCAGACATATGTCCAAGACCAAATTCACTATCTTTTCCCGGAAATCCAGTGTTCAACTCAGTGAACTGCACTACTATAATTCAGTTTCTCCAAGCAGAAACTTAGATGTAATCTTCATTACAAGTCTTCCCCTTACCCCTTGTATCCAATATAGCTTGTCCAGCTGATTACAGCCCTTAAATTCCTGTATCTGTGCATTTCCACCACCACCATCCTATTCTAGAGTGACAGGGATAGCAGGGCACTGTTGAAGAAAAATTCCTGGACTACCGTAATAGCCTCTAACTGGACTCCACAAGACCTTTCGTGCATCTTTAGTATATGTTCTTCTCAGCAGCAAGAAGTGTCTTTTCAGAATACAAACCTGATTTTAAAGCTTTTAAAATTCTTCAGTGAATTCCACTGTTCTCAGGTTTAAGCTCAAAACCATTACAATGAACCATGAGGCTTTGCCAGGTCTAGACCCTGTCTGTCATACCCTTCCCTTCCAAGAACCACAGGAACATGAGCCTTCACTCCAGGATCGATCCTCTTCTCTACCATAGGTCCACTGTATACACTGCTTCCCTGTCTGCAAGAAGCCTGCCCTCCTGTCTGAAATGAGCCTGTACATGTGTACATGCATACACAGACACGCACATGTGCGTACACACACATGCACACGTGAATACACACCTACACTCACCTAATTAATTAACTCCTATTCAGGCTAATCCAATTTGTGATTAGCTCTTCTTCAGAAGGACATTCCTCAATGCTGTAGTCAAGAGCAAGATGCTTTACTACATACTTACACTATATGTTCATTTCTTTCAAAGTTTTTAATGAAACAATCATTCTGTGATTATCCTGTTTAACTCCATCGTTCCCCACCAGACTATAATCTCCACAAAGGCAGGACCATGGCAATTTTGCTCATTCTATCCACAGTATCTGGTACAGTCCTTTACAAAAAGGTAGTACTCTCTAGAGGTTTGCTGAATATTTTTAAAATGACAAAAAAAAAAAAAAAAAAGATAAT
>NW_027527388.1:4881211-4987785 GCF_008692635.1 Crocuta crocuta | reverse complement strand
AACAAAAAATGTAAAAAAAAAAAAAAAAAAAAACTAAAGGTTAGTAGAGACTCTTGAGAGATTTCCTAACAAGAAATAACTTAAAAGTTATAAATCACATGTGTGATCTGATTTTATCTGCATAATAGCTTATCAGATGAAATGATTACAGTAATTTGCCACTTTACGAATCACTGTCCCTTGCACTAAGAGAGGTTTACTCCAACCTTCGTAGCCAAAGCAGAGGCATTTCTGCTCTATGGCTAAATATACCTTTCTGAAAAACCTCATGTTCTTATGAGAGAAACAGGACTATGGCAGACCAGTCAAAACCCACAGGACTCTGTAACCAGAAGACAGACAAAACCAATCCCAATCCTGATAAATCCATTAACACAGTTAAGCCTCCATTGGCATTTCCACCTAAAATCATCTTCAGTACATCCTTTGCAATCTTGTACCCTTGGGTGTATGCTTCCTACTTTGAGATGTCGATCCTTGCAGAATTCATTTCTAATAGAGGCCAACTACGTGAAAATTAAAAATTTGTTCCAGGGATATTCTCCTCCATTAATCTTTTCAACACTGGAGAAATGTATTTTCACCCACTGCTTCTGCATTTGCAGCTTCCCCAGATAGCTTCACACAGTGGAGATCGTCCCATTTCCTGAAGCTACTAAGCCAGAAAGGCACTATCTTCCAGGAAAGGAAGTCACTTCTGTAGTAATTTTCAGATATTTTCTTAAGGCATTTCTAATTGCTAAAACTTTCTTCTCAACTGTGTAAAAGTTTACATCCAATAACCATAAAATACTGGCATGCTGGGACACAACACGGTCTACCTTCCATGTTATGCTGACATCACCTCCTATTTACCAAATGCATATGAGCTAATCCACATTAGAGAAGCATGCATTTCAGCAGAATAAATTGTAGACTGCTCATTTCATTTATTATATTTCTGAGTCAAATGGAATTGTCAAGCTTATTTCATTACTGAAATTTTATTTCACTATTGAAAGTCTCTCTCTTCAGCTTACTAATTTGTACAAAGAAATATACACTCAAACAACTGTAAACACATCTTGCATATTAAGATGATTCAAAACTGATAGCCAAATACAAATTCTTTATCAAAAGAGAAGACATGGGATGCTTGGGTGGCTCAGTCAGTTCAGTGTCCATCTCTAAATTTAATTCAGGTCATGATCTCATAGTGGTGACATGGAGTCCCACACTGGGCTCTCTGGTGAGCATGGAGCCTACTTGGGATTCTGTTTCTCTACCCTTCCCCTGCTCACATGTACGTTCTCTTTCTTTCTCTCAAAATAAATATGTTAAAAATTGGAGGGTGTCTAGATGGCTTAGTTAGTTAAGCATCTGACTCCAGCTCAGTTCATGATCTCATGGTTCACAGGTTCGAGAACTGTGTCAGGCTCTGTGGTGACAGTTCAGACCCTGGAGCCTGCTTCAGATTCTTTTTGTCTCCCTCTTGCTTTTCCTCTCCCCCACTCTCTCTAAAATAAATAAAAATATTAAAATATATATATTTAACAACTTAAAAAATTGTTAAAAAGAAGACATTATGAGGATTTTTTTGTTACCCCTTTAAAAAGTTCAGTGTTTGGGGATCCTAGGTGGCTCAGTCAGTTAAGTGTTCAACTCTTGATTTTGGCTCAGGTCATAATCTCAGGGTTCATGAATTCAAGCCCCACTTTCATGAATTCAAGCTCTGTACTGACAGTGGAAAGCCTGCTTGGGGTCCTCTCTCTTCCTCTCTCTCTCCACTCCTCCCCCACTTGTGTGTGTGTGCACTCACATTCTCTCCTCTTAAAAATAAAAATAATTTTTTTAAAAAAGTCATGCTGTTTTCTAAAGGCCACATACGCAACTCAGTAAATATAAAGCAAACACCATTGGAGCAACAATATCTGTGTTACAGACTAAAAGACGCTATTTAGATTTTAATGCAACTTAGGAGTCCAGTATATTCCAAGTAATAACACATGTTAAAAACTAAGTTCAACTGATGTGTTTTACAATGTGGAACCAGCATATAGCTGACAAAAAAGAAAAATCATACCAATGAGAACATATCTCAGTGACTACAATGCTCCACACACTGGAAGTCAAAATCTTCCTGCAATATGCTGTCATATACTCAGACATTTTCCCTGACATATGACTTATATTGAAGGAAATGGAGGGCATTTTGCTGGGCTTATTCTGTTGACATTTTATGAGATATTCTAAAATGGAATCCCATTTTGCAAGGCCTTCAAAATAGAAAATTTAATTTTCCCAAAATTCTTCTTTAAGAAAGGCAGAGTGCAATGGATTCTGTAGTGGAATAAATATATTTCACTCTTCTGTTAAACTATAATGAATACCAAAATAAATTGCTTAATGTTGCACGCATGCATAACAATTTGTAGGAAGATAGCAAATTAAAAACATCAGCTCCTCCCTATTCAACCACCATACGATCAATAGAAATATCTAAAACAGCAAATTAGAATAGTTACCAAACTAATAGGCCTCAAAAACAATGGTAATGTGAACAAAAGCCATGTAGATACAAATCCAACATTCTTGTTGTCTCTGAAAGACAGTGTGAATCTTTCTATGAAAGATAGTTTCATAGAAAACTGAGTGTTCCCGCCAATTTTGCACTCCCTGTGGAAGTAGAGATGAAGTATGGATCCACACTGACTGAAGAGCAGAAGCTGGCTAAGTGGCAAGGGTCTTAGAAAAAATTAGAATTACTGACAAAAAGGCCTGAGGAAGAGCGATGTGAATAGACTTCACAGAATGAACACAAAGTGTGAAAATACTTCTATTGTACTTGTAAATATTCACCAGAGGTCAAACACAAAGCAAGTAAACAGAGTGAACCACTCTGTGGGTGTCATTACCACATTTTCAGCTCCACCCCGGTATTGTATCAATGGGGCCATGTAAAAGTGGCCCTGGTTGTATGAGTGGATACAATAAACACAAACAATATGGCTTTCTTATTATCATTGTTCATCTGGTCTGTAGCTGCTGAGGGCCCTATCTGCAACCATAGATTCTAGAACAACTAACCAGCCATCTGCTTGCATATGATTACAATAAACTGTCATCATGGAGCGCACTTGTCTACCTTGTAACAAACACCACTGTTCTGTCAGCAACACTATCCATGGGCTTAAAAAACCTTTATTGCAATGCCATTATTGTTACTCTAGTATTGATGTTATTCCAAGCACCTCTGCTTCTTGACCAAGGACTGCATTTTAGGTTCAAAAAAAGTGAAGTTAAACAGCTGACATCTATTATAGTTCATGCATCATCACACAAAAGCAGGTGACTTTACAGAAAATACTTGCTTCTTGAAGACTCAGTTAACTGCATCAGCTTCTAGGCAACACCTTGCAAAGTGGGGGTGCTCTCGTACTGGAGAACTGGATATGGTATGTGCTCTGGATCGGCAATCATTATATGGTACAGTGTCTTCTAAAGACGACTGGATTCATGTGTTTGGTGGGGGAAGCACTTGTTATATGTAATTGGCAAAACAAAAGTTTTGCTTCATGACATACAACTTTAGATTTTACTGGTTTAACTGTCTTACTAGTTCTACTGAACTTGAAGCTGAGGCAGTCATATGGCCCTTACAAGCATTTTAAACAGTTAAAGTCATGAAACAAATAGGGAGGAGGAGGAGAAGGGGGGAGGGGAAGAGGAGAAGGGGGAGGGGAAGGAACAGAAGAGGAAGAGGGGTTTTTTTTGGTATTTGAAGTAATCAATATTTTGTTTTACACAATGAAAGTGAGAAGTGCATCTCTTTTCTGATAATGCCATGTCTACTGGCAAAAATTCATTGAACATAGAATAATCCAGTACAAGCAGGACTATCAAGGTTCCTAGTGCCTCAGGACTGAGGTTTGGAGTCATCCCAATAACCAAGGTTTAAAAAAAACTAAATTAAATTAAAATTAAAAACACACTGAGGTGCTGGCTTTGGACAAAAGAAAACATGAAATAGTTAATATTATATAAATATCAATTATACCCTCATGGCCAAGTGCAGGAAAAAGCTTATAGGAGCAGGGTGCCTTGGTGGTTCAGTGGGGGCAGATTCTGACTCCTGATTTTGGATCAGGTCATGATCTCACAAATCCTGAGTTCAAGCCCCACTTTGGGCCCTGCATTGACAGTCCAGGCCCTGCTTGATTCTCTGTCTCTCTCTCTCTCTCTGCCCCTCTTCCATTCACTCTCTCTCCCTCTCAAAATAAATAAACTTTTTTTAAAAAGGAAGGGGGAAAAAAAGACTATAGGAGCTATGTATTTTTTTCTTTGCTTTTTATATATACGGTATATGTACAATATTTGCATTATATTTATTAACCATGTTCTCTCTTCCTTTTCTCTTTTTCACCTGTTATTTCATATAAATTTTTGCTGATGTTAAATTTACAATTTATTCCTCGGGTTACATATATCAGGATAGGATTGTGACTAAACTAGAAGAGGAATAAATATCACTGAGATGGTATAGTGACCTTTGGGACTAGAGGTCTTACCTTTTGGGGAAAGGACTCTATATGTATGAAGAACAGTTGTATGGTGTTAGGCAGGATTATGGATGCTGCTGTTGTTTAGAAGGCTGTTTGTTTGGGGGTTCCCAGCTGGCTCAGTTGGTGGAGCATGCAATCCCTGATCTCAGGGTCATGAGTTCAAGCACCGTGTTGGGCATGGAGCCTACTTAAAAAAAAAAAAAAAAAAAAAGCAGCTTGTTTTAGATTTCAGTTGGAGAACAGATACTATGTCAGCTTACCCATCACTGTACCCACATTATGCCAGCCTAGTGCCCAGCCCATACCAGGCACACAATAAATACTAAAGGACCCTCAGTAAAGAACCAGTATCATAGATTGAGGCAAAGGAACTTTCAATAAAATTAGGAAAAGCAATTCCATTATAAGCAAGGACAATAATTATTGGCTTCTGCCACAAAACTTTAGACTCACTAACCTGCTTTTTACGACCAATTCCACTCATCCCTATACTAGTTACAATTGAAACTATCAGGCTTTTTCTTAACAGGTCTCCCTATACAACTGAATGATATTTGTAATATTTAACAAATAGTATAACAGGTCATTTATTAATTTATCTGCATGGAGAAATCACAGTAGTCCTAATACCAATTAGTCCTTAACTGGTTCCAATTGCATTTATTATTTTAGTACTCATAATTCTAGAATTTGCAGCAGCCTTCATTCAACCTTATGTCTTTATACTACTAGCTAGCCTTCATTTATTACAACTTGTAATTTATATAACTTCATTTATATAACATGAATATCGCATGATAAATCTTAACCCTCAACCCTAACAGGAGCATTATTCACATTTTTAATGCTTTTATTTCATTTAACAACTTCATTAATTCTAGGCTTGTTAACAAATTCAACTGACCTTCAAACAACACGGGGTTAGGACTGTCAACCCTCCGTGCAATCAAAAACCCACATGTAACTTTTCACTCCCCAAAATCTCAACTCTAAATAGCCTACTGTTGACCAGAAGCCTTACCAATGATATAACCAGTCTATTTAACATACAAAAAATAAGGTCACGGTACACATGAGGAATTCTGTAAATCTGATAGAGGGTAGTAGCAGTTGGCTAATGAGAAAGGAAATGACAAGCATGAGTCAGAGCTGCTGGGCTGAGTGACCATGTGTGTAGGACAACAAAGAAATGGAGGAGTCTAGATTGACTCCCAGCTTTTTGGTTTGTGTGACTACATGGGTTGTGGTGCTATCAGATGAGTGTGGGAGGAGGAGAAAGTCAGTTTTGGGCACACTGTGCTTCACAAGTTGGCTGTATTATGTCCAGCTCTCTGAATGGAACTGATTTGAGAGCCATCAGTGTTGAGGCAGCAGTCATGCATTTTATAACACTTCTCCCATTAAATAAAATAGTTCATTCTTGCTTTTCCCTTCTTCAACCCCTGTTTTCTATATAGACATACAAGCTGTACTGATCCAATCTCAACAATCACTTGCAGTGAGACAGGGTAGCCCACCCAGAGGGCTAGCAGAGTTGTGCACCAGTCACTGCTCCAGCCCTTGAACATGGGTAAGCTGGTTGTATTATCTCCACCTTCAGATCATAAGTAGCTTGTGAAGACCCATGCAGGAGTGGTGAGTGTGTGTTCAGTACCCTCACTGTACCAGCCGCTGGGTACCCTTACCCTACTCTATTACATCCAGTGCCTACATCTGGCAACTGAGTCCAGCTCTAACACCTGCATGTGCTCAGATTAACTTCCGTCTATTGCCCTGTTATTACTGGACCAGGCCCCTCAATCTCTCCCCTCAAGGGCACAGCTTGCTCCACTGCCAGCCCTTTTGAGCTGTGGCTCTTCCTTATACCCACAAATACTACATCTAACCAATCTCCTTTCCCATGTTATGCCCAGGGAAGCTTAAGCAATTACCCTCTGATGGCTCACCAAGACAGTGTGCAGAAATGAGGACAGAGCAAAATGTTCCATAAGAGGAGGGAGAAAGATGAGGCCCCAAAGGGAACTGGGAAAAAAATCAAAAGAGAAAATTTTATTTAAAATCTTAAAGCAAAGGTAGCCTCATTTCTAAAGGAAGGGGGGAAAAATCTATCTATTAAAGACTATGAGAAACTAAGAGGTAGGAAATGCAGATCATTTCTCTAGAAGCT
The DNA here is from genome assembly GCF_008692635.1 of Crocuta crocuta. Classification (NCBI taxonomy): domain Eukaryota; kingdom Metazoa; phylum Chordata; class Mammalia; order Carnivora; family Hyaenidae; genus Crocuta; species Crocuta crocuta. The sequence goes on along the minus strand of NW_027527388.1, from coordinate 4,981,077 downwards.
TGGTTGTTAGGCCTAAAAGGTGGAAGACAAAACACACAATACCTATATGGTGAAAGTTCATGAAAGTTACTCAATAGAGTTCCTTAGTCACCATTTACCTTTACTCTTATTTTCTACTTCTAATATGCTCCATCATCTGGTTTCTCATGCTATGCAAAATTACACTTAAAAAATCAGAAGGGAGAGCACACTACAGATAGTAAATATAACACTACAATTTGACAAAAGAGAAGAACTAGGAAGGAAAAGGAGCAGCAGACCTCAAACACAGCCATCCAGCATCACTGAGTATGGATGTAAACCACTTTAAACAAACACTCAGAGAAAAATCATTGCATTTCAGCCTAATATACTACATGAAATTCTCAAGATGAATTTTGGATGTCAAGAAAATGCTAACCAGTGCTCACTGGACTCGATTTTAAAGGACTACAAAGTGGAAAGATTTTTGCCTAAACTTCTTATAAGAAGTTTATATCCTTAAAAGGCTGGTCTTCAATTACCTAGGAAATGCACACACAGAAAACATGTCATTAACCAATGATACTGAGCAAATGAGATTCAGCTCAACACAGCACAGGAACGGCAACCAGTTATCAGACTCAGAGAGACAAAAACTAAATCAGCATTGAATAATTTGGGGAAAATTCATAAAATTTATTCTCCTTATTATTTTATTCATTGCTGAATTTTCAGTTAAATCTTTTTTCCGCATATGCTGACTGTATTTTCTAGACAGTGTGTACTTCCCATTGCTATTATGAAAAGTGTACCTTATATGGAAGTTTTAGAGCAATGTTCTTTTATGAAATAGTCTTTATTTTCTCTGAAGTACAAGCATCATGTCCAAAAATGTGGGGTTCATAAATACTGATGAATCTCTGGCTCACTCTCTGAATGTTTACGTTCAATACTTGCAATCTGCTTCCATCCACTGGCACAATTCTGTACCCTGGCCCTGTGCTCCAGGCTAGTGGCTAAAACATTGCTCCTCAAACCAGCCCCACTTGTTAAAAGGAGATCAGTGGGAATTAACACCATATTAGCATCTATTTGAAACTAACTTTTTGCTATGGCACTACAAGAAAAGCTTTGGAATAAAAGTTTGTATTTGGGGGAAAAGGAAAACTCTTATGAAGAAAACTAAAATTCTTTGGCTTTATTATTTGTGCAGCATAGGTAAAAGTAAATTGATTATTGATTGATTTTTTTTAATTTCAGTGCTTTATGGAAAGTACTCATCTACCCTGTATTTAAGATGCATCCAGACAGAAGAAGATGAAAGATGCAGGACTTGCCACAGCCCCTACTTGTCACAGTCACGGTTTCTTTGTAACAGAAGTAATCTCTTATGTGATCATGAAAACTTTTGATTGATGGTGAAATAGCTGAGCCCTCTGATATCCCTCTTTAAATACATTCAGCCTCCACTCTAGGTTGAACAGTTAAAACTAGCTGGGAATTGCATGAAAAATTGTAGAAGCCGTGATAAAGTTTCTAGGGCTCTGGCCGGGTGCAGAACAGGGGAGCCAGAGCAAAGGAAAAGCCGAAGACTCAGTTACTCATGATGTGCACCAGAGACAGGGATGCTGGCAGGGACAAAGCCAGGGGACACCGTGCATCAGGGAGATGAACCCCACTTTTGCTACAGAGCCATAAGGAGTTCCATTAATACTCTGACTAACTAGATAAAGGACTTTGCAACCCTGGGCATTTCGGCTTCGTCTCTGCCTTCCCCAGATTCCAATCGCTTCGGTGCCTACATAAAGCTGTCCAATAAAAAAAGTATTACTGCTAACTTTCTTTAACATATTGTACTTTTCAAGGTTGCCCAGTCACAGTTATGCTCTCCTGCTACCATTTCTCAAGTGAATTACCGTGTTTCTTTTCCCTCTCCCTCCTTCTATTTTTGCCTTCCCAGTGCTGGGTCATTCATGGTCTCAGTATTCTCTGGATAATAATGCTACTTTCCATCAGGTACAAAGAAATGGAATTCTACCTGAAAAAGCAGCCCAGCTAGGAACTGGGTACTCATTAATCAATGGAACTAGGGTTTTTATCCATAATTATTTAACCTAGAAAAGCAACCATAAACATATAAACTTGATGTCAGATAATGTACTAACTTCCTGGAAGGAATACTTTCAGAGGGGACACCTTTTCCATCTGACAGTTACCAGAAATAAGAAATAGTACACCAGTGGGAAGGGGAGATATAATAATCATCATCAACCATGTTGGGGAAATAAAATACATCACCTCTAGGAGTGAGCTATCTAATAGAGGTTACCACACTGGCTCAGAATCACTTCAATAATGGGCAGATGTCAGGGCGCCTGGGTGGCTCAGTCGGTTAAGCATCCAACTTCAGCTCAGGTCATGATCTCATGGTTCATGGGTTCAAGCCCCACGTCGGGCTCTGTGCTGACAGCCAGCTCAGAGCCTGGAGCCTGCTTCAGATTCTGTATCTCCCTCTCTCTCTGACCCTCTCCTGCTCACGCTGTCGCTGTCTCTCTCTCTCTCTCTCTCTCTCAAAAATAATGAAGACATTTAAAAAATAATAAAGTTTACTTATTTAAAGAAACAATAATGGGCATATGTCATTCATCAGCTCTGTGACCTTGGACATGTTACTAGACCTCTCTGGGCCTATTTTCTCATCTGTAAATATAAGATCATTGTGAGGAATTAATGCAAAGCTTTAAGAATGCCAAGTTCTTAACCCAGTGGCTGACATACAACAGGTGTTCAATTTGTGTGATCCACCATATCTATTTTATGTACATCTGTATGTATATACAATGTCACCACCACCATCCTGTGGCTGGTTTCATTCACCTGTCAAAATAATAGCCTGTTCCGAATGGAGTAGAGGATCTGAGAGCCTTTATTAACTGGCCATCAGCCTCTGGTTAGAATTCTAACTTACCTTGCTTCTCCCACTGGAAAAATCCTAATACCACTTAATCTTGATATGACTCACTTTTGGTTAATTTGCTTAATGCTTCATCTATGGTCCTAAATCTAGTTATAAGATATATTTTTCCTAGATATTCAGCTTCCCCCTAAACTGATAACTTGATTAAGACTGCTAAATTTTTCACATCTCTTTTTTTAGATTCTCATCCTTTTAAAAAATCTCATATGTAACAGGTGCTATAGATGGTTTTTTAAATTCATTGCCCTTAATCTTTTCAATTATCTATCATTACCTTCAGTTACTAAGTTGGGGAAACCTCATCAAAATTTTGCCTCAATTTCCAGAGTGATAACATTGAACTTGAACCTTGGCCCAATGTGTCCAAATTGGTTTGGGTTTGGTTTTTCCTAGCATGTTATCATGCCCCTGGCTCTTTCCTCCTCTGCTTGGCATTCTATTTTTAGCCCTTAATATTCTTGAACTAAGTTTTAGCAGATTATGTTTCTGACACAATGGGAAATAAAATTTGGAAAACACAAAGAGAAAGTAAATAGAAAATAAGAATCATCCATATTTTAGCATACTAAATCAGCATTATGATCTACTTGCTTGTATTATTCTAATACTTTTCTCCATGTATAAGGTTTTAATACACAAGTAATATATGAATAAATTCTCTGCAAGAGAATGTGAAGATCCCAAGTAAAACTAAATGTCTTATTTTTAGTACAAAAATAAAACTACAGTCTCCTTTGACCATCAATCCAAAGCAACCCACAACCTTCATTTTCAAGACATAATGAGTTTGATGTATATCCCTCTAGTCCATTTTTATTCTTTTACATAAATACATTGGAATATAATAGTATATTCTATGGGTGATGTTGAATGTAAATATGTCATGGTGAATGTAGTATTTACAGTTTGCTTTTTCATTGAATGATTCTCCTTAAAGCACTTGCATTCTTTGTTAGGTTTACTTCCAAATACTATATAGGTTTTCTTGTGATTCTGAATAGAATCCTTTTTTGCAACTCCATTTTCTAATGGGTTATTGCCAGGATCTAGGGAAGCAATTGATTTTTATATGCTGACCTTGTACCCAACAATCCTGCTCTACTCTTTTATTACTTCTATGAAGGCAGGTCTTTTCTACTGCCTTGTTATCTCTGTAGAAACTGGGTGCCACATATGTCATTTGTAGTCTTGAAAACTGGACAATTTGAGCAAGGTTCTGAAAATAACAAAATTCCACTACAATGAAACTATGATGTCTCATGGGATTCCTGATAATGGGAACTACCTGTCATGCTTTGCTGATTTATAGCTCAGTCAGACATCACATACACTTGGCAGCTGCCTCTACTTGTGTATGCCTACAAGGTAATTGCGCTGACTTTCTGGGTTTTTTTTTTTTAATATCATAGTACAAAGTTATAGTTGTAGTCACTTTTCCAAGGTCCGATCATGTTTAATTCTCCTCCAGTGAATTACAGTGATGATGTAATGAATTACAGAAGATGATGGTAAGTTTCTCAGAGCTAACCTGCAAAAGGTTTGTCTGAGGGGAGAGAAGTGTTCTAAGGAAATACTGTAAGTTGATACAGTGTCACCATGATTCCCACAGTAAGCAGTTAGGAAAAAAAAAAAAGATAAAGAAAAAATTAAATAATTGTTGAAAAGTAATACTGTAACAGGCTAGTGGTGTCAGTTAAAGCTCTGAAGTAAAATGCCTTTTTCATATATGCAGATGTCATGCCACTTCTAATTTTCATTTGCATTATTCCAAGAAGCCAGTGGACTCTAGCCATATCTACCTGTACAAGATGAATCCATAGTACATTCTATCTGCTCAGTGGATCGGATCCATCAGCAGTCATCGGTATCAACCACAAAATGCCCAAAGTTAAACTCGCTATCCTTTTACTCTATATTTCTATTCTATGAAGATAAAACTTCTACAGAAAGCTTGCTTTTTTCCTTTTTTTTCTTTCTCTTTCTCTCCCTCTCCCACAGACCTTCTCTCACTTCCTTTTTACCAGAAGTAATTCAGTCAAATGAAAGGAAAAAAATCAACAAAAAAATGCATCTTCCAAAGTGATGAAATCTTAAAGTATTTTTCATGGTGACTATGACCCTCCCCCCAACTTCCCTCATCTTCCAGTCAGGTTTAGGGTTCGCAAAACACTCTATTGAAATGAACAAAGAACAATTTGCTACAAAAACCTTAAAGAAAAATTATTTGCTTCGAGGTACAGTGAACCTGAGGCCTCTCCAAACTCTCAAAGGCCCTGGAAGCATGAGGAGGTGTGGGCTCCGTAGCCTAAGGCTACCGGGGCTGTTTTGTGCAAATGGGTGTAAAATGAGTTTAAAGTAAGCACTCTCCAAACCACAAGATGCTTTTTTTTCCCTTTTCATTCCAGGTGATTATTATAGAAAAAAATGATGGGAAAAAATATAGACTTGACATAGATATCAGCATTCAGGCAGCTAGTTTTCTTTTTTTTACCTATTTGAAAAATGCCAAATTGTCCATGACGGAACTGGTTTTCTTATTCCCACTGCTACTGAAATGGAGGAAATTCATGAGGTCTTTGAGAACAGTGATCTGACAGCTTGCAAATTTCTAAATACTTCTAGATCAAAATATTAAGTTCTGAAGCTGTATGTTTTTATTTTATTCTCTCTCTCTTCCTCTCTCTCATACAGGTGCGTGCACAGACACACACACACACACACACACATACACACACACACAAAGGTGAAAGTAAATAATTAAGGCAGAAATTAAGCAAATGAGTACCCTGTATGGTAAATAATGACGCTCTTTCTGGTTGTAATCTGGCCCAGGGGATCACCATAATTCATGTTGTGCAATCCAAAACCTATCCTTTGCTCTGTATTACAAGGCATAGATAAATCACAACTGAAGGAAAGATAGCATGCTTTGAATTATACACATAAGTTTCATTTTGCAATACCTATGTCCCAAAATACTGTTCTTTCCAAATTTTTTAAATATTTAGTTATATTTCAGAAAGAGAGACAGAGTGTGTGCGTAAGTGGGGAAGGGGCAAAGAGAGAGGGAGACAGAGAATCGGAAGCAGGCTTCAGACTCCAAACTGTCAGCACAGAGACCGATGCAGGGCTCGAACTCACAAGTCAAGAGATCATGACTTGAGCCAAAGTTGAACACTTAACCAACTGAGCCACCCAGGTGCCCCTGTTCTTTCCATTCAGATAATAACAAATAATCACTGATGAAAAGAACAATTTTCAGGGATCATGGTTGAAGGGCATATAAATAAAAAGTTGCTAGATGGCTGTTTTATTAGAATCTCAATATAATTTTTAGGAGATAGGTGATATTTAATAGTATTTTTGTTTATTTATAAAAACCAAGCTTTTCCCACAAATTTAGTTACTATAAAAAATGGAAAATATTCTCTTCTATTATATTTCCACTTTGTAGTTAGGAATCACAATAATCTTTACCATATATGTGTCCTTTCAAAAGCATCTAACAGCACGAAGACAAAATTCATTTACTGTCAAGAAGGGTACTGACACATGCTATGACGAGAACAGAAGAATGAGGTATAGCCTTTAACAGGGAATCTTGATGGAATGCAGTTCACAGTCAATGTGTTAACATGGAAAAAAAAAAAAAAAAGGAAAGAATTCTTATGAGTACATTGCTATAAATAATTCCCAAAACAAGACAGACTTTTTGAACTAGACTGATCAAACATGCAATTTACTTTTTCCTGTGAGTGGAGATTTTAAAGTGCTTTAATAGTTAGCCCTAAATTTATATTATTTTTTTTCATGCTTGACCTATTACTGAAACGTAACAAATGAAGAGAGTGAAGACAGAGAAGAGCATAGGAACTAAGTGTTTTGGCAAGCCGAGTCTTTTCTAGAAAGAACACTAATGTCAGAACTGGTTCTGTCCCATATGCAAGGAAAGCATTGGAGCATACTTAGAGGAGCCCTGCCATACTCCCTAGGATGTGACTAAACAGTGAGAGCGCAATGGCATTGGGCACACCTCTTAACAATGGCTTCTGGTGGCACATGATCCGGTGCCTGCAAGCTGCCAGGAACCTCAAGCCAGCAATTACACAGCAGCGGCATTTCTATGTAATGACCTTCCGCTCACTGATAATCAGCTGACTGCCCCAAGCAGGGGCAGAGAAGCGTAGGAGCCTAGATGGGGATGTTAGGTACCCATGGAATATGTAGTTCTCAGAGTGTAAATGGTTCAGACTAAATAAATCTGCCTCTCCTAACTTCCAAGAAACGTTTTTTTTTTTTTTTTTTGGAAGTCCAAATCAGAAACAAACAAACAAGATGACGGAGATGTTAGAAAGGATGATGTGGTTTGAATAGCATCTGGCCATGGCCTCTGAAGCCAGTCAAGCAGCTGAGATGTTGGGAAGTCAAAATAAAGGTTTTCTGAGGATGGAGCACCTCGCTGCTCAGTTCAAAGACACTGAGGACACATGAGACACCACAAACCATGGTTCAGTCCACTGTACAAAGGACAGAAAGAATCCCATGAGGGTTTCTGCATCACTGAAGTAAGGGAGGCTGCTGAGGCCATCTATGGGAGTTTCTGGGACTTCTCAAATACAGGCTCTCACAATCCCAGCTGCCTACGTCCACACAAGCTTGCACATACATAGGCTATGCATTCAGAGGTCATGTAACTAGGCAAAAAAAAAAAGTTCCACAGGCCTAGGTGAATACAATTACTAAAAGGAAAGTCTTTCAGTGGCAAACATTTGTCAATATACAGCATTTCTTTTTAATCATTTCTGTCTTAAGGTTCTGCCAAAACTCTCTTCCTTATAAGCACATCAGCCTATTATAGACAAAAATAAAATGAAATCAGGGCAGAGACAGCAGGAAACTTTTTCCAAGCTGCTTTTAGGACATCATTCAATGCAGCACATGAAAATTAAGTCAGAAGTTTCTTCGTCCTTTTGGAAGTTGTTTCTTTTTTGTTTTGCTGAGTGAGGAGAGAAATGATATAAGCACTTTAGAAAAAGAGGGGAAAACATGTCATCACTGTGTCAAAATTATTTAGCTGGAAAGGATGCATTAGTTTTAATGTGTATTCATCACATACTGTATGATGGCTCAAATGCCATGACTGAAGGATGCAAACTATTGTTAATATGCATTGGAGTTCCGCCTTGCCAACTGCAATAATTGTAATTAACTGACAGATTGACAGCTACATATTGATGGATTCTGTGGTGAAGGTTCCTTTAATGTTACTATGTATAGTGCAGATGCATATTCACAGAATAAATAATTTGCATATCTCAGATCACATCTAGTCTTGTATTTTTTCTTGTATCCATAAATACAACCAGTATAGTAAAATATCCTCACACAGATTAGGAAAAGCTGTATGAGCAGCAACCATTTGTCCTGCCATTTGTATCCCTGGCTGTTTTAAAGTAGTAAAATAAGTGAGTCATCTATTCTAAGAAATAATTTGAATTTTAAAGAGAAAGGCATTTTTATCACACACACATACACGCGTGCATGTGCACACACACAAATCAAACTTCTGTGTACAAGATGGGCTCAGGAGAAACACACCTATTCCTCCTGCTTGTTCCTAAACCTGGGTAAGTTAGTGAGTGGAGAGCAATGGATGGCAGTTGGAATGGCATGTGGATCTGGAGTCAAGGTTACATGGGTTTAAAGTTCTCTACTGCTTATTAGCAATGACTTTGGATGAGCCATTTAGTCAACTATTCTCCTTAGTAAAGTGAGAATTGCAATATATACCCTAGCATAGTGTCTGGTACACAGTAGATACTGTATAAATTATAGTTACTATTGTTACTGAAGCAGAATTAATAAGAAATAAGGCTTCCTGTGACTACAAAGAAATTATGGATGGATATTTTCCAAAACCAAAATGGTATCAGTGAACAGTCAGTGCAGAATACAGTTTTAAATCCTTTCTTTCCACAGCTATTTCAGTTTTGTCTAATTCTTACTCCAACTGATTCCTGAGTTGGTTTCCTTCACCAAAGAGATCTAAAATGGTCAAGAGAAATGATTAAGACAAACACCTCACCCACAATTATCGCCATTATAATCTTCCTATAAAATAGAAATTGACTGCTAATTTTAACCTGTTCTAGGATAAAGAGATTTTTCCCCATATATCAAACCTTAGCATGGAATTAAAGTGGCCCCTGATTGTTAGCCAATTATACAGATGGAATTAGCACTAAAAAAGTTTTTTATCATAAAGTATATGAAGCATCTTCTTGTTACTCTAGAAATGTTATTAACAAGGGCATAAGCAAATCAAGGCATATTATAGATTCTTTATTACTTTCAGTTTAAAAACACTCCAAAATCCATAGTTTCAGCATCTACCTTCCCCTCCCTGAGGCTGCCTGTTCCAGCCACCACCATGGCTAGAAACTCCAATTTCTAACAATGCATGAACAACACGTTCTAACGAACTGTGAAATTCAGTGTTCCAGGCCAGCACATGGGAAATCAAAGAATATGTCATTTGCTTAATTATACAGGTCTTTGGGAAATGGCAAAGAGGTAGCTCTTCAGTGCTTTTACCAAGTTCCGCTGGATACACTATGGATTATCAATGCTCCAGTTTCCTGAGAAGAGCACTGATGTATACTTAATTAGTTTTTATTGATAGATTGCAAAACACTCGTATGTTATTTATATTGTTCAGTGATTGATTTGTTTTATTTTCCTACTCTTGTGGTCTTATCTTCATGAAGCCTAGATACGTATAATCCCAAAGCTTGCCATGGAATTAAAGTTTTTGCTTTGAAGACCTGCCCTAACTCTGAAAGACGGCAAAAGAGAGGCAGGCCTGTTGTGTTTCCTGTAAAGTGCTCTGCAGATGAATTAGCTGCTGCTAAATAGATGATTCATGTAGTACGTAAGCATTCCCCACTACCGCCGCTATCTTACTTTCTGTGGGTTTTCAAATCCTGACGGTGCTGTAAAGTGACGGCTTTGTTCATTTCAAGGTAAAAAGGTGTGGGGGGGCGAATCTATCAACAAATATTTCACCTGAGTATTTTTCTTAGTGTTTTGAATTCCAGCTGTGCTATATACTCTTTCACATAAAAGCAGGCAGAGACGCATGTCATCTCAGACAAGTCTGACAAACAAATCGCAAGGCCATGCAGTGCTTTCCCCACAGCTTTTAAACAGCAGGATAAGTCGGGCTTCTATTTAAACTGCGGTTGACCTTCCTGATGGTAAAACAACACAGGTTAGCAGACCTACCAACGTCCTTGTATAGGTTCCTTGATTTCAAATGTGGAAGAATTCAAACAGATAATTCAGAGCATGAGTGCTTATCGCTCGTGAAATCTGTGTTGTATTTCTCATCTGCTGTAGTGGCATCTCCAAGAAAGGAAAGCACGAAAATCATTACAAGTGAAATCTCAGGACAGGCAACATGTTCATCTCTTACCAGACATTAATACATTTTGAAGTGTTTTGGAATACTTGCATGTACTTGTCCAGTCTTATCAGCAAAACTTTAAGCCTGGAAACTCACAGCCATTCAGTTTGGCGTGGTGAGGCTAAAACAATACAAGAGGTCAGCTGTGAACTTCCTCAGCATCCCATCAACAGTTACTTCTGGGGGAGGGAGGCCTCAGAGGCCAAGCTTCTTTAATCTCATTCCCTGAATCTATAGGTAAGGCACAGGATGAATAATCTATCAAAATCAACATAAACCTGGGGCGCCTCGTTGGCTCAGTTGGAAGAACACGCAACTCTTCATCTTGGGGTCCTGAATTCGAGCACCAGGTTGGATGTAGAGACTACTCAAAAAAAAAAAAATAAAATAAATGTGTAAAAGAATGAACATAGATCTAAAAGTGAAAACATCCTGGATTCTTTAACTTCTTAAAATGCACACAAAAGAGCTGAACTCCCCATTGCTGTGTCTCTATTTACTTTCAGAGATGCTTGCCTGGGAATAATATTAATAACTTTTCCATCACTACAACTTGCCCATATTGTATAGCTGTGAGACCAAAATGTGGAGGTCCTGACTTTACTACCCAGAAAACCATGAACTGAATTTGATGGTCAAGAATCTAGTTTCTCTTGGAGCAATGACCATTCCTCATATATAACATTCATATAAAATATAAAAATTCATTTATTCATATGTAACATGAAAATAATAAGGCAATATCATCTTTAGGTAGTCAAGACAATAATAATTTGAAAGCCCCTGTGATGATGAAGAAGCAAAAAAATATGAATACATTAATCATTACTAAAATGGAAGAAGAATATGGCACCCTCCTGGTTATTTTACAAACCAGGAAAATATCTTTTTGAGCAAGTTGTCATTTTCACCTCATCAATTTCCACTCCTAATTATGACATGATCAACCGTTCGTTGGAGCTTCATTTCCCTTAATTTTCTTCTTCTCCTCTTACTCAGCACTTCTCTGAATTAGTGCTTCATTTCCAACTAATGACCACTGTAAGCTATTAGCAGCAGCTGATACTCCTCTCTCACCCCTCATTTCCTACCTTAAATTCCTAAATTTTGCAGCCATCCTCTCATGAAGTAATAAAAGGTACCTACCTAGTGGGATTATAAGGCACTGTGGGGACTCCCACACCCGCTTATACACACCTACACACACCTCCCCAACGCAGGCTGCCCCCCACCCAAGTCCCACTACAATCTGTCTGCTAAAATGAAAAACCTCCATGAAAAGTAACACAATAGGATCATCAATTATATATACCTCAGTGTGGACAGGTAGCTCATTTCTTACAACAGGGTTTAAAGAGGAAGACCAGAGGATTCCAGACAGCTGTAGGGATGGGACGAGGTCAGAGCTCAACAGGTTAGTGAAGGACATAGAACAGAAAGCTAACCCAGATGATCACAGAAGTCTCAGTTTTGCTTAGAGATGCACATACACACAAACACACAAAGGTGTGCCCAAATAAGAGTTGAATTCCATTTTTTATCACATCATTCCAGGGCTCTTGGAACCTGCCTCCATCACAGCCCTAAAATATTCATGTGATTTACATTCACATCTCTCCCACAAAACTACAGATGCCTTGATGGCATAGGCTTGTCTTAATTTTTTAAATATGTGTCTTAGCGCTAAACAGAGAACATATCAGAATTACCCAGAGTTTCATAAAAGTACAGATTTCCAGGTCCTACTCAATAGTCCCCAGACTTAATAAAGTAAGTCCTATAGGAATATGGTCTGAGCAGCTGTGTATCTTATAGCTCTCGGAATGACTGTGATATATAGCAGGAGTTGAGAATAATTATATTAAAAAGATGTTGCATGAAAGAAATAGCTCTGACTATCCTTTTTACCTACTGTCTACACTGGGAAATGTCAACAGAATTGTGGCATTGCATAACTCTGGAGGGCCTCATTCACATAAGCTACAGTATGAATGGGACTCCCTGGAGTTATGTGACACAGCAGCTCCAAAGGTACACAAAGGCTCTGGGTACACAAAGTCAACAGGGAAAAAATTTGCCAATGACTCCAGGTTTTTAGCCTTTGTAACTTCAAAAATTTACATCCAGGGAATGTCAATTGGTGCAGCCACTATGGAAAATAGCATAGAGGTTCCTCAAGAAATTAAAAACAGAACTACCATAGGATCCAGCAATCCTACTTTTGGGTATTCATCCAAAAGAAATACTAATTAAAAAAATATGTGCACCCCCATGCTCCCTGCATTGTTTACAATAGCCAAGACATGAAAGCAACCTAACCCAAGTGTCCATACAAATATGAATGGATCAAGAAAATGTGGTGTATATACATGTGAACTACCATAGGATCCAGCAATCCTACTTTTGGGTATTCATCCAAAAGAAATACTAATTAAAAAAATATGTGCACCCCCATGCTCCCTGCATTGTTTACAATAGCCAAGACATGAAAGCAACCTAACCCAAGTGTCCATACAAATATGAATGGATCAAGAAAATGTGGTGTATATACATGTGAACTACCATAGGATCCAGCAATCCTACTTTTGGGTATTCATCCAAAAGAAATACTAATTAAAAAAATATGTGCACCCCCATGCTCCCTGCATTGTTTACAATAGCCAAGACATGAAAGCAACCTAACCCAAGTGTCCATACAAATATGAATGGATCAAGAAAATGTGGTGTATATACATGTGGACATAAATTAGACAGATATATATATAGAGAGAGAGAGAAAGAAAGAGAGATGATATGTATATATAGAGAAAAATGACATATAAATATAGAAAGAGATGATACAGATAGAGATATACACACACTGGAACACAATTCAGCCACAGAAGGAAGGAAATCTTGCCACTTCTGACAACATGATTGGACCTAAAGAGCATAATGTTCAGTGACATAAGTCAGACAGAAAAGAATGTCTTTTCTCAATTATACGTGGAATCTAAAACAATGACAACACCAACAAAAGAAAGCAGACAAAAACAAAATAAGATCACAGAACAAGATCAAATTGGTGGTTGCCAGAGGCTGTGAAGGGAGAGTGGATGGAATGGGTGAAGTGAGTCAAAAGGCATAGACTTCCAGTTATAAAATATGTAAGTCCTGGGTATGTAACGCACAACACTGCAACTCTAGTTAACAATACTGTATTGTATATTTGAAAGTTGCTAAAAGAGTAGATCTTAAAGGTTCTCATCACAAGAAAGAAAAAAACTGTAACTATGTGTGGTAATAGGTGTTAACTAGACTTACTGTACTCATTTGCAATGTATACAACTGTCACATCATTATGTTGTATTCCTAAAACTAATACAATTTGTCAAGTATATCTCCATTTAAAATAATAATATATCTTAAAAAAGAAAAAACCTACTCTGGCATGGATCAAAAAGAAAGCTTTCCGTGAAAATAAAAGGAGCTAGCCTTTGTCTCCTCTACAATTCTGCCCTGCACAACCTCAGACTACAGCAGAATTGCCACTGCCTTATTGATTACCAAACAGTATGATACTAAGGCATTGCATCTTTTGCTGCTAAGCGCTTCTAGGTCCTAACTTCCTACCTAATGATTGCTTTTTCCTTCCTGGAAGTTTACTGAGACCTCCCCTGAGGAAAGTGCAGCCCACTCCCCTTCCAAACTCTGCTCCTTTATGACCTGTCTCTTCCAAACATAACAAAACAAGCACTTTACCCAAAGCACTGATGGCTTGGAAAATGGATTGCAGCTGTCATTTTGCTCTAGTAGACCAAAAGTCAACTTCCAAATGTAGTAATGTGTTTGCAAGAACAGTGTAAGTGGCACCAATGTTCATAAAACAGCGGACATTGATACTTGGAGGAATTCTCTTCTATAACAGGATTTGTGTTCCACTGCAAATACATCGAGTCTTGGGCAGACAGTCTGAAGATGAGGGGCCTTAGAATCATAGGGCAGATTGCTTGGATTCATATGTTATTGCTAGAGCCAACTCATCATTTTTCCTCCAAATTCTCTACAGTACTATTTTTCAAATGTTAATGTGCTTACTAATTACCTGGGAACCATGTTAACGTACAAATTCTGATTCTGTAGGTCTGAGGCTGGGCGTGAGGCTGCAGTTCTCACAGGCTCTCAGGTGATGCTGACGCTAATTGCCACAGGCGCATGCTGAGCAGTAAGTACTGAAGTACTGCATAGTTAGCACATAAAAAACTCTGGTAAATTCTCTCGAGCTCATAACAACTTCAGATACCTAAGTCCAAAAGAATGCCTTCGCCCCACCAGGTCTTATGAAGGTAATCTGAAAAGGTGATGAACTAAAAACAAAAAATTTTCAAACTGTTTTTCAAAGACTGACTTCATCACTACCATCACATGTTTGCATAAATTCTAAGGGCAGAAATTAGGTAACAGCCTCAAATTGTAATTGTGAAATATTCACCTTCCAATTATTCTCCCTACTGCTACTGACGACTTAAAATCTTTACCAAAACAGTAATTTAGAATGTGCTTGAAAGAACTTTAACATGCAATCCAAGGTAGTCAGAATTCTATTCTACGAGAAAATATCCAGTCCTTCTAGAAAGCCACTCTGCACACAGCAGGCTCTTCCAGAGCATTAGAGCCACACATGGAGAAAAACAAAATAAAGTTACAGTGGAAACTATGCCACACAGGCAGCAATGCACAGCAGAATCTGTGGACAGCTCGGGTTTGCTCTGAGCACCACGTTCCCTCTTCCCTCACCTTTGTTCCTGATTCTGAATTCACCCCTGTCTGCACAACAATCATAGAGGATATTTCTGAAAGTTTTATTGGGGATAGTCTAAACTTGCCTTTGGGGTGAGAAAGGTGAAGCAGATGTGTGGGAGTCCTCCTCCACAGGTATATTCTTTCCTTTTGTTGAGAGATTCGGACTGAGACCACAGTACCGATCAAAATTTTGATAGTGGGTGTGTTTTAGATCAAAATGTATCATGAATCAAAAAGTAATTTTGTACTGGCGAATGAAACCCAGCCGGATGTGTGTCCTAATGTACTAATGTTACTTCCCTGCATAAGATAAAGTGGTTAAGCCAGTAGTATAGACCCTGCTTCCTCTGTCATTGTCTGAGTACTGAATAAGCCACACACAGTTCAACAGAACAGCTTCAGGGGTTAGAGAGAAGCTGATCTGTCTGATGCACAAAAGTGAAGTGGGGAGATTTTGTACAATGTCTACACAATGCCATATCTCTGTTCAGTAGGGACCACACCAGTCTGGTCAATTGACCCCCCCAAGCTCATCAGCCTAGGACAAAGCAGGACAATTTTTCCCCCACTGTCTCAATTATAATGCCAAAATCCCACATCCTAGAAAGCCCCTCAGTCTGGGGCAAAACAGGACAACTGTTCATCCTAGCCCTAAATCCTGACTCTACTTCTCTGGTCCTACCTATGATGTGAAACACCTATGCAGCTAAGCCCATCTCCAAAAAAGCCTCTTCTATCTGAAGGGTACATATACCTATTCCCATGAGACTTTCCTACCTCAGTGAAAGAAATGGAAGCAGAAGGGTAGCAGACAGCATATGGATCTTTTTTCTTCCTTTTTTATACATGCATCACATAAGTAAAAGTTTTTCAATCCCTGAGTGAGAGTACTGAATAGTTCAACTGGGGGGTGAGAGACAGAGAACTGTAGTTACAAACTACTGATCTGGGTCCATGAAGCCATGCTGAAAGCATACCCCATTCTCAACATGGCTCACTTAGACATTCTGACTTTCTCCTGCATCACGCCCTGCCTCAAGCATTGCCATGACTGGAGTCCGGATGTTGTGAACCTGACTGTCGGTTGTGTAGGTGGCCACAGTCCATCTCACCTGCTCCAAACTCCCAGCTCATCTCCAGCTCTCCCCGAACTTCCATCTCCTCTCCAGGGACCATTAATGGTAGAGTCCACCAACACCCACAAAGGAATACTGAATCCTAACAAAAGTAATTATCCTCTGAAGAGTCTGTACCTCAGAGAATTTTTTAAATGGGAATTAGAGGATTACATGAATTACAAAATATGTTGCAAAGGACGACATGGTAGAGGGAAGGAGGAGCACAGTGTAAGAGTTGTCGGCTTTACTCCAGTGACTGTCTTCTTCTCAGTAGAGTCACAAGGTTTCTGTTTTCCTTTCACAAATTCAACTGTTTATTGAGCCTCATGCTGAACTAACTGTGTCCTCTAATTATAGTGGGGGGGAGGGGGAGCCAGTCAAGTAACATCCCAAGGAATCTTTCACTAGAAGAGAATTAATGAGGTGGCTGAGAGGGAAAGAGGGGTGTAACAAAGCTCCTCAGAGATAATTTAGAATTCTCCAGTACTGAGTATTCTAGATGGGCTTGCACCTTATCTTCCATGGCATCCCTAAACACACATTTGCCTGTGGGAGTCCTTTCTCCATACTCCAGGCACTTGTACTGGGCCACAGGGAGTCCTGGGCTCTCTCTGATCCAACCTACATAAAAAACATCTGGTCTTAATAAATCTGAGCACCCAATTTGACCTGAAAAACTTTGGTCCTCCTTTCCATGAATGTCCACACCAGAAGGTAAAAGAAAATAATAGAAGACATAATTCTAACCAAGTCATTTTCCTCTTGGGAAAAAAAATATCTAGTTGTGAAAATTGCTGACCTGTCCCTTTGTGGATGACTATGTGTTGCTATTAACTTGTTAAAAACCAGTGGTTAGCCCTGGTTAATTCTGTGGTTAATGCTTCATCTCCTTTTTTTGAAAGTGGGCATTCTTCCTAAATTCTCTCTGTATACCTACAACTTTGCACTCCTATACTAAGTCTCTTCCTACAGGAGACTGACAGTCATGCTAGGTTGAGCCCTAACAGATGGCTTTGTGGTGCTGTGAACCAGCTTGGACCAGTGATCATAATTTACTCCAATCCATCCATCCCAGGTTTTCCAAGCATGCACACCTGCCCCATAACTCACTCAGCCAAGTCCTGATAGAGCACTTCCTTTTCACTTCCTGTCATGATGTTCCATTCACAGAGAGAGTCACACATTGAAAAGAAATAATTCACTTTCTGCAGATTAACTCTGAGCCACATCGTGTTGGGCCAGCAGCTGGCTCTTTTCCATTTCAGCTATTCCCACTCATTTGCCATTCTGATTCACTGGATGGGTCCCAGGCAGCAGAAGATGGCTTTGAGCCCTGCTTAGGTGGCTCAAACCCTACATCAAGCAAGAGGAGTCCAGAGATCCAATCACACCAAAGGCACCAAAGCACCCTGGCTTCTCAAGGGGGATATCCGGAATAAGACAATTCATTTCTCATTTCAAAATGACCACAGAATCCTTTAACTGGACCCTAGCCAACTGAAGCAACAGGAAATCTAATTCTTCAGCAGTAACACAAGACTACTAAAAGTTGAAGAAATTCTCATCATCATTTTCACCAAATGGCATCCTGTAAAGGTCCCATAAGGCTACACTTGCTGAGGGGCTCTGTTACAGGTGAAGGGAAACTATAACAAGGTCCTTCTGGCACTTAAAGGAACAAACTGCTCTCACTGCTTGCAATGGATCTGTCTTACATGAAATTTTATGCTATAGAGAGGCTCCTGTGTGTTTACTGATGTGTTTGTCCTGCATTGACCAATTAGGGAGGAAATAACATACTGCAAGGAAAAGGACCCCTACATAGTTCCTTAAGTGCTTATTTTATGACAAATGAAAAAAATGGGCATACCAAAATAAAAAACAATCAAGATAAAGCCCTAAGATATTTTAATATGCTTTTTGAGTTTTATAGCAATTTTCCTTAACTCTATACTTTGTGTTTTCCAATAGTGTTAAAGAGCATTCACAAATTGACTTAAATATACTTGCATATTACATAAAACCTGACTATACCTGACTTAGTGCTATGTGTATACCTGTGTGTTTGTAGAGCTAAGAATCTTAGCACCAGGGGCGCCTGGGTGGCTTAGTCGGTTAAGCGTCCGACTTTCACTTAGGTCATAATCTCGCGGTTCGTGGGTTCGAGCCCCGCGTCAGGCTCTGTGCTGCCTGCCAGCTCAGAGCCTGGAGCCTGTTTCAGTCTGTGACTCCCTCTCTCTCTGACCCTCCCCTGCTCACGCTGTCTCTCTCTCTCTCCTAGAAATAAAGAAAACATAAAAAAAAAAAAAAAAAAAAATCTTAGCACCATACCCAAGACTGAACAGGAGTTATATACTTCATCTCTGTCTCTTTATTCTGAATATATTGTATGTAACAGATATACTTTGTTCCAATGAGCTTGAAGCAGATATAAGAGCAGCAAAGCAAACTGACAGATTGCTAATAATTAAAAACTTAGGATGTGATACATACATCCCATGTATCTTTTCAAACAAAAATCATACAACTATTCATTTTAGGACCTAATTATTAACATATAAATCTTATAAAACTTATAAACTTATAAAATACATCACATAATTTCAGAGAGCCAGCAGAGTGTCACAGTCAGACATAGAAGGGTTAGAGTCCTAGGCTAAGAATTAAGTAATTTTGTGAGCTAAGGAAAGTCACTTAACTTCTTTGGGCCTCATTTTCCTCATCTTTAAAATGATAAGAATAACATGTGCCCTAATGGTGTTGTAAGGACTAAAGAAGGATGCATATAAACCATTTAGCATCGTGGCTGGCACATATTACATGCTTAATAAAATGATATACACTGTAAAGTTCATTATATCTTTATAATTATTTAGTAAGATTTAAAATGCATAGCTGACATCAAAAAAATATTTTAGCAACATTCACAATTATTGACAATGTATTATGCTCCAAGTGCTATTTTATTCATGGGAACTATAAAGAATAATCAAAGTTTCTTGCATTCAATGAAATCATTATATAAAGAGCTTTTTGAATTATACTTAAAATATTCCTACCTGCAAACTGATGAAGCCACTCTGGAAAACAGCATGGAGATTCTTCAGAAAGTTAAAAATAGAACTACCTCATAATCCAGCAATTTCACTACTAGGTATTTACCCAAAAGATTCAAAAATACCCATTCAAAGGGGCAACAACAACCCGATTTTATAGCAGCATTATGTACAGTAGCCAAATAGTGGAAAGAGGCCAAATGTCCATCCACTGACAAATGGTAAAAAACTGTGGTATGTATACACAATGGGATATTACTCAGCCATAAAAAGAATGAAATCCTGACATTTGTAGTGATATGGATAGAGTTAGAGAGTATTATGCTAAGTCAAATAAGTCAGTCACAGAAAAACAAACACCCTATGATTTCACTCATATGTGGAATTCAAGAAACAAAACAAATAAGCAGGGGGAAAAAAGAGAGAGAAAGGCAAACCAAGGAATAGGCACTAAACTACAAAAAACAAACTAATGGTTACCAGAGGGGAAGGGGGCAGAGTGAAATAGGTAATGGAGATTAAGGAGGACACTCATGATGAGAAGTGTTGAATCGCTAAATTGTACATCTGAAACTAATAATATACTATATGTTAACTAATTGGAATTTAAATAAAAACTAAAAGAAAATATTCTTCCCAAATGAAGAAAATGAGAAAATATGGATGCCTGGCTTTCCCTCACACAACTTTCCATTTATATACAAACACAGAGACAAAGAGAAATCTAGAGTTTCAATAGTTCTAAAAACTAAGAATACTGAAATATGGACCAGTGATCTACCAGACATTAAGCAAATCCATGACGAAGCCATGAGGCAGAAAGAAGGACCCTAAAGAAGTGGCAGAGGTAGAGGAATAGACTCTGTTCAGCAACTGCCAGTGAAAAGCTCTTCCTCTCTGCAAAAGCTAAGGAAATGTCCATGCCTGAGCTTTCTAGGTTGGCCAGTATCATTTCTCTGCCATTTCTATGAACCTCATCAAATCCCACTCTTTTTCACTCAATGTACACTGGTTCTCTTAACTTTTTATCTTCAAATAATTCTAGACCTACAAAGAGTTACATAGTACAGAGAATTCCCATATATTTGGCCAGCCTCCCCTAAATGAATATCTCACATAATATAAATATCAAAACTAAGAAATTAACATTGATACAATATCACTAACTACACTACAGACTTTATTTAGTTTTCACCAGTTTTACTACTAACGTCCCCTTTCTGCTTAAGGATCTAACTGCTATTGCACTGAGTTGATTAAATTAGATGATTGATAATACAATTCATATTGCATTTAGTTGTCATGTCTCCTCAGTTTCCTCTAATCTGTGGCAGCTCCTTTGTCTTTCCTTGCATTTCATCACCTTAACACTTTTTTTAAATCACCTTAACACATTTAAAGAGTACTAGCCCATTATTTTTATAGCATGTCTCCCAGTTTGGGTTAGCCTAATGTTTTCTCATAATTAGGTCGCAGCTATGTACTACTGGAAATGACACTGGAGAGATGGCATGCCCTTCTCAGTGCCTCATATTGAGAAATACAGGACACTGATAGGTCGTAAATGGTGATGTTAACCTTGATCCCTGGTTAAGACGGTGTCACCCAAGTTTGTCCACTGTAAAGTTATCATTTTCCCCTCTGTATTTAATAAATATTTTGTTTGAGTCTCCCTTATTTTTTTATCTCTCATATTAGAAATTCCCTGTTTCACCTGCACTTCCATGTACATTTTACATTTAGACTCAACCATGACCTCACAACAGTCATTCCCAAGGTCAGTGGGGTTTCATGTAAGGGTTGGATGCCTCACAGTGAGAAAGAGGCAAGCAAGTAACTGTCTGAATTCTTTCAACTACAAGCTACATAAACCCAGTTCAAACAAGCTTAGTAAAAAAGGTATTTATTGGCTCACATAACTGTGAAGGCCAATCGTGGATTTGTTAAGAAATTGTCAAATATCTGGGCTAAAATAACACCATTAAATCTTTCTCACTCCTCTCAACTCTGCTTCTCCCTTTGTGTGTATTTTGTTCTGTACAGTTTCTGTCCACATAGATTGGAATATGACTGACCAAGAGCTCTGGAGCCACATCCTGTCAACCTAGCAACCCTGTGCATAAAGGCATTTCCACTGCTGGGTATCCGTATATCAGTTCAGTAAATGATTCTGTTTGGCTCCTTACCCTATACAGGGCCACCACTGAGCCAATCTCAATAACCCATGGAATAGTCCAATCTGTTAGCTTATTCTACTTGTACTTCTTTGTTGTGTTTTCCTCATCTTTTACAATAAACATGTATTACTCTTAAAATACATTCTTATTAAGTGGTAACTGAATAAAATAGACATTACATTTTCAGTGATAAAAATGTTCATTATAAAAGCTCATAAATCCTTTGCACTTTGTATCTAGAATCTCATGAACTGTTTCATGGTCTTGCAGGAGGTAAGAAACCTTATTAGGTGTCCCTATTGATGTGATCTTCTATGGGAACTCCCAACGCAGCCACCTCAAAGGCAGCCACTGAGGCAGCAGAACTGAGTCTGACAGCCGAACACCCCATTAGAACTTCATCACTTGATTCTCTGAGGCCTCTGTCCCACTTCTCCATCCCAGTGTAATTTACCCGCAAGAGAAAAAATAAATAAAAAGTATGCTTTCACTCTCTATTTAACATTCAGTTATAAGCAGAGATCACTGACTTTTTTGTAATGTTCATTGTTAAAGGAAAGAGGAATAATTACTCAGCAGAAAACCTAGTAAGATGTTTAGAGAGCCTGAAAATCTAGGTGGAAATCTGAATCAGCAAAAACCTAGTGGGGAAGGTTTATCTAGGGAAAAATAATTAGTTACCCTGAAGAGACTAAAATTAGACTATAAACTCACCACTTGGAAGATTCTGGAATACTGTACTTTAAGAACTACTGACCTGTTAAAAAAAAAAAATCACTGGGAATTCTCCCAACAAACAGGATCATATATTACAGCCACAGCAAAGCCAAGAAGGCACTAAAGAGATTTTTAACAAACGTTACCAATGCACAGGGAAGATTATACCTTTGTCTATATATCTTGTGCCTTTATTGAATCAAGAACACGATGGCAACAATGCCAGACCTAGATATTTCAGTCCAAATTATATCTCCAAGTAAAAAATGCTTGATCTTTCCTAAAGTCAGCCACAGTCCCAAAAGCATCTGGTAAATTTGAATAATGTATGGACAGAGAAGGATTATATAGTCTTTCAAGACATAAATACCATTGACTGTTAGACCTTTAATCCTCCTTTGCCTCCCAAAAGTAAACCTACATTAAAAGAAATCAAATCCAATACAATCAATCTCATGTTACACTTTTTGAAAATACACTACAACACTCTGCAACAACATGCGTATAACTTTATGCACGGTTAGTAGTAGCTTTGTGTAGTCAAAACTATAATCTAGGCTTTATTTCCTATTTTCTCCTATATGTACACAAGGACATGTTTCGGATCCATGCAAACTGGTATCCTTGATCCTCAGAGGCCAAACATGTCTGCATTGTGGTTCATTCAAATTCCCCTGGCTAATTCCATAATTACCTTAATTAAGCATAATTAACTATTACTTAAAATAACTTTAATTAAGCTACCATAATTAGCTAAAAGGGCACAGTGATTTTAAGGGTTTCATAACAAATCTTTTGTTCTTGCGTCTATCTCCTTGGATGCAGCAGACTTGCATTGCTTTATTTCTGAACTCTTCCTCTCTTCAGGGAAAGAAATGGGACTAAGTTAATCACCATAAACCCACACTGAATTAACTTCCTTTTTGTTACCCTCATTATCTAGATGTTAAATTGCAAGTGATTTCTGGAATATTGAGTTTATTGACTTTTATGAACTTACATAAAACTTCTATAGTAAATAAAACTCCAAATGCAGAGGACAGACAATTAAAGTACAAAACTGTTTTCTTACCCAGGCATCTAGTGGTAATGATTCTGAGGTTTTCTCTGGTAAGCGCTTTAGTTAGGTAAGTAAAAGTTGAGAAAATGTCATATAAACAATCATACTCTTCTCATTAGAGAGAGAATGAAGAAGACATGGGGCTTCGGTAAAAGATTATATTGAGTTCACATCCTTGGCTCTTTCTTTAACTTGCTAAGTTGGACAAGTATTTTATTTAATGTTTATTTATTTTTGAGAGAGAGAGAGAGAGCATGAGCAAGGAAGAGGCAGACAGGGAGACACAGAATCTGAAGCAAGCTCTAGGCTCTGAGCTGTCAGCATAGAGCCTTATGTGGGGCTGGAACTCATGAACCATGAGATCATGACCTGAGCGGAAGTCAAGACACTCAACCCACTGAGCCACCCAGGCACCTCACTGGACAAGGTCTTTGAGCATTAATTGAATTTCCTTTTCTTTGAAGGATTCTGCTTTGAAGATACATTATGAGGACTCAGGGAGATAAAATTTGACAAGTATATGGCACTCTGTAACACCAAAGAAAAATGGTGGTGCCTTTTCTTCTACCTCCTTCATTCTTCTCTCAGATATTAATTCATGACTTGGAATGGCTTCCAAAATAGGTGGAGGAAAATTAGAGATGGCTAAAGAACCTCCATTAAATGAATACACAGAAAATTCTTTGAAAGAAATCAACCATCAACGACCCCAATTCCCCATATATTACACTTTGTCTCTCTTCTGTGTTTTTCATCACATAATTCTCCCTATGTGTAGTGCTCTCTTTTAGCTATCTGTAGCTGGTAAGCTCCTACTCATTGATTAAGATTCAAATAGAGTCATCTCCCCCCAGAAGCTGCCTGAACTGATACAATTTTTATCATCTGCTCCCCTCAAAAAAAAGCCAAATTAGATGTTTTTTCATTAAGCTAACATGTTGAAAATATGTATAGTTCCTACAAATATCAGCATATCATGGCCCTGAATATATATCCATCGTTGCCTTACTAAATGTCATCAATATTGCCGACTTATGTGTCTGTTTCCCTCACTTGATTGAACTCCTTTAGGACTAAAGTTGGTGATTTTCATTATTTTATCCACATTACCTGGCATAGTGCAGGCACAGAGAAGGCATTCAATAAATATATCTTCTATGAATGAATGAATAAATTACGAATGCAATACAGTGGTTTAGAGTATTAGCTTCAGAGCCACAAATATGTGGGTATCCATCCCAGCTCAACTATCTTGGACAAATAACCTTAAGTCTCCATTTCTTCTTCAAAAATAGGAATATTACTTTACAGGTAACGTTGGCAGGATTATGGGTGACAATACATGCAAAGTATGTAAAGTGCTTAGCACATTCAATAAATGATATGGCAGGGGGGNTATATATATATATATATATATATATATATATATATATATACACATGTGTGTGTGTATATATATATATATAGTATATGTGTATGTGTGTAATTTCATTTTCTAGCAATAGATTAAAGTGAAAGATGTAATTTTGGACATTGATGCTCCTTCTAGCTATATCAAAGAATTGACTGCCTTGTCCTGGGAGACACAGTATAGCAATTTGAGACTTGGGACTCTGTCCTTTGGAATGAGCGACAGTATTCCTTATTTAAGAAGAAATCTATATCATCTTGTGTCCTGTGTGGAAGAGCAAGAAAAACCTAGGCTTTGAAATCAGATCAAATAGGTTTCAAAGCTGAATCCACCACTTTCTAGCTGAGACTCTTGATAAATCACTAAACTTTCCTGAACCTGTTTCTCAAGCAAATGCTAATGCCTGATTTCCATGGATTAAGTGAGATGCTGCACAATGGAGCACCTACTATACTGTCCGCACCCAACAAGCAATGAGAAAGTGTGACCTTCCCTCCACCACCGCTCTATAAACTCTACGAAGGGCATGATGGTGTCCACACTGCACCCATCCCCTTGTACACAGCTTTCCTGGGAAGGCTGTTGGAGGAAGGGAGAAGAGAGTGTCCTGCGGCTAAGTCCACGGCCCTAAAATGCTGATTCCAGAAAACTCAACTCAATCTACTTTGTCACTTTTGTTCTATCCTATATTATTATTGTGTCTGTATTAGGCAGCAGCAAGACGGTATTTATAGGAAAATAATGGAAAAGAACTCAAGAAATTAATATATGAAAACAAAAAGGGCAAGAAAGTCTGTGATTTGTTTCCTACAATGTCATGACTTCCCCTCATGCAATGACCACAAACACATGATGGCCTTCAGATCCATCCATCATCCCTCCAGGGCATATATACACTGCTTTCTCCAGATTTCTTGATTCCTTGACTTCTCAGTTTCAAAACAGCGTAGCTTCAAAAGTTCTTTGAACCATTCTTCCACTTTACCTTTAATCCTTTTAATAAATTATAGGGGTATAATCCCATGCTCATTCATCATAATTTCTCTTTGCTTCTTTTAACATACAGTGACAAGGCAAAGAAAAAAAATGTCCTAGAGCATAGTGTTTGTTAAGGGTCCCCTCACTCTGCAAATCCTGATCCCATCTCACTGCCAGCTGCCTTGTTTGGTTGGTATTGGAAAATGAAACATGGGGAACTCTATACCAAATACCTAGGTCTCTTCCTAGGTCTCTGCCCAACTGTGTTCCTACCCCAGTGAAACTGGTAAACAATTCCAACAAATCTTCATTGATTC
Source organism: Crocuta crocuta (assembly GCF_008692635.1). Taxonomy (NCBI): domain Eukaryota; kingdom Metazoa; phylum Chordata; class Mammalia; order Carnivora; family Hyaenidae; genus Crocuta; species Crocuta crocuta. Next base: position 4,955,058 of record NW_027527388.1, on the reverse strand, counting down.
TTCAAAAACAGTAACTTTTGGCACTGGAGATACAGCGGTAATTAAAAGCAGACCCATTATCTGCTCCTAAGTATCCCATAGACTAGTGGGGAAGACAGATGTTAATCACAGAGCCATATTAAGCTTATAGTTTCAGGCTGTAATATGATGTCACTGTGCTCATGAAAAAAAAGAGGAAATGGGTGTTTGGGATATCATGACACATCATTGTGAAGCAAAATAAAGAAGGAAAGAATCTTGCTATCTACCTGTGATGGTTAATCCTCTATGTCAATTTGGTAGGCTTGGTGCCCAGTTGCGTGGTCAAACACTACTCTAGATGTTGCTGTGAAGGTATTTTTTACATGTGATTAATATTTACAATCAGCTGACTTTAAGTAAAGCAGATAGACTCAGATAGGTGAGCCTCAAGAAATCAGTTGAAGGCCTTAGGAGTAAAGTTAGGACTAGGATCTCCCAAAGAAGAAATTCTAGCTTCAAATTGCAACACAGAAATCCTGCATACTTCCAGCCTGCTGGCTTTCCCTTCGGATTTCATACTTAAGACTGCAACATCAACTCTTACCTGAATTTGCAGCCTACTGACTTGCCTTAAGGATTTTAGACCTACCAACTCCCAGGATTATATGAACCAATTTCCCCTCCCCAAACAATTACAAGAAGCCAATTCTCTAGAAAATTCTGACAAATGTATTACTGTGCTCCCTACACCATACATGCATCCCTCACCACACACACACATAAAAACACACACCCCGGGGCTACAAACTCTAAACATCAAAATGCTGCCTATGCAATAGTGGCTCTACCTTGATCCACGCAACACATTTTGATTTCTCTCAATGCTGGAAACTACAATAACCCAGGAAAACATCCTGGCATGTGTAAGAGTATACTAAATGGAACATCTCTTGTTGTCTCAAAGCTTTAGCTAAAGCCCTAAAGGTAAAGACAAACATTGTAAAGTACAATACTCCAAAAAGATATGCCAAAACACCTATATGGAAACACCTATGTACGATTTGCTAACAATTGGCCCAAAGCTAGTTAGGCAACATTTAACTCATTCCCCATCAGGAGATGGATGGAAAGGGCTACCAGGAGATGGATGAGCAAAGACTGTTGAGTCAAGAATACTTTACTGCAAGAGGCTGGGTAGGGTTCACATCAGGAAGTCAGGTTGAAGTAGGTCAATCAATCAGGGAACAATGTTGTGTTATCAGTTTTACTACAGTATCACCCTAGAACCCAGAAGTGCCCCAGAAGAGAGGGGGTCAGCTGTACAGCATCATCTCAGAGAGAACACACATGACAGACCACACCACTGCCAGTCAGATAAGCCCTTCTCCTCCACTTTTTGTTCATCCTTGTCTCTGACCCTGAAAGCCTCAAACAGCAGTGAGTAGGGAAGGACAAAAATGCCTGCCACCCTCCCCATGCAGATTTCTGGTCTGGGAAGAAACTTTTAACTTAGACAAGTGGGACTAGATTATTAATACATGAGGGGCACCTGGGTGGCTCAGTAGGTTAAGCGTCCAACTTCAGCTCAGGTCATAATCTCACAGTTCATGGGTTCAAGCCCTGCATCGGGCTCTGTGCTGACAGCCTGCTCAGAGCCTGGAGCCTGTTTCAGATTCTGTGTCTCCCTCTCTCTCTGACCCTCCCCTGCTCACGCTCTCGCTTGCTAGCGCTCGCTCTCTCAGAAATAAATAAAACATTTAAAAAATTTAGATTATTAATACATGAAATGAGAAGTTAATGGATCTGTCACATCCTTTAAAAAAAGTGGTTTAAAAGGAACCTTACCCAAGATTCTACCCTAAAAAACAGTCTTGCCCTCTCTGTGTCATTTAGTTTCTCAAAACTGCAGCTTCTTTTCCTCTTTCATTTCTTCTACTGAGCATGTGCTCCAAATTCCCATCTTACTCAACCTTCCTAGACCAAATGACTTGGAGTTATAGTTCCATCTTACCCTAACATAATTTTTAAAGCACACTTAAATAAAATGAATTATCATTTTGAAATTGAGATACAACATGATTTTTCTGTAGGCTAAAAATTACGTCTGAAGAACTAGTAACAGTAATAAAAAAGAGAAGATTTTTTTTGGATTTTACCAGAAAACAGAAAAGCAGGTAGAAATTATCCATTTACTAAAAACACTTATGGAAACAAACCTCACGTTATGTAACCTATGTTTAAGAAATAAAGCTGCCTGTGAATACTTTTCCTAACAGCAGCAGATTTAAGGTTAATCAGAAAAAGGCATATAGCTACATACCCACATACATGAAATAAGTAATAGTTGTTTTTATATTGTTTATGCAATGACAGATTGGATGGATGATGATGAGAGAAAGAGAGACACAGACAGACAGTGGGTGCACCAGCCAGCTATCAGTGCATTGTTTTATACTGTGAGAGATTCAAAGTTCATAAAACATGAAAGTATCAGAAATAATGGTAAAATGAGTAGAAATGATGAATTTAGGTAATGAGCGGAGATTCTTCTAATTAAAATATAATAATAGTAACTATAATAATTACTTTTTATAGTCTTTTAAATGTTTGAATTTGAAGAGCATTGGTCAATGGGCCAGATAATTTGATAATCACCGCTCTTCTATTTACTAGTTAGGCCACTTTAAACAAGCCACTTAAATTCTCTGGGCCACCATTTTACTTATGTATAAAATGGATAGATTAGATCAATCTTTAAAATTACATCTATAATCTTTCATAAATCAATTTCACACCTAAACTCTCCCCTTCTTAACATGATACCCCATTTCTCTGAGCTCTTATCTTCCCCTTCCTGTAGTAAAGGACATTATATGGTGCCAAAGACAGGAAGGAGTCTTGCAAAGAATGTAAATGAAATCTCAACCTCTGTCCCAACTGCACTGATTTGTGCTGATATGTTCTTTTTCTCAGTCTTCATTTGATCTCCTAATGGGGTGCCTCACCAGAGAATAAACTTGCTTGGTTTTCCTCCTTAGGGCTAGTTAAAGAGGAAGTGCTGGAAGGTCCCCACTGGCCATTCTAATGGAGCAGATACCCTTTGATGTGCTGAAGGCCACCTCCAGAGAGTAGATGTAGGACAGTTTGAATGCAAGATGCAAAATTATTCCTAGGAGGGTAGGTAGGAAATAAAGTGAAATCAGACCCATTTTTTCTGCAGTTTGAAAAGAGAAATCTATAAATTCAAAAAAATTTCAAACAGAATCCCAATGGACTTTTCTTGCTTTGGATCTTGACAAACTGATTCTAAAATTGTATTAAAGGAGGAAAAAACTATTTGAAGTATGAGAAGAAGGGGGGAGTCACTTTGCCGTATATCAAGTCTTATTGTAAACTATATTATTTAAGACAGTACAATATTGAAGCAGAGATAGAAGACTAAACCAACAGAAGGATGAGAGAGCCCAGAAACAGGCCTGTGCATTAACTCGTAACTTCAGACAGGAGAGAAGGATCACTGCAGATCAGCCAAGAAAATAGGGACAATTCAATAAACGGTGCTCAAACACGTAAAACACTGAATTCCCTGCCTCAGCCCATAAACAAAAACAAACTTTAAGTAGTTAAAGACTTAAATATAGAGAACACAATTTTAGAACATTGAGAGGAATATTGTTTCGTAAAAAGACCAAAAAAGGGGGCTTGTGGGTGGCTCAGTTGGCTAAGCTTCTGACTTTGGCTCAGGTCATCATCTCACAGTTTGTAGGTTCAAGCCTCATGTCAGGTTCCGTGCTGGAGCCTACTTCAGATTCTGTGTCTCCCTCTCTCTCTGCCCCTCCCCCGCTAGTGCTCTGTATCTCTTTCTCTCTCAAAAATAAATATTTAAAAAACATCAAAAAATAATCATAAAGGAAAAGACTAATAAGTTAGACTACATTAAAATTAGGAATTTCTGCATATCAAATGGCAATATTAAAAGGAAAAATGTCATGTCAAAGACAAGCCTTAGACTGAAGGAAGATACCTGTAACCAGTTTAACATAGAGGCAATCAGTATCCAGAACAAGCAAGCCAAGAGAAAAACAAGCATGCTACTTAAAGTTAATCATGGAGGGGTGCCTGGGTGGCTCAGTCAGTTAAGTATCCAACATCGGCTCAGGTCATGACCTCACAGTTTGTGAGTTCAAGCCCTGTGTCCAGCTCTGTGCTGACAGCTCACAGCCCAGAGCCTGGACACTGCTTCAGATTCTGTCTCTTTGTCTCTCCCTCACTCAAGTTTCATCTCTCTTTCTCTCTCTCTCTCTCTCTCTCTGTCAAATATAAAGTTTAAAAAAATTAAATAAAGTTAATCATGGAATCACCAATAAATATATAAAAAGATGCTCAACTTCACAAGAAATCAGGGATATGTATAAGAAAACTAAAGCAAGTTAACTTTTCACACCCATCTCATATTACCAACTGCTGTGAATAATATGGAGTAATAGGAACTCTTACACAGTACGGTGCCAAAACACATTGTTTGGTGGCCTTGGTGGGCTCGTATCATTGCGAAAAAATGGTACAATCACTTTGAAGGTAATTTAACAACATCTAATTAATTTGAATACTCACAGATCTTTTTTACGCAGGTAATCCATTGGAACAGACTACCAGGAGCAAAATCATGAGAGCAGAAAAGACCTGACATTTGGGGGAAACGGCAATGAATTCATTTTGGCTGGAGCTCATGTGAAAACATGCTGGAGGAAATAAAATCTTTGATTTGGCCACAAGGCACTCTGGCTCCAAGCTGAATTTCCTACTCAAATTCTATTCCGAAGGTGATGAGGGTCATTTGAAGACTTGATAGGCAAGAGGGACAGCAAACTCAGCAGAGCTTTGAGAATTCAAGCTCAGGACAATGAGGAAACCTCTAAATGATTACAAACTGAAGAGTGAAATGATCCAACGTGCACACTGGAAAGGTAATTCAGACAAAAAATGATTCTATCTCTGGGTGTTTGCTGCCAATCAGAGTTGATGCTTGGTATAATCGGGGGGAGATAGGGCAAAGAGGCAAATGACCACTGAAACCGGTAAGAGACCAGATCACACTGAAAAGTAAATCAAGGGGCATCTGGGTGGCTCAGTTAGTTAAGGAGCCAACTTTGGCTCAGGTCATGATCTCGCAGTTCATGAGTTCAAGCCCTGCATCAGGCTCTGTGCTGACAGCTCAGAGCCTGGAGTCTGCTTCAGATTCTGTGTTTCTCCCTCTCTGCCCCTCCCCTGCTCATGCTCTGTCTCGGTCTCTCAATAATAAATAAATGTTAAAAAATTTTTTTTTCAAAAAGTAAATCAAGATCTTCAATGCCAAACGTTTGTCCAATACAGACTTTATCACAGGAGAAAATTTGATGGTGAATGTTAAGAAACAGAGCTGTTAATAAAACCTTCTTATAGTAAAAAGCTCCTCCCTTTTTGCCAATAGGCAATTTTGATATAAGAACTATATAAGTGAGAATGCTTCCCTTGTTATTATTACTAACATATTTTTCACTGTCCAGCTTTTTATACAGCTCCTAAGAGAATAATCTACAGAAAAAGTAAGTGCAACAAAAGAAATATACTCATATACTCACCCTAATTCCACCTCATAAATGAACGAATGTCCTTTGCTATGATTTAATAATATTCTTTACAGAGGTCCATAACTAAAAGAAATTTCCATAAGCTAATCTCCAAAATAGTAAAACATTGCTTATTATAGATTATTGCTTATTAATACAAAAGATTATACTGCAGTACTATGCAGAGAACTATGATATATTCTTATTTTCTCTTAAACACAAACAGACTCAGTATAAATAAATGGGGCATATTACAATTGATTCTAGTATATTAACAATTCTTCTGAAAATAGTCCTATAGCGACTGTCAGGTAAAATAGTGTAAGAAGTGACTCCCATAGTTATTTTTACACCATATTTCTTTTGCTTATTATTCTACAGTATCTGAAACCGAAAGAATCTCTGAAATAGTTTCCTTGAATTTTATCATAAAGAACTACATATTCCAGTTACTAAAATCCCAGTCTCTAATTTCTATGAAATACTAGGAGAGATTTCTATTTTTCATCTCAAATGTACCACTGAAAAACAATAAAAGTCTCCAGCTTTTCTCTGAACATTTAAAAAATTAACACTCACTCTAAGCAAAATGTAACTGGTCTTACTAATAGCACTTTGACTAAAATGCCCATTATTTTCATTTTAGTGCTGCTCTTTAGTATTTTAATAACAACATTATTTGACAAGTTTGTTTATTTCCCTACAATAAGAACTCCTAAACTTGGAAAAGAACATCTAAGTACCATGAATTTGACATGTGGATTCAAATATCCTGACTATGTGCTTCCTTTTCCTTTTCTTCCTTCCACAATTGGCATGAGTTAGCCCGTCTTGGAGAACAGACAGATACCACACTTCTTATGGGCTCTCCATTTTCAGAAGATGTTCTTTTTCAACTACACATAAAACTACGAACTAATATAAAATTACTTCCTCCAAACACAGCAGGGGATTAAGTTTAGATACTGTCAATATTTTGTCCAAACCGACTTCACAAAATGAACAAGCTGGAAAAATGGAGCACACGTGGGGAATCTTGGATCACAGTTCCACATATAATTATTGTCATGACTATTGTTATCATCATAAAATATATAGCATGCTAGCACCACTAAGGGCACAAAGAAAAGGCTGAATTTTGGCTTCAATTTTGTAACATTTTTCTCCATTATTCTTCTTGTTCTATGACTGGCTTGTTTCTGCTATTATAATAGGGAAAAAACACTTACGCCCCATATGAACGTAGGGGTATTTTTTCTTTCCTTTTCTTTCCTTTCTGTAAGGGTCTCCTGAATACGCACTTCAGAAAAGCACAGGATCACTTATTTATACAGGCATTTTCCCACGAAACCAGCTTCTGCTGATCCTTAGTAAGAGGAGAGTATCATTATTAGAATCAGATTTAAATGCATTTTAGGAGTTCATCACAAAACAAATTAGAAACTCCACCATTACCTTTCAAAATTGCTAACACAATTCTATAAAAGAATGGTCCTTCATTTAGGCTTTCAAATTTCTGACCATGAAATTTGACCCATTAGTGTCATTTTGATTAGAAAATATTGCTTACCCAGCAAAGGATTATATCTCTGGAAGTGAAAGTGTTTCCTATACGTACAACTTCATTTTCTTCAAAGAAAAAAAGCACTCTCATGAATATCAAAAGGAAATTATTTTACCTTTCTGATATACTCAATTACCTTTCAGAGAGAAGGAAAACCAAAAATGTTGGCATTTCAGCACTCAATAAAAAACACTGAACTTTCTGGGGCTTTTTTTTCTTCTTCTTGCTAAAGAGCTCATAATTATTACTATATGAATATGATATATTCATACATTAATTCACATCTATCCCATAGATTATTACTAATGGAGACTTAACACACCAAGGATGTACAAAACCTTTGAATCAACTCATTCTATGCCTTTTGTTTTTCTAAAAAGGAACTTTTGCCAGAACATTTGCTTTGTTTGCAAAGAAAATAATTTGTAAATGCTAAGGGGCAGAAAGTGTACCTTGAGTGGTAGCAGGCTCTACTGAAAGCCATGTCCCCATGAGCCCATGAGCCCATCATAATAAACTGGATTCTGACAACTACCTCCATTTCCTACAGTTATGTCCCTTCAGCTTGCATCCCTGAAATCTCTATGAGGAGAGAAAAGCTGTGATTTCTTCCCTTTCAAAAGTAAGTCATAACTCTAATATATTTAAAGTGTGGGCTAAACATTCAGATGATGCACCAGGGTTACAAGATCCAGCCCTTGCTCTCAAGGGGATGGTTAATGCAGCTTCATAATGCTATGAATTAATTCTGGGGCCCTGTCAAAAAGAAACAAATAATTAAGTACCCACTGAAGCAAAACAAATACTCCAATATCAATACAGCACATAAAACACCACAACGTGTCAGGTAATTTAGCGTGCTGGAATTCTTTCAATGTAACTGACAGTAGCAGCCCCAATTCTCAAGGTAATCTGGAAATTTTATCATGTATTGAAATGCGGTTCCTTTTAAATGTTGAACACTGCACATTTTAACAGCACTTATTTCACAGTCTCATGCACAGCCCCATTTATTGCACTGTCAAAACCTGGGGCCAAGGAAGCCAGGACCAGGAAAAAGCACCAAAGAAACTCACGTATAGTACTCCCTTCCCCTTTAGAAGGACCCTAACTGAAACCACTTTGCATTCATAAAGAACTGAAATTATAAGAGCAAACAACAGTGGGATTTGACTGACTTATAGGACACCTGTGACTGAAGATGTTATAATTTCCCTCATTAACTAAACACAAAACAAGAATTAATGAGTAGAAGCAGTAGAGGTTTGGAGATAGCCTGAATTTTTTTGGTCTCTTTTTTTTAGTGAGTTATCCCTAGTGTCTATATATAGTAGGCATTTGTTAATGAATGAATGAATGAATGCACGAACAAACGAACTTGAATCCTACATTGGCCCCAACTCTAAAACTAGATTACAATAGCTTTTCTAGTCTTGAAATTGAAATGAATTACACATACCTTTCTTCCATGGTTATCTTCAACAACTTAGGACCCAAAATAACTTCTTTCTCCCTCTCTGCCTACCCTCCCCCTGTCTTTAATTCAATTATTAGGTTTTGCCTACATACACGTGGATGAATTTACATGCTTTTTTAGAGAAGCCCTAGCTGCTATAACAAATAAAACCAAAAGTTTCAGAGACCCAACATAATTAAAATTTCTTTCTTGTTCACCTAATAATACTGAACAGGAAAAGAGAAGGAGTAAGCCTTCCATGAAGTCATAGGAACTCAGGACTACATAAATTCTGCCATCTTTACCACAGAGCTTGTAAATTCATCCTGGGAGTTACCACCTTCCCAACTGACTAGAGGGCGAGAAGAGCCTGGAAAAGAGTAGGACGAAAGAGTATGTACCAGACTTGAAAGTCATGGGCATCACTTGCAGTCCCTTTCCACTTACTAAACCCAATCAGCAGCTAAATCTAACCACAAGAGGGTCTTGGCAAATATGGTCCCCAGCTAGCAGCCACTTCTCATCAACAGCTCTATAACATGTAAGCTGAAGGGCTGAGGGACAGCACAAATATTTTGCTTGCAAGTTCCATGTCCTGTATTTCTGTCACACATGTGTTCTTATCAGAGAAATGAGCTCTAAGGCAGCTTGGGACCAGGCCTGGCTGGCTGCTGCCTGATACTGTCAACCTTAGTTCACCTGTAAGTTACCTTTGAGACACACGTTGGAGGGGAAAGAAACCATGGAGAGACTCAAGACGACTACTGAATTTTTTCATGTGTTAAGTAATTTTGAAAAGCAATGTTATTTGTGACATCCACAAGCTATCAAGTGTTACAATTCCGTTGACAACACACAGTTTTCCTGTTCCATGTGACTGCTAGTTTTGATGCAGAGGAAACTAGGAAAGGGCAGTAGAAGTCAAATTTATCTCCACTAGTGGAATTTGTGATATCCATGGCACTTCCAGTTTAAATCAGTGAAGAGGGCCTTTATTATAGTCTGTAATGGTCTTTAATACAGTCATAGATCTGTTACTTAAAAGAGTGGTATGCTGCAAACATAACCTATTCATTTTCTGCCAAAGGATCTGACCATAATTTCAGCAGAAACTTGTAATTCTAGCAGTCAGATATGAAGAGTTTCACAAAGGTATTTTTGAAACTTTTTAATGACATCAACCTCTGCCTCTGGCCCTCGTCTTTTTACTGGCAATTCTAACAGGATTGAATAAATCTAATGAAACATTGAACTCTTTCAAGTGGGCAGTAATCCATAGAAAATGCACTAGTTAGAAATCATTATTGCCTAAGCTATTTCAAAAAAAATTGAGTAGAGCACTAGGTCATAATCTTCCAAGAAGTAGTTATAAATAATTCAGTCTACATCTCATGAAAATCATCTGGAAAAAAATGAATACTATGCAGCTGTTTCTGCCATTGAACAAAATTGGAGAACAAAGTAATTTGCAAGAGTGGCAATTGAGGGTAAGATATTTGCCATGGTAACTGATACAGATAACTGAGATTTAAAATTTCTAAAAACGGGTGAAAAGTTATAATCACGTAGCCTTCCTTACATGTTGAACAATACCTCATCCATTTGAGACAGAATGAAAGCATACAGGAAACCTCCCACTTCTCCATACAACACACATCACCAACTGCCTCTGCAATATTCTCCATCTAGTCCCCTGAATTGTATGTGTGTCCTTGCAAAGTATTTCTCTCTCTCTGAAATTCACAACAGCAACAAATCTACATATGAACTCTAACTCTGATGTGAATTTAAATGAACACTGATTTGGTTAAGTATAATTAAGGGCACCAAGATGGGGGCAGGGGGGTAGTGAGTTAGAGCTGACAATACGTCATGCATAGCAAGTTGGTCCAATCTAACTTTCGATCAATAATGGTGTTTGGGAGTAAAGAGAAAATAGATTGTGCATATCAATTAAAAATTGGTCTGAAATAACAGGAGCCACTTCAGATGAGCTTCAACTACATTTGAAAAATATGACTTTTTAAAAGGCCAGTACAACACCTGGCTGCTGTCTCGATTCCACTTTTACATGAGATCTGGAAAATCGCAGACCCAGTGCCGGTCTATACAATGTATAACATTTCACATTTTGCATTTTGTGATTTGAAAGAGAAATACACGTGTACCCCTTCCAGATGAACTATGCAGTGAATAACAAGTACTCTCGGGCAGAAAACCACACGCTGTGGATTTATTTTCACTTGTGAGGCTGCTCCAACATGTGCTGCAACTCAGTTTTCTGGGTATTCTCCTGGGGGCTCTCCAACCAGCCACTCAGCAACCTTATCTGCCCTTTTCAACATAAGTCATTATGGTAATAATGGAAGCTGATCCCCAAAAGATAGCAGCAATATAAATTGGAAACCTGTTTCTTCTCTCTATATTTACAATTTGTTCTCTACGTTAGCATAGCATGACACTTTGCTTATTCTTTTTATCCTCTCAGGGAAAAAAAAAAACCATTCTATAATCTTGGTAGAGGCTGTTTCTCATTTCATATATAGATAGTAGACTCGGTTAGCCCTGAATAGCAGGAAAAGCATAAGCAAGATTTTTGTTCCAAATCACTCAATGCTATCTTGGGGTTTGGGGGGCTTGTAGGGATGGAGTTTCAGATGTACAACACAGTGATTCGACAAGTTCATACATGATGCTGTGCTCACCACAAGTGTGGCTACCCGCTGTCCCCACTACCTCACTATTACAATATCATTGACTATACTCCTTATGCTGTGCCTTCTATTCCCATGACTTACTCATTCCACAGCTCAATGCTATTCTGATTGGAGGAACTTTAATTTTATAATGTGAAGTATTATTAAATGTACTACATAAATTACTTAAAACTGACAATCTTAGATAATTCAGTATTCTTGTTACCCTGAAATGCCTCCACAGTAGATATATGATACTTCACACATAAACTCTAATTACGCTAATTACAATGCAGGGGGAAAAACAGCCTTTGTTTTGTAAATGTCTAATAAAACAGAGCCTCAGAGCATTCCAAATGAACACAATAGGCATTGGTTAAGCAACAAGTCTCTTTGTCAGGTTATTTACAGGGGCCAAGAGAAACAGCCTTCTCAGATATTTCCTCTGGCCATAATTCTCCAACCTGGCCCCAAGTATTTAATAGCGAAACTTAAAAGTTAAGCTGGGGGAGAAAGCAAAACAAACTGCTATTTATATTTATAGGCCAAACTAATTTTGCATAATTATCTTTGATGAGACTAATCAAATAAAGTCATTATTTGATTCTATGAGGCACCTGACCTATCTATCTGAAGACAGGCTTGGGTTGAATTAAGACGAAGCACAAGAAGAATATCACTGGTTATTTACAAGCTACTCCAAAAAATCTATAAAGCATTGAAAAATGTATATACCATCCTTAAAGCAGTTGGGAATTATCTACAGAGAAAGAATGTAGAAAAATAAATGAAAGAAAAGGAGGACATATAACAATAATATGGCTTATAATGATCCTGTGATTCTAAAAACCCTTATTTTCCAGTAATCATCTTATCATCCATTCTATGATTATACACCAACTGAACACTAGTTATACTAGTCATAAAACTACTGAACTCAAGTAAAAGATCTAAATACCTAGATGTAAAGAAACAAAATTAATGGCACCATTTCTCATACTATACTCACTCCATCAGAAAAGGAATATTCCGGTTACTTGGCCATCACAAAGAATGGAATCATGCCATTTGTGATGACATGGATGAAGCTAGAATGTATTATACTAAGCAAAATAAGTTAATCAGAGAAAGGCAAATACCATATAATTTCACTCATGTGGAATTTAAGAAACAAAACAGATGAACATATGGGAAGGAGGGGGGAAGAGGAAAGAGGGAAAAAACACAAAAATCTCATAATGATAGAGAACAAACTGCGGGTTGAGGGAGGGAGGTTGAGGGAGATGGGCTAGATAGGTGATGGGTACGAAGAAGGGCATTTGTGATGAGCATTGGGTGCTGTATGTAAAAACAAATCACTGAATTCTACTCCTGAAACCAATATTGCACTGTATGTTAACTAAAATTTAAATTAAAAAAAAAAGAAAAGAAGGAAAAGAAAATGAAAGAAATATTCCAGGAAGATGGTGGCCACATAGTTTTTAAACCTTCTTAAATCTTCACATAAATAGAGAGCAGAAAAACAATTCAGGGACAGCATTTCTAACTAGCTAAGTGACAAGACTTCCCCCACAAACCCTAAATTTTAAGACAGTGAGAACAAATCACCAACCACCATAAGATCTGCAAGGTATCAGTGTTTGTGCAGAAAAAAAGAGAAACAATATGATGTCTGATGATCCTGAGGACAAGAAATGCCAATAATAGCAAACATATGCTCACTGGAAATCACAAGTGAATTTTAAAACAGCGCCTAAAACTGGAGGGATTCTGTCCAATCTAACAGCGGGAGAGTACAAGGAAATGGCATCAAGGACTGAAGAAAACAGAGCAGTCTAAACCCTATAAAACTGACCAGACAGGCTTTTCTTCTCAAATAGACCTGCATGCTGAAAAGAAACGGGTGGGAAGTGAATCAAAATTTCACAGAACAAGGAAGACAGAGATGAAGGAAAGTGAATGTCCAGAGGAAGTGAGAAAGGAAACAGATGCAGGAAATCTCAGAAAGCAAGCCACCAGCTTTTGAACACTACTTGACAGTAGTGTTCTCAGGAAGAAGAAATATGAAGTTAGAAAGCATTATCAGCAATAAGACTATGGTTTTGAGCTGTCTTTTCCTCTTGGACAAATGGTTGATTCCATGTCTAGGCCAGGCTATGTACAAAACCATCCTGAAATACCTTGTCAAAAAGAAGCAAAGACTACCACACCTGTGAAAAGGACTCAGTAGACAACTTTATGAGGTTTACACTAGTCAAAGATGGGACAATTTGGCTTCAAAAAGGAAAATAATTCTATGGATTGAAATCAACAAATATGTATAAACCCATTCATTAATATTTAAATTACTAAAAATTAAATGATCCTCTTCCAAGGATGGTAAAGAGAAAGAAGTATTTATTCTGTCTTTCCTATATGACTAGAGCATTGGATAATCAAATAATAGATTAGAGCAAGTGTCTATTTATAAAAATACTTCAGGGGCCACTGAGTGGCTCAGTCTGCTGTGCATCTGACTTCAGCTCAGGTCATGATCTCAGTTTGTGAGTTCAAGCTCCGCGTTGGGCTCTGTGCTGACAGCTCAGAGCCTGAAATCTGCTTTAGACTCTGTGTCTGTCTGTCTGTCTCTCTCCCCACTATCAAAAATAAAAACATGTTTAAAATTTTTTAATATAAAAATATTTCAGATTATAATTTTTTAATGTTTAATTATTTATTTTTGAGAGAGAGAGGCAGAGCATGAGTGGGGGAGGAACAGAGAGAGAGAAAGAGACACAGAATCTGAAGCAAGCTCCAGGCTCTGAGCTGTCAGCACAGAGCCTGATGCATGGCTTGAACCCACAAACCACAAGATAATGACCTGAGCTGAAGTTGGACGCTTAACCAACTGAGCCACCCAGGCAACCCTCAGATTATAATTTTTTAAACAATAGACTATCACCATTTGAAATCATCCCCCACTCAATGTGACATCAGACATATGTGCATGCCACTAACTTGCTAAAATGTTAAACACAAGTATGACCAACCCTCTGAATCCTGCAGCACATTTTCAGGAAATAGAGAAGAGAATAGAACATGTTAACGTAGCCAAGAGTATAAAATTAACAAAATCTAGACAATAGGAAACCTGACTGTACAGATTATCTAGGTCCTTCAACAAGAAAATTTTAAGGAAAAGAAAGGGATAAGATAGGGATGGAGAGAAAAACTGTAGATTAAATGAGAATCTAAAGATCATTTTTTAATGGAAAAGACTGAGATACAGTGTATAAAGATTCACTATTGGGTGGTACATAGTAAAAAAAATGCAAGGACATACTGTAAAAGTCAAGATATTAGTTAAATATGACAGAAAGGAGGGTTGGTAACTGGGAAAGTCCTCACCAAAGGGTTTCTGGGGTGGCAGGTATGGTTCTATCTCTTGGTTTGGATGACAGTTACTATGGTGACTGTTTTCAAATAATTCACTTTTGGGGTGTTTGGGTGGCTCAGTAGGTTAAGAGTCCACTTCTGCTTGGGTCATAATCTTGTGGTTCCTGAGTTTGAGCCCCACATCAGGCTCTGTGCTGACAGATTTGGATTCTGTGTCTCCCTCGCTGTCCACCCCTCCCCCACTCATGCTCACTCTTTCTCTCTCAAAAACAAATAAACATTAAAAAATAAAACAAAATAAAATAATTCATGATCAAAAGACGATACTAATAAAAGGGGAAATGAAAGGGAAAGGAAGGAAGGAGGGAAGGAAGGAAGGAAGGAAGGAAGGAAGGAAGGAAGGAAGGAAGGAAGAAAGGAAGAAAGAAAGGAAGAAAGAAAAGAAAGAAAGAAAGAAAGAAAGAAAGAAAGAAAGAAAGAAAGAAAGAAAGAAAGAAAGAAAGAAAAGCAAAAGGAGACCTGTGGCCATTGGAAAATAGGAGGGGCTGTACATAAGTTTCTGTCTATGCAATCAGAAAAAGACTGAATTAAGACTCTCAAACACCCACCTTCTACCTCCAATGAAACCTTAAAGAATATTAAAGCAGAGGCCAATAGCAGGCCTTTCGTAGAAAGTACCCTGTTTCCCCCAAATATCTGAGTGTTTAGATTTTTTTTTTGGTCACAGTATTTTTGCAGGACTAAGTTACAACACTTCCAAAAATCCCACAATCAAGGAATAGAAAAACTGCCCTAGAAAACTTATACTTTATACTGACATGAAGAAAAGAATTTGCCTCAATGTTCCATCATCTCATGTAAAAAACAAGAAGCTGGAATTGAAATGTTTCAGATGATTTTATTTTGTTCTATTGGTTTTTTTCTATATCCATAACTTCTATAACAATAAAATAGCTTTGACATGGCAATATATTGTTATGTATTCTATAACAATATATGAAAGTCTAATTTGATGAAATGACAATTCTGAAGCCTGAAGCAACTACCAACGCTTAACGTAAGACAGTGGAAGATGGGCAAGGAGGAAGCCAATTTCTTGAACTGAATTTAAAACCATGCTGTGGTTGTTCCTCTTCCACTGCTCCCCGCTGTTACCTGGGTACAAACCCCCTTACTGTGGAAGGGAACAGTAGCACAGTCAGCAAACAAAATGCCACATCTACTACTATCGCACAGGGTCCCACAGAGGACTTTTCACCATGCTGCCTTCCACTCTGAGGGAGTCTGGGCATCAGCTGGGGTGAGGGAAGGGAAGACCATCTTATCACCTATTTAGGCCATGAAGCACATATGCAGAATCTTTTTATTTTTTTTAATTTTCTAAATGTTTATATTTTTTTTTGTGAGAGAGAGAGAGAGCAGGGGAGGGTTAGAGAGAGGGAGACACAGAATCCCAAGTAAGCTCCAGGCTCTGAGCTGTCAGCCCAGGGCCCAACACAAGGCTCAAACTCACAAGCCATGAGATCATGACCTGACCCAAAGTCAGATACTTAACTGATGGAGCGACCCAGGCGCCCATATGCAGAATCATAACAAATGTCCAGTTAGGTATTTACTGTGGGTTTAAACAACTCAAAGTCCACAGTGGGGGCAGAGATCTAGGAGGTTTCCTGCAAAGGAGTCATAGTCCAACTAATGGCATTGGGCCACACTCCTGGTTTCTTGGAGGACAGCATGCCAGCCCTCTCTGACCAGAAGAGACTCTCTGACAGATCCCTCCAGAAACCCCCTCCTGCCCCTCACAGCCATTCACTCCTCAACCCTACCCCTTTGTCTTCCAGAGAGGGATTTCAATCAATCCCTTCTCTCTCTGGTTCTCTCACTGCTTAGGCATAAGGGACACTTTGAATTTCCCATGGTGGTATGACCTTCAAGTAGGATACCCAAAAAACAACCAAGCCATCCTTTGTCAGGAGAAATGACCTACTGCTGGCATACCTCTTCAACCTTACTCTGCTCAAGCAGAGGCTTTTCCTTTACCAGCTTTGAATTACACTATAAAAAACCTCCATCCACTGAATGAACCTTAACATCCAGGGGAAAAGGTGGGGTTGCCACAGAGCTAATGCAAGGAGAATCAGTGTTTATGACTTAATAAAAATTTCAAATTTATATCACAGATATTCACATGCACAGGCATACCACACCTTCTGTGGTATGTGTAAGACCATTACTTGGTAATGAAAATCCCCAGGAAAACAACACTAAAGGGAAAACCATGAAGAGCAAGGAACCTGTGATGTAAGGAAAAGCAGGGTTGGGTTTCAGAGGCTGGCGTTTAGGAGGCCTACATGAGTCCCTAAGAGAGCATACAGTCACAGAAAGAGCTGTTTCAAACGGGGCTTTGAAACATCAGCAAGAGTTATGAGCAGAACTACAGAATGTAGTTGGGGCACCTGGGTGGCTCAGGTCACAGTCTCGCCGTTTGTGAGTGCAGGCCTCACATGTGGCTCACTGCTGTCAGCACAGAGCCCGCCTCCAGCCCTCCGGCCCCCTCTTTCTGCCTCTCCCCCACTTGCACTCTCTCTCTGAAAAATAAACAAAAAAATTTTTAAGAAAGCATTATTGTATGTAGTAGATGACCAATAAATAGTTGTTGAGTGACTGAACGAATTATTAAAAATATAGCGTGGTTAATGCCACATGCCACCATTCAAATGTGCAGGAAAAAAAAAGGAACTACTTTCAACAAGAAATCACATCTTGCTTTTGAGCCCACTGAACAGTAACAACCATCTTTGACTCATCAATGATCAGAACTCAGTCTCTCTCAGTTTTAGCTGATACTTTTCAGCTATTACTTCAGTTGCTTCAGGATTTAATCTCAGTAAAAAACATCTTTTTTCCTCCTTCCTTCTGATGACCTCCTCGCCAGGGAGAGAGGTTTTGGCAATCATACGCTCTGGTCTAGCTTGTCCGAACTTGCTCATCATCCTGCCCGTGTGAGATTGGTCCCGCCAGTTTCCACCTGGTACCCAGTGGTGAAAGGGGCAGGCTCTCCTCCCGACTCCAGCCACACGGTCCCCACGTTCTGCAGCCTCCTTGTCCTGACTCTATGGCTCTTGCAGTCTTCTTAGCCTTTATGCAGCCCCCACAAGCACTGTGAGAGAGGTCCGCTCCCCAGATGACACACGCATGCCACGGGAACCAGAAGAGGCAGCACAGGCTGATTTGCCTAGACCTCTTGTTCAGACATTTCCGAGCAACCCCCGCGGGCAGCTATGCCTGCTGAATATGCTGCATGTTTGACTTCATGGAGAGAGTTGCAGTTTCCCCAGGCTATGCCCTGACAAACAAGGAAGGCCCCTTGTTCCAGACTCTCCAAATCTCTCTGGAGATTTGCCTACCCTTTGCCTCCTTCCCAAAGGTTTGATTGTGGAGGGTCTGGGGTGGGGAGGGGAGGGGGGGCCCGGGGTGATAGATTCAGGAATGAAGACACTCTGACTTTTGGCTTTTCTCCTCTTCCTCAGGGCCCTGCATCAGAATCATTTTTCTTCTTCCCTTTGGACATCATTTAATTTATTTGCGTCACTGTTCTCCATTGGTATTATACATATTAATTCCCACTCTGTCGGAGGTTGTAAGACCTGAATAAACTATTCTGCAATTCTCCTGCCTATTCAGTGCTCTCCTAATTTTACCCCAATAGTGAGCCGCCTCAGTCCCAAAATCTGCTCCGACACTTCTTTTTTTCTTTTTTTCTTTTTCTAGAGAGAGACAGACAGCGTGAGCAGGGTAGGGTCAGAGAGAGAGGGAGTCACAGACTGAAACAGACTCCAGGCTCTGAGCTGGCAGTCAGCACAGAGCCCGACGCGGGGCTCGAACCCACGAACCGCGAGATCATGACCTAAGCGAAAGTCGGACGCTTAACAGACTAAGCCACCGAGGCGCCCCTGCTTCGACACTTATATGCCCAAACCTACAGACACATGGCCAGGGTCCAACAGTGAGTCAAAGACAGAATCAGAACTAAAAGCCAGGACTCCTGGTGTTTAACTAAACTTCTCAAGATTTGCCAAAATCAAAACTGCTTTCCTGAAATACCTGTGAAAAAAAGAAGAGCAGAAACATTTGTTTATTCTTTCAGGAAACACATCTATTGAGAACCGGGGTATAGGAGGCACAGCGCTCATTACTGGGGAAGAAGAAGGGAGGAGGGCAATGAGGGGTCACATTCACAAAGATGAAAAACCACTATTGCGTGCTTGAGAGAACTTTGAGCATTTGGCATTGCTTGAGCATTCTAGTGAGATTCCAGGCTGGAGAGGTAAGAGACTAAGTGGGGAGAGCCTTGAAGCTGCCCTAATGAGCTCTAACTTGGATAAAGGGGGAAATGTCGTTAATACTGGCAATATATCACCGCAGCGACAGTGCAGAGAATGCTTCAGGGAAGATAAGATTAGAGATGAAGAGACCATTTTATAGGCTGTTGTAGTAACCCAGGTCAGGTAGTATATGAGCTGCGATGAATAGTAATAGGGATAGAGGATGGGAAAGATACAAAAGAGGAAAAGACTTTTCAAAAAGTGTCAAAATCAGTAGTCCTATTGTTCACTTTTTTTTCCTTCTTTGAAGCCACAGTTAAGACCTTCTCACAAACTGAACTTGTGTAATTAAAGCACACTTTATATTAATGCGTGTTCCAGAAAAACATTCCGTGAGTGAATGAATGTGGAAGCATAAGAATAAATTTTGTGGTTAAAAAGGCAGATATTTTCAAACAAATCTTTTACTATATTGGTATGTTTAAACCTTTAGAGTAGGGAAATCTGGATTTAAATTTGGCTCGGATACTTTTGTAACCACTCAGAGTAGAATATCATATCTATGAAATTAGTATAATTATTATCCTATCAAAGGAGATTTGGAGAACCAAATAAATTGACAAATAAAAGTAGAGTTCCCCACCATGGAAGAAAATGAGTCCTATTCATCTTAAAACTTTTCCCAAGTATAAAAACAAGAAAGCATCAAAAGCAAGCCAGAAGCAAACTAACTTCCATACCAATATCTGATTAAGAAAAATGGTTAAACTGATTAAGCACTATTCTAAGCATTTTTTGTGGATTATCTGTAATCATCACAGTAAGAGCCAGTATGCGGTAGAGCTGGGATTCAGACGCAGGTGATCTGGCACTGACACATGTAATCTTGCCATTACACTCACAGCCTCTTAATAATAATCATTGTTGGGGCGCCTGAGTGGCTCAGTTGGTTGAGCGTCCGACTTTAGCTCAGTTCATGGTCTCATGGTTCGTGGGTTCGAGCCCCGCATTGGGCTCTGTGCTGACAGCTCAGAGCCTGAAGCCTGTTTCAGATTCTGTGCCTCCCTCTCTCTCTGATCCTCCCCTGCTCATGCTGTCTCTATCTCTCTCTCTCAAAAATAAATAAAATATTTAAAAAATAATAATCATTGTTACATGACTGCGACAAAACTTATATACAAAAGTAAGTAGACTTTCTGTGTAAAAATAACAACCAATCAAAAATAAGATGGAAAAATAATAAGTAAAACAAAGAAAAGATAAGATACCTAACATGCTTTAAAAATTTAGAAGAAGAAAACATTAAAATGCAACTGAAGAGGGCTGTCTGGGTGGCTCAGTTGGTTGAGCATCCACTTCAGCTCAAGTCATGATTTCACAGCTTCTAAATTTGAGCCCCGCGTTGGGCTTTGGGCTGACAGCTCAGAGCCTGAAGCCTGCTTCAGATTCTGTGTCTTCCCCTCTCTCTGCATCTCTCCTGTTCACACTCTGTCCCTCTCTCTCTCAAAAATAAACATTAAAATAAATAAAATAAAATAAAATAAAATAATAAAATGCAACTGAAGAAACTAGAAACACTTAATAAATTAAAAGATATAACCTATTCTTGGGTGGACAGATATTAATTCTGTATTAATACACGATCTCTAGAACAATAACAATAGGCTTCTTTATTAAGAACTACTCTTGGAGGACCTAGAGGCTCACTTAGTTAAGCATTTCACTCTTGGTTTCCACTCAGGTCATGATCTCACCTGAAGTTGAGCCTTGCATCAGGTTCTCTGCTGACTGTGCAGACCCTGCTTGAGATTCTCTCTTTCCGTCTTGCTCTGCTCCTGCCCTGCTCATGTACATATTCTCTCTCTCAACAAACATTTATGAAACAAAAAACAAAGAGATATATACACCCTTATGTTCATCACAGCATTATATACACAGTCAAGATATGGAAGCAACCTAAGTGTCCATGTGTCCATCCATGCATAAATGGATAAACTATATATATACATATATTTATAAACACACACACACATACACACATATGATAGAGTATTACTCAGCTGTAAAAAAACAAAGAAATCTTGCGATTTTGCAACATGGATGGGCCTAGAGGGTATTATGCTAGGTGAAATAAGTAAGACAAAGAAAGACAAATATCATGATTTCACTCATATATGGACTCTAAAAAACACATGAACAAACAAACAGAAAGAGGCTCATAGATACAGGAAACAAACTGCTGGTTACCAGAGGTAGGAGCACTTATGGGGATGGGGAAAATAGAACAGGATTAAGAGGTACAAACTTTTCAGTTACAAAATATAAATAAGTCATGGGGATATAATGTACAACATAGGGAATATAGTCCATAATAATGTAATGTAATAACCCTGTACCATGACAGTAAATACACTTATTGTGAGGATCATCTCATTATGTATAAAAATATCAAACTGCCATGATGTACACTGAAACTAATAGGATATTGCATGTCAATGGTACTTCAATAAAAAACAATATATGCATATATAAAAAAATCTAAAGATGATCTAATTAAGTGGTCCTGGGTTTTTTTTCTTGATATCTGATTAAAAAATAAAAACATCAATAAAAACTTAAGGTGTTCAGATGTTATTATTTCCATTCTAAAGTGAAATTCCAAGAATCTCATTGCCAAAAATTAATGCTGAATTTTTTTTGTACTGTTACCAAAAGGCTTTTTTTTTTATTTTTTTAAATGTTTTTATTTATTTCTAGGAGAGAGAGGGAGAGAGACAGCGTGAGCAGGGGAGGGTCAGAAAGAGAGGGAGTCACAGACTGAAACAGGCTCCAGGCTCCGAGCTGGCAGTCAGCACAGAGCCCGACGCGGGGCTGGAACCCACGAACCGCCAGATCATGACCTGAGCGAAAGTCGGACGCTCAACCGACTAAGCCACCCAGGCGCCCCACCAAAAGGCTTTTTAATGTTGGGATTCCTTCAAAAGTATAAAAATGACAAATAATCAGAAAAATACATTCATAACAAAGAAGTGCTACTAATTTAGATGCTGTTTATACATCTATGCATTTTTGAGGTATTTATCACACTGTGTTGTGTGGCTAAAAACCAAGCGCAAGCTTCTTTCACATGGTAAAGTTCAATATGTTGTTCATTAAAAAAAAAAAAAAAGTACTGGCACAGGAAGAGGCACTCATCCCAGGACCCGTATAGCAGGGAATATTGGGGGGCTTCAGTTAACCTCACTGCATATGTAAACAGAACTCTTCCTGTGTTCAACCCAGGCAACACAACAGAGAGGAAATGCATTTTGTGCATAATGGAAATGTGTTTAGAGCAATTTGCCTTCTGAAAAGTTCTTTTTTTTTTTTAAGAAATAAAAATTTATTGAGAATTCCTAGGATGGTGGTTACAGCCTCCCAACCTGGAGGGAGGAATCAACACTGTAGGAAATCACTCAGAAATCACACTGTGCCTACACCTCTGGCCATCACAGGAAGGAGCAAAATCATTCCCCCCCCGAAGCCGGTCAGGCCTTGTTCATCCAAGAAGGGCTGAGAGGCCAGATGCAGAAGGGACCATCACATGATACTGGGGGACGGGGTGGGGGCTGTGCTGGACCCCAAGCCGGCTCCTCAACAACCAGGCGAGAAACACATCCACTTCTCTGGCCGTGGAGTTCCTGGTCACCGGGCTCATTTCTTACCCTTGACGAGGCTGTCACTGCCCTGGGTAAAACATCCGTCCCATAGGTTCAGGACAAGGCTGTCAGCAGGGAGACAGGTGCAGTTCTGTGACGTGGCAATCATCTTGGAGATGTTCTGAGCCACCCAAAGTAATACTTATGGGTAATCCAGGGTAGAGATGTAATTTCTTCTCTTTCTCTTTGTTCCTTTTTTTTTTTTAACTTGCCAACATTCACAAATTCATTTCATTCTTGTGTCAGCATTTCTTGCTATGCGTCTCACTTTGCCTTTCTTTCCCCTTTCCTTAGAGGGCTTTTCTTTCTCTTCTTTCTTTCTTTCTTTCTTTCTCTTTCTCTCTCTCTCTCTCTCTCTGTCTCCCCCCCTCCCTCCCTCCCTTCCTTTTGTAATGTTTATTTATTTTTGAGAGAGAATAGAGTGTGAGCAGAGGAGGGGCAGAGAGAGAGGGTGACACAGAAATCGAAGCAGGCTCCAGGGTCTGAGCTGTCAACACAGAGCCTGACACGGTGCTCAAACTCACGGACTGTTAGATCATAACCCGAGCTGAAGTCGGACACTTTACCGACTAAGCCACCCAGGTGCCCTCTGAAAAGTTCTTAAGGCACTAAAGGATGCTGCCATCCCCAAAGTGACAGACCGTTTTAAAGTATGGTTTGGTTTATCACTTTCATAGAAAAGTTACTGGCATTTCTCTTAAAATTCTTTTCTTCAAAAATGAGATGTTATTACAATTGTGGCAAAATAACTGAGAGTTGGCTAAATGATAACAGTTAATATCTATCTGGTTATTTTCCTAGAAGAGGATTCTGTTGATCCTCAATCTAAAGAAACTGTTAATTTTCTTCTACTGTCCTCTTAACAAATACTACAAAGAATAAAAATAATGACATAAAAGAAAAACTAGTATCAAATACAATTTTTACTCATAATTTAGCAAATAGCAAAAAGCAGAAAATTATGTGCAGTATACCTGTGGAGAAATATATATTTTCATACTTTGTTGATGGAAATGTCAACTGTATTTTTTGTATAAAAGATATTCCAACTATAGGGAAATTTGAAAACATCTGTAAAAGTAAATACACATATACCATTCTGGATAAGCAATACTTCTAGAAAGTATTCTTCTCCATATACATGCACATGTGTGCAAACACAAACTTTTGAGGACATTCACTGCAACACTGCTTGAAACGGGGAAATACGGAAACAATCATCATCATAACTATACTTAAATGACTCATTTATGTATACAGTATACAGCTATCAAAGAAAAGAGTATACAGCTATCAAAAAAATAAACAGCCTTATATGTACTAGCATTAAATAATCTCAACTAAATAATCCTTAAGGGGAAAAAACAGTTACAAATAGAAAACAGTGTGTATAATCAACTATTTTGTATAAAGAAAGGATTAAGTACAGAGGTTAAGCCCAGCTGTAGTGCCAGACATTTCTAGGCTCTGCCACTTACTAGCCCATCTTCAGCAAATGAATTAATTTTTCAGATCCTCAGTCTGTAAAGTGCGCATAATAGTAGCCCCTGAGTCACAGAACCGTGGGATGAATTAACACATTAGTAAAAGGCAAAGACTTCTCGCTGTTCACCAAACACAGTTCCTCTTCATCTGTGTGCATGATATCCACAACTGTCAGCCTCTTTTGCACGAAGATATGGAGACATGACTGAATTCTAGTCCATGACTGGCAGACTTGGTCTATAAAAGCCTCTCACATGCTATCCTTTACGCTCTTTGCCCTTTTGCCAGGCAGATATTAATGGCCAGGTCAGTCTCAGTGACACATATTAAAGACTGCAAGGCCTCTTTTTAGTTGGGGTCCTTTAATGACTGACTAGAACGAAGTCTCCTTTCGCCACACACACGTCCTGCTGACTTTGATCACTTCCCAGTGGGGCTGAAGAATAACTTTTAGGGTCAATTATTAGAGCAAGTTCTTACTAAATGTTTGCTGTCATTATCACAATTATTACTGTTTTCGTTATTAGTACATAACTTATCTCTGAAAGGTAGGTAAGAAACCAGTGTTTGCGTCTGGCAAAGGAGATTGTCAGGCCTTTGGAATATCTTGAATTTTGTGCACCTGCATGTCGGATATGCATAGATCATGTCTAAATTAGCAGGCTAGCCTGTGCTATGCTGTGGTCAATTAGCCCTGAAATCTCAGAGCCTTAACACATTGGAAGTTTATTTCTCATTAACACCAGCGTCTGACAGAGACCTGGAGACTCCACTGCCTGCACCTCCCCCACAAGGGAACTCAAGAATCCAGACTGTCTCATCTGCCAACCCCTTCCTTTACTGCAGCACCGAAGGCAGAAAGAGGCACACCCTTTCCTAACTGCCATCACTGCTCCCATTTCAGTGGCATGACCCCACTGAGAACCTGAGAAATGTAGTTCAGCCCTGTGTGCTTGGTAATTAAATGTCTTGATGAATACGGGTGCTTCCCCATGAGATCTTGGGAAACTGACACTAACAAAGAAACAGGATAAGGTTACTTTCTTGGCCATTTTCTATACTACAATGTTTCCTTTAGCTGTGAACATACAGATTTAGGAACCTGTCTACAAAAACATGATATATGAAGGCCTAGGCTATTCCAGGTCTGTCAGATAACTGATACAAGATACAACAAATAAAAATAACTGGAGCTTAGGTATTCTTTAGCCTTTGTATCTTACACTCTATCATAAGCGCTTTTTGTGTGCTTTCTATTTTAATATCTCTACTCAAGAACTACTGACCTCTCAGCACTCCAAATGAGAAAGTTAAATCTGTGATCAGATGTTTTCACTAGCAATATTCTCGAGTACAAAAAAAGGAAGGCAGGACACCTTTCTTGAGGTGAGAAGCAGTGACCAAGCTATCCTGACCGCACTTGTCCATCACAAGCCATTTTTTGCCCAAATCTCCCTGATTTTGAAAACAGAAGAGAGGTCACACATCTCTGCTTGGACTGAGACCTCATCAGGGGCTCAGAACTAATAAGAGTAACAGCTACTGATTTCCTGATATTATAATTAAAGAACAGCTTTTGAGCTAAAAATCTTTCTAAGTGGTATTTGTCTCTTCCATTTGCTAACTCACTCAAAAAAGTATTATTTTGGATACTATCGATTAAAGGAGTATTAAGTAAAGAATAATTAACTGACAATTAAAGGACAATTAATTAGATTCTGTCAATTATAATACATAGTGATACTCTTTAATGAGGTGTCATTGACATAACATTATATTAGTGTCAGGTATACAATGTAATGACCCCATATTTGTATATATTGCTAAATGATCACAGCACATCCATTTAACATCCATCACCGTGCATACTTACATTTTTTTTTCCTTGTGATGAAAACTCAAGACCCACTCCCCTAGGTACTTTCAAATACGCAACACAGTATTATTAACCACAGTCCCCGTGTTGTACATTACATACCCATGACCTTCCAAATTTCCAGTTATAAAATGAGTGAGTCATACCCGTTCTTATACTGCAGAGGGCCACCTCTCACTGACAACTTCAGTGTACAATCCCCTCGAGGGGAGGTTGGGTGAAAAAGCCATCGTGCGGATAGATGAGCGGGGTCAGAAAGCGAGAGGAATGCTCCGAGGCATGCTGTTCAGGGGGAAAGTTCAAGAAACCGGCAGCAGTGGTTTCCTGAGATGACTTTCAGAGGAACCCCCGCGGCTGCCTGGAGGAACTGGCACCGGGGATACGCAACGGAGCGGCACTTCCGGGCTCCTGCAGTACAAGACCCGCACCCGGCCTCCTGGGATTCGCAAGGCGCGCGCTTTCCAGCCTGGGCATGCGCAGTTCCCTCCCCGGTTCCCGCCTGAGCCAACCCTCCCCCTGGCGTTTGGGCCGCACCCCGTTCCCACACACCTTTCCGGGGCTCTGGGGCGAGGCACCGCTGCACCGTGACTCTGAGTGAGGGAGCGAGGCGGCCACGAGGACTGGGCTTTGTGTGGGAGGTGGAATGCGCCAGATTCCTTCGGATTGAGGCTGAGAAGAGAGCCCTCCAGGCTCCCGGGAACCCAGGTTTTTCTCATCCCTGCGCTCTCCTGCCAGTTCTCAGTGGAAACTCCTGAGGTTCCGCGAGATGAGGCTTCCTCTGGGAGGGGTACTGGCGGCCAGGCCACTTCGCCTCCAGCCTAATTCTGCCTATGCCTGAACCGCCCCTGATGCCTGCCTCGGTACACCGACCTGCACTTACTCCACAGCCCACACCGTGGGACCCAGCTGCGTCCTGTGTGCCTTCCTGAAAAAAAGGGGGGGAGGAGGGAAGGGGCAGGTATTCCCTGATCTTTAGATCATGAATCCCATTTTTTTAATGAACATATCAGATTGAAAACTAAATGTAAATATTAATCATGGGCTCCTGCTTTGCTCTCTCTCCTTCTCCTGCGTTGTCTTCCACATTTCCCTGTCTTCTTGCAAGTCACTAGATCTGGCCAAAGGGGTGTGAAAACTAAGGGGTGTCAGATCTAAACCAAAGTATTTGGGAACCAGTGCAGGGCTGTCTTTTCCTGCTATGGGGACCTGGAACCCTCCTGTTTTAGACGGCAGAGCTATGGGACGTTACAGGCCTGGACCTGGGACTCACCAGTTGAAGAGGAGCTGCTCTGTAGAATTACCAGATCTGTGGTGCATTTTGCATGACTGAGAAATACATCTTCATGTGCTAAAGGTATGTTTGTTACTACAGACATAGCCTAGCCTAAAATAACTAAACTATTTCCAATTCTTCAATACATTTGAAGAACCTGTTCCAATATAATTCAATTGACAACACGTGTTAAATAGCTACTATATACAAATACACGAGGTAGATAGATAACAGATACTGTGCCTGCGTACAGTAGATACTCCATAGAAACACTGAAAACGAGACATGGCTAGAATAAGGAAATAATAGGAGTTATTGGAACTCCAGGAGTTTCCAAACGAGTTTCAACACACTTTTATTTTATTTCAATAAATATTAAATGCCTGTTGTGGACAAAGCATCTGTGAGGCAGATGGCTGCAAAGACGAAGACACACTCGTGCTCTCAGAGGTCTGTCAGACCAGTGATGGAAACAGACAAGCTCACAATTACTGAGCAGTGTGCTGAGCCCAGCAGAAGTCAGCATAGGAGGCCAAGGGAAGGACGTCTACCTCAGACTAGAAGAATCCTGGAAGGCTTCCCCAAGGAAATGATTCCTAAAGAACAATCGCTGGAGTACCTGGGTGGCTCAGTCAGGTAGTGTCCAACTCTCGATTTCAGCTCAGACCATAATCTCAGGCATGAGATCTACCCTCACACTGGGCTCCGTGCTGGGTGTGGAGCCTGCTGAAGAGTCTCTCTCTTCCTCTGCCCCTCCCTCCTCCAAAAAAAAAATAAAAAAGAGCAATAGTTGGATTGATTCTAGTTCTTTGCTTTTCACAGAGGACACCTATCAAAACTAGATGTTGCTTTTCTATTCAGTTGGAGTTTGATGTATGTAAAGTAGTTGGCTCTTGAAGAAAATGGGGCAAAATTCTGACTATAGTTCTTAGAATTTCAATTTTCGTTAAGCAATCATAAATGAACATAAAACTCTTATCAACTCTCACTGTGAAGCCCAAACCTTTGGAAATCCCACTTTTGATATGCATTTGCCATAAATACAGTTTTCTTCTGCACCTTTATATAATATGCTTCTAAAGCATATGCCTATATCCTGTATTTCTATTCCTTTGTGTAAATTATATGTCCATATAAACCTGGCTTAGAATGTCTGTGGTATTTAGGTTGTATAGCTTGACAGTTTAGTATAGGAACCAAGAACTTGGGTTTTAAAACCAGTTTTCCAGGGGCGCCTGGATAGCTCAGTTGGTTGAGCATTCAACTCTTGATTTCAGCTCATGTCATGATCCCAGGCTCATAGGATGGAGCCCCGTGTCGGGCCCCGTACTGAGCATGGAGTCTCTCTCTCTCTCTCTCTCTCTCTCTCTCTCTCTCTCCTCCCCCCTCCTCTGCTCACTCTCTCTCTCTGTCTCTCTGTCTCTCTCTTTCTCTCAAATAAATAAATAAATAATTTTTTAAAAAATTTTAAACCAGTTTTCCATATCTAGTTCCGACCATAACTATAGGCAAGTTACTAAAATCAGCATGCTTTTCTTGCCTTGCCCAAGGAGAAGAGATTACAGTAGATTCTGCTTAATAAAGCTGTCAGGAGGATTAAATGAGTTGATAAAAGGTCCACCTATAGCACTAAGGGTTTGATGAATTACTTAATATTGTGAGTATGGTTGTTCTGTTGTTGTTAACTGTATAAAGGTGTTTTCATTTGGAATTTATAGTTCCATCCTAAAATTAGGTACATAGTCTTGTATGTAAGGCGGTAAAAATAACAAAGTTAAATGCTTGAGAAATTTTAGGACTCTAAAGAAAGCAGTTATTGAATACCATTAATAAACTAAAAAATTAATAATCCCCCAGCATTTTCATGAACAAGGGAATTAAGAATGGAGTTCAGGAGCAAAGGTACCAAATAGAGGAGTAGGAATATAGGAATAGGGGATCCATTCAGTGGCTTTGTGCCTTCTTTGTAAAAGGGACTAATTGCCTTGCCTATTTAAATAAAAAGGTACTATTGAGAAGAATATGGACATCAACACTTGGTCAATTTCTTGTCTCTGGGAGGTGCCAAATCTGAAGCACGTTCTTTTCCATGTGAATATGCAACATTGNTAA
This sequence comes from Crocuta crocuta, assembly GCF_008692635.1. Classification (NCBI taxonomy): domain Eukaryota; kingdom Metazoa; phylum Chordata; class Mammalia; order Carnivora; family Hyaenidae; genus Crocuta; species Crocuta crocuta. Next base: position 4,925,628 of record NW_027527388.1, on the reverse strand, counting down.
ATAAATAAATAAATAAATAAATAAATAAATAATAAATAAATACCCTAAGTTTAGGGGCCGCTGGGTGGCTCAGTCAGAAAATCATGAGATTTCGGTTTGGGCCATGATCTCACTGTGAGTTCAAGCCCCACACCAGGCTCTGTCCTGACTTCTCAGAGCCTGGAGCCTACTTCGGATTCTGTGTCTCCCTCTCTCTCTCTGTCCACCCCGCCCCCCCCCCACAGTCTGTCTCTCTCCCTCTGTCTCTCTCTCAAAAATAAACATTAAAAAAATATATTTTAAAAAACCTAAGGTTAAGAAGTCATCTGAAACAGCCCCTAACTTTAATCAAATTAATTTTAAGTATTTCATTTTACAGATTATGAAGTAAATTTTAGAAATGTTAGTGTTATTGTAAAGAGTTACAATGGGGATTAGAACTTGAAATTTCTCACTCTGGGTAAAATAGCCTCAGCAGACTTTAACTTCAACTATACAGAACCCAAAGTGTAATACCCCAGGAAACTGAAGAGGAAAATAGATCATTTGACTGACTTTTATCCTGAAAACTAATAAATCTGAATGTTAAACACCATTCGGGCCCTGATTTGCTCTATGCTAACATCCAAGTCATTTATCACTTTAGGATTCCTCATATTCTAACAATAGAAAACCAAAGCACTTTATGAGGATATTAATCCTACCTGCTTCTTGGGGATGCAATAATAATGTAAAGTTCTTTGAAATGGCAAGTACTAGAAGGGAAAATATCTGATTCAATGTCCTATTCCTATTTCAATATCAAAGCCCAATGCTGCGAGTTAAGGACAGAATGAAATCACTTGAAATCTAATGGTTGATGAAATTTTCCAAAGCTCATATGTATCTCATTACATCAGATCCTCTACTAGTCTTTGCAACTATTATAAAAAAAAAAAAGTACCCTGTCTGTTCAGAGGATAGGCTGAACATTCTTCCCTTCACTGTGCATTCCCTCATACATTTGGTTCGTAACATTGTCCCCCTAAGGCTTAGATTTAATGACAGGTGTGTGTGTGTGTACATGTGTGTGTGTGTGTGTGTGAGAGAGAGAGAGAGAGAAAGAGAGAGAGAAAGGGAAGGAGAGAGAGAACATGCACATTGTTCAAAGCAAAGTAGGTGCTCACACAATCTGAAAAGCCCACTCTTTCTTCTTTTCACAGTAGCAATTCCCCTCCCACCATTTAAAATATTTTTTTTCAAAAAGTTTTTTTTTCAGCTTCACTCAAACAAAAATAAAAATCTGACATCAGGATAATGGGTATTGTAAAAATGGAAGGTGAACAGTACATGCACTTTAAAGCGGAGATCCATTTAAACAGCCCAGTTTCTACGTGTTTGCTGCTATTCCGCTGCACAATCTATAGTCCTTCCTTGTACAGTTTTGTACAACCACAAAGCTTCCCTGAGTTTATAGAGATTTTATGCTCTAGCATGTGACCTAATGAAATAACCACTCAGCTGCTATCTACAGAAGTACAAAAGTCAAGACCTTCAACCCCTGGTTTCAAAAGCAGGGGTTTTGAAATTCATGTGATTCAAGTGAAATTCATTTCCTAAATATGGAATTGATAATGAAATTAAACTGATTATTTCAAAAATAGGCAGAGTAAGGCAGGGGGAACCTTCCAAGAAAGCAGGGAACTGTTTAGGATTCGAATGTGCTTGAACAGCCATATGTTGCTTTGAGTTCTCCAAATAATGCAGAACACAGAGTAGCTGGTGGAAGTTTAGGAAAAGAGAAGCCAAACAGGAGGCCCATGGTAAGGATCAGATCTTGAGAAACTGGGAACATATGCAAATAAATGAGTTTAAACTTCTATCTGCTGCATATTTTGAGCAAGAGATCAACATAATAAGGTATGCGTTTTAGGAGCATAGATTACGCATAAACTTCAGAAAGAAAAGTTAGGAGGCTAATGTGCTATTTTGGGAGAACTTGATGAAGAATGAGTTCTATCATTGACATTGGAGATGAAGAGGAAAGGATGAATTCAAGAGATAGTCCAGAGGTAGATTGGAAAGGTGGAGGTAAAAGAACAGATGGGAGAATCTCACATCCCTAGAAATTCAGAATGCATTTGTCTTCTGAGATTGGACAAGCTACCGGAGGGTGATGCCATTCATGGAAAGAATAATAGCATGATGAGGATAAGGAACATGGGCTGAACGCCTACCGTCCGTCAGGTGGTGTTTTAGGAGCTAGCATCACAATGTTGAACACCACTACTCCTTCAGTAGGCAAATGGAAAAATTGGTATAGCCAGACAATGGAATATTATTCAGCACTAAAAAGAAATGAGCTACTGGGGCACCTGGGTGGCTCAGTCAGTTAAGCGTCTGATTTAAGCTCAGGTCATGATCTCATGGTTTGTGAGTTTGAGCCTCGTGTTGGACTCTGCTGACAGCTCAGAGCCTGGAGCCTGCTTCAGAGTCTGTGTGTGTGTCTCTCTCTCTTCCCCTCCCCCACTTGCTCTCTCTCTCTCTCTCTCAAAAATAAATATTAAAACAGTAAGTAAAAATATAAATGAGCTATCAAGCCATGAAAAGACATGGAAGAACCTTAAATGTATGTTAATAAGTGAAAAAAGCCAAATTGAAATGGCTACATACTGAATAATTCCAATTACATGACATTCTAAAAAAGGCAAAATATAGAGACAGTAAAAATACCAGTGGTTGCCAAGAATTTGGAGGGACAGAGGGACAAATACATGAAATACACAGGATTTTTAAGGGCAGTGACACTACTGTCTATGATACTACAGTGGTGGATACATGTCACCATGCATTTATGAAAACCTGTAGACCATACAATACCAAGAGTGAAGCCGAATGTGAACTATGGACTTTGGATGATAATGATGTGTCAATGTAGGTGCATCAGTTTTAACAAATGTCCCACTCTGGCAGGGGATGTTGATAATGGAGAAGGGCTCTGCATGTGTGAGGGCAGAGAGTATATGGAAAATCTTTGGATCTCCCTCTCAACGTTGCTGCGAACCTAAAACTAATCTACAAAATAAGGTCTGTTTTGTAAAAACTATGTCCTTTGGGAGAAAAGGAGAGTGGCACACATTCTAGAAGGGGGAGCTTACATTCTAAAAGAAAAAATAAATTATAAACAAAGACAAATAATCTGACAGCCAATGAACTTAAAGGCAAAAAATAAAAAGAAGGAGGAGAGGAGAGGAAGTTGTTCTATACTGGACTGGACTACCAAGAGAATAACTATTACACAATTGGGTCAGAGAAGGGTATGTGTGGAAAGCAGGAGATTTTCAGCATGCACCTTTTACTACTCTCATGTTCTTTGATAAAAAAAAAATAATGGATACAATACTGGATACATTACTGATATTGGATAATATTGGATATATTATTTCCTATGTATATATTGGATATTTTACACACACACACGCACGCACACACACACACACACTGTGAAGGAAAAATACAGTCAGACAAGGGGNAAAAGGAGAGTGGCACACATTCTAGAAGGGGGAGCTTACATTCTAAAAGAAAAAATAAATTATAAACAAAGACAAATAATCTGACAGCCAATGAACTTAAAGGCAAAAAATAAAAAGAAGGAGGAGAGGAGAGGAAGTTGTTCTATACTGGACTGGACTACAAAGAGAATAACTATTACACAATTGGGTCAGAGAAGGGTATGTGTGGAAAGCAGGAGATTTTCAGCATGCACCTTTTACTACTCTCATGTTCTTTGATAAAAAAAATAATGGATACAATACTGGATACATTATTGATATTGGATAATATTGGATATATTATTTCCTATGTATATATTGGATATTTTACACACACACACGCACGCACACACACACACACTGTGAAGGAAAAATACAGTCAGACAAGGGGTTGGGAAATGCAGAGGGGCGCCTGGGTGGCTCAGTCGGTTAAGCGTCCGACTTCGGCTTGGGTCATGATCTCACGGTTCATGGGTTCGAGCCTCGCATCAGGCTCTGTGCTGACAGCTAGCTCAGAGCCTGGAGCCTGCTTCGGATTCTGTGTCTCCCTCTCTCTCTGACCCTCCCTGCTCATGCTGCCTCTCTCTCTCTCTCTCTCTCTCTCAGAAATAAATAAAACATTAAAAAAAGAAAAAGAAGAAAGAAATACAGAGTGTGAGGTTGCTCTTTAAATAAGGTGGTCATTGAGGGCACCTGTTAAGTGTCAAACTTCAACATAGGTCATGATCTCACGGTTCATGACTTTGAGCCCCACTTCGGGCTCTCTGCTCTCAGCACAGAGCCCACTTCAGATCCTCTCTTCCCCTCTCTCTCTGCCCCTCCCCTGCTTGTGTGTGCAAGCACATAGTCTCTCTCACTCTCTCTCTTTCAAAAATAAACAGAAATAAATAATGTGTCTTTAAATAAAGTGATTATGGAAGGCCTCACTGATTCAGGGACATTTGGACAGAAACCTAAGCACTGTTGACACCTGGGAAATAGCATTCTAAGAAGCACTCACACCTAAGTATGAAATATCTGAGGCAAAAGTATGTTAACATGTTCAAAAATGACACAAAGTCCAGTGTTACTAGAATGGAATGAGCCAGAGATTTTAGGACAGAGAAGTAGATAAAAGTAGATTGTTCCAGTAATTAAAGGATTTTGTAAGGATTTGAGATCTTACTCTAAATGAGATGAGAAGCCACTGAAAACTCAGCAGCAGAAGAAAGGTGTGATGATTCTTTCACATTAACAGACTCTTTCTAGCTGCTCCCTTGATAATAGATGAGGAGGACAGAAAAGGCAGACCCAGAAAGAATAATCATAGTTATGAGTTGATGGCAATTATTCAGGCAAGATATGATGGCACTTTAGACCACGTGGCAGCAGTGGGAGAAGAGATTGGATTCTACATGTATTTTGAAGGGAGAGCTAGCAGGATTTGCTGATGCCTTTGAGATGGGCTGTGAAACAGAGAAGTCCAGACAACTCCAGGATTTTTGTCTAAGCATCTAAAAGTCTCAAGTGGTCATTTATTGAAGAGGGAAAGCTATGGAAGGAACAGAACTGTGATGGTTAGGAAGATTAGGAATTTGGTTTTGGACATATTAAGTTCTTGGTAGACATCCAAATGAGATAGGATTCTGGAGACCAGGATTGAGGCCTGGGGTAGAGCTTTAAATTTTGGCATCATCAGCACACCAGAAGTTAAATAAGGCCATGGGAATAAACGTACTTACCTAAGAGGTGAGAGGTGAGAGGAAAAAGGGAAGAAAAAAGTTCAATAACTGACCCCTGGGATGTTCCACCAATACTTTAGAAAGATAAGGTATAAACAGAAACAAAGATTGAGAAGAAACAATCTGTTTTACAGAAAGAGAAAGACAGAGATAGAGACAGAGACAGACAGAAGTCTTGGGCAAGTGAAGAAACGGTTGCAAGAAGGAATAAATGATCAATTGACAGGTGAAGTAACATGAGCAATTAGAACTGCCTGTTGAAATTAGCATTGGGAGGGGTGCCTGGGGGTGGGGCTCAGTCAGTTAGTGTCTAACTTGGGCTCAGGTCATGGTCTCACAGTTCATGTGTTTGAGCCCCACATCGGGCTCTATGCTACGAGCTCGGAGCCTGAAGCCTGCTTCAGATTCTGTGTATCCCTCTCCCTCTGCCCCTCCCCTGCTCATTCTCTGTCTCTGTCTCTGTCTCTGTCTCTGTCTCTCTCTCTCTCTCTCAATACATAAACATTAAAAAAAAGAAATTAGCATTGGGAGAGCCACTGGGTAACTTGAGAAATCAATTTCAGTAGAAAGTACTGGGGAGAAACCTGATTGAAATCAATTTCTGAAGAGAAAGCAAAGGATAGGAGTTGGACACATTGATGAGAGGTAAATCTTAAAAAGCTTTGCTATAACTGGAAGCAAATAAATATGGTGGTGGCTGAAAAGGGATGTAGAATTCAGAGTACTTTTTTTTACTGTTTAAGTGGAAGGAAACCATACTTGTTAGCCTGATGGGAATGATCTACTCAAGAGGAGATAATTTATGATGCAGATGAGAGAGGAGACAATTGTAAGAGCAATGTCCTTGAAGAAGATAATCATTCAGAAATCAGTCACTCAAGAAGAGACGTGATGACTAATATGGGAACAAGAAATGTATCATAGAGGGGCTCCTGGGTAGCTCAGTTGGTTGGACATCTGCCTCTTGATTTAGGTTCAGGTCATGATCTCATAGTTCATGGGATCAAGCCCCATGTCAAGTTCTGTGCTGTCAGCAGAGCCTGCTTGAGATTCTCTCTCACTCTCTCTTTCTTTCTTTCTGTGCCCCTCCCCTGCTGGTTCTCTCTCTCTCTCAAAATAAGTAAATAAACATTTTTTAAAAGAAAGTTATTATAGAAATTAGAATTTAGACTTATGAGATGCGCTGAGAAAGTAAAATTTGTAGGAAAATTTGTAGGGCCCAGAGCAAGAGTTACTAGTCAGCCTGCCTAGATAGCATGGGTTGATAGTTTGGAGCTTGTGAGAAAATCCAAAAAACCAGCATTTCTAGCTGCCAAATTAAGACCACAGAGGAGGAGCTCACGGAGGGATCTATGGAAGTTGTTGTTTCTGTGTAACTACCACCTGTGTGGGTTCACAGCCAAGCATCTGGTGGTTGGCCTGGGGCCACTGGTGGTCAGCAAGGGCAGCAGTTAGGAAGATGAGCTAGACATGGAACAGAGTGAAGACCAGCTGAGACCCACCAGACACCTTCACATTAGATGATCACAGAATCTGATCACTACAGCCTTCCAAAAGCAGTGACCACTGATTCACTACTACCTCCTAAATCTTGTGCAAGTTCCCCTTTTGGGCACTTCTAATCTAGCCATTCAAGGGATTCTAGAAAACGTAATTCCTAAGTTAATAATAACACAATGCAGGACTTTTCAACCCTTTCAACTAAGCATCCACATACAACTCTTTTAGCCATACTCAGCTTTCAAATAAAGATGGTAAAGGCAAAAAGATCCTTCTACTTAATGCAAATGTCGCACAATCAAAAACTGCTAACCTTCTCCCCAAAAGAGAGAATATATATATTTAATCCATCTCTAGGTGAAATGTATTCCATTTCTACCTGAGTCATATGCTCACTTTGATATATTGTAACTTAAATCCTAAGATATAAAATTAACCACTGTTAATCTTATATTTGTTAGTAGAAGAAAAAGTTCCTGGAGTAGTCAGCCTGTTACCAAGAGAAGAGCAGGGAGGAGGGAAAAAGAAATTGTGTATACAAATATATTTATATAAAAGCAAGTAAGAAAAACACATAACTCTACAAGTTCCGTAACTGGACCCATAGCCATACTGGTAATTGCTGTGTCCTTCTGCCACCTATTCTATGTTGACTTTGTCCTCCCCAAGTACTTCTGCTGGTTGTGGTTCCTTCCTGGGGAGTGACAGAGACTTTTATTTCAAGAGACCAGTCAGTTTGGGGCTGTTTCTCATTGTTGCTATCACAGAACATGTGAGTACTAAAAGGTGTCTGCATGAATCGTCAGCATTCCATATACTTCTTCTGGCCAAGTGTGTGATAGCTATTTTCTTGATTGCATAAATTACCCCAATATAGTAACCACTTCTTTTTCTTTTTCTTTTTTTTTTCTTTTCTTTTTTTTCCTCTTTATGTATGTATGTATTTATTTATTGCCTGTTATTTCACTAGTGTGAGAAACACTAAGTTGCCAGGTAACTGCTGATGAACAAACTTTCTTTTAATGGTAAATAAGAGAAGCAGCGCTATATATAGGTCAATAATTCAGAGCATATTCCATATCGTGGAGAAAATTACCCCAGCCTCACAAAGTTTTATTACCCTAAGGGTGGCATAATTGAGTCTTCAAAAGGACATTTCACCATCCCATCAAATAAGCTCCAGTAGAGTGAGGGAGATCAAGGTAAGACCAGCAAATTGCAGAAGCACAAGCCCATTTCATTTAAAGTGAGTTGCTTAGGGGCACCTGGGTGGCTCAGTTGGTTAAGCATCTGACTTCGGCTCAGGTCATGATCTCACAGTTTGTGGGTTAGAGCCCTGTGTCGGGCTCTGTGCTGACAGCTAGCTCAGAGCCTGGAGTCTGTTTCAGATTCTGTGTCTCCCTCTCTCTCTGACCCTCCCCTGCTCACTCTCAGTATCTCTCTCTCTCTCTCCTTCCCTCTCTCTCTCTCTCAGAAATAAATTTAAAAATATTTTAAAATTTTTTAAAAAAATAAAATGAGTTGCTTTGTCAGAAGCAATGATTTTTAGAATATCATGACAGAAATAATGCATTCTGCAAATCCATGGATGGTGAATTTGTCAGAAGCATTGTAAGCAGAGAAGGCAATTCCACATGTAGAGAGTCTGTTTTGATGAGAACAAAATGTTCTTTTCCAAGATGGATGTGCTCCAGTATAATCAACCTGTCACCAAGTGGCTGCCTGACTCCCCTCAGAAACTGGTGACAAATCAGTGGCTCAGGGTTGATGTTTTCTGTTGGCATGTTGGACATTTAGCAGTGACTGTAGACAATTATGTCTTAGTAAGCAAAAGTCCATATTACTGAGCCCATGCATAACCTCCATCCCAGCCACCATGGCCATTGTTCATGAGCTCATTAGAAAAAATAGGAGTGTCTGGGGAAATGGCCTAACATCCACAAAACAGGCCATTTTTCCACCTAACAAATAAAACCCTTCTTTACTCAGGATTTTCTTTGATGAGCACTCACATGGAACATAAAACACCTTGTACTGTTTGGGAGAGAGTATTCCACAAATCTCTCCCCAGATCTCCCAGCTACCGACTTTCTAATCATGTTCCTTCCAAGCCTCTGACCACCAAGCCAAATTGTTAGCCACTTACCCTGAAATAATGTAGATCTCTACCTTCCTCTGGCCACCTCATCTCCTAAGAAAAAGGAAAAAAAAGACAGGGGTTATACTAAAAATTCTGCCTATTGGTGGGCATAGGGGGGTTCCCGTTACTACTATTCTTCAAAGACATCCCAGAGAGGGATTCTAGTGCTGTCACTGTCTACTTTCACATGATACCATCACAGTGTGCAAAACTATCTGTAAATTAGGGCTTAATTTTTCTTCCTCAGTCATCAATTAATGGGGGACTTCCCATGAAAGGGAGGCAGCAATGTGGCAGAAGTGAAGACCATGGGCAGCTGGGCCACTCACCCATGCAACTTTCTTGAGCCTTCAAGGCCTGCTCAAGGCTGATCTCACATATGTCACCTATACTTGATAATGGAATGCCGCTAAACATTATATCTTATTGAGTCAGATAACAAGCAGTTTATGATGGTCATCTTGGCGGTCCATTTTCAAGTGTAGAGCCCAGTAGGAAGCCAGAAGTTGTTTCTCAAAAGGAGAATAGTTATCTGCAGAAAGTGGCACAGCTTTAATCCAAAATTCTAAAGGTCTGTTTCATGAGTCACCAAAGTGTCCTGTCAAAGTCTCCACAGAACATCCCTCTCTGCCACCTTCACTTCATGCACCATCAAAGGGACCTATCGGGTCAGAAAGCTTAAGTGGCAGAGCAGTTTGGCATTTTCAACCACTGCAGAGTTTCTCTTGTCTGAAGCTCTTCAAAACTGACAGCTCTTCAGGTTATTTGATCAATGGGTCTGAGTATGAAGCCCAAATGAGTGTATGTTGCCTTCAAAAATCCAAAGAGATGCATTAGGTGCTATGCCACTATCATTGTCATAAGAGGGGCTACAAGGAGCAACTTATCCTTCAATTTAGAAGGGATATGTCAATTTAGAAGGGATATGCCAATGTACCATGAGATGCCTAGGGCTCTCACAAAGTAGAAGGCCATCTGAACTTGGGGGCAGTTATTTCCTACACTATGCTTTGCATGTGTTTTACCAAGATGTCTAGAGTTGTTGCTACTTTTAGCTCACTAGTCCAATTAGCATGACATCAAGGTAGTGGAACTGCATGGCGTCTAATGGAATAACAAAGAAATCAGGTCCCCATGGACAAGATTATACCAGAAAATTGAAGCATTTTAATCCAGAGGTAGGACACTGAAGGAATATTGATGACTTTGTCTAGTGAAAGCAAACTTCTTTGAGGATATTTATTAAAACACAATGAAAAAGCATTCACTACCTCAATTGCTATATCAGCCAGAATTGAACCAGACAACCAGAACCAGTAGGAGATATATATTAAGAGATTGATAGCAAGCATCTGGCTTATGCGATTATGAAGACTAGGTAGGCAAGTTGCAAATCCATGGCATAACCGGCATGGGCTGATGCTGCTATCTGTAGGAAGAACTTTCTTTCTTCATTAGGGAAGCCTCAGTTCTATCCTTGAAGCCTTCTAACTAACTGAATCAGCTTATCTAGAATAATATCTCTTTCTGAAAGTCAACTGGCTACCTAATCATATCCTCAAAATACCTTCACCACAACACCTACATTAGCGTTTGGGTGGATCACTAGGGCCCACAGCCTACCCAAGTTGCATACTAGATGCCAGGGGTATTGATTTTCTGCAGTAAAGGAAACATCTGGAACAGCAGTTGGAATTTGATTCACCACTTCATTAAGTTTACAAAAATCCCATTGTCATTCTCTAAGATCCAAGATCCATCTGTCCTCTGCAAAAGCAAAATAGGTGACTTGAATCAGGATGTAGTAGGAATGACCATGCCTGCGTCCTTCAAGTCTTTGATCAAGGCACAAATTTCAGCACTCCCTGTAAGAATGCAGTAAAACTTTTCATTGGAGGTAGAGGCCTTCCTAGTGGCTTCTATGCAATCTTTCCTAACAAAACAGCCCTCTCTTCAGGCGTCAGAATATTAGTGTGGAAATTCTCCTAGTGGCTAGGTATAGTGGCTAACTGTAAATTCTAGACTTGAAAAAATAACCACAAGATAGACTTGGGAACCAACTGGACCACTATGAGATGGGCACAAGCCGAGATTCCATTAATTATCTGAACTCCTCAAGCCCTTAATCTTATTGGTGGACCACAGAGATGTTTTGAGGCTCCGAACTTCCTGTCAGTTCAAAACTGTAAAATCTAGTTAGTGCTTCTTCCCCAGTGCACAGACACCAGGTAAGTACCATGGTCTTTTTGAGGAGAGCAAAGAGAAAGATTTACAGTGTAATTTTTGGCATTGTAGCAGGATTTTTCCTCAAAGGGACTTAGTCTCCCCTTCATTTAAGGGGCTCTCGATCTGTGGACTGACTCCAGGAAACAACTGAAGGATTGCAACACTTTTCCATGGAGACTAAAGTCAAGACTACTCTTTGCAAGATACAGAGCTCTTCACTTATTTTAATCAAGTACCATTTTAGTAGCCTGCTCATCGATTTCAGTCCAAAGGACACCATGCTTGATTAACCAATGCCAAACTAGATCAAACCATACTGTTACTATTTCAGCTTTGCTGTTTATCACAGTAACCATGTCCACTTTGTCTCCTCTGACCACCTGACCACCATCTGACCCCTGCTTCATTATTCTCATTAAATCCCCATTATCCTTCTTGACTTCTAAATGAACTTCTGGAATTCCTATTATCCCTACTAAACTCAGGAAGTTTATATCAATGGCAGAATTTCCCATTCTCCTCTCTGACCTACAGTGAATTATGCACAGAACTCTTCAAAGATGTTAGTTCACCTCTCACTAAGTATTCTTAATGCCCTGGTAAATGGGAGGTTTTCTGGACCACTCTCTCCCAGGTGGCATTTTTAAAGAGGGTAAGCATATATTTATAATACATCTATGATAGAGATTTTTCTCCCATTTTGCAGCTGTGGAAATTGAGAGATGCGGTTTACTCAAGGTCATTCAATTTCCTATTTAATTGATGTATTTGGAATTTGAACCCTAACTCTATTTGACCCCAAATTCACGCTTCTTATAATTAGACCCTTAGCCACACATAGTATGAATTTACTCTAGTTACACCATTTAAGGATTTTTTTTAAATAGACTTAATTTATTTTTAAAGCAGTTTTAGGTTTACAGAAAGTTGAGCAGAAGGTACAGAGAATGCCCATGAACTCCCTGCTCCCACACATGCTTAGCCTCCCCCCGTATCACCATCCCCACTAGACTGTGTATTTGTTTCAATTTATGAACCTACATTGACAAATCATTATCACCCAGAGTCTATAACTTACATTAGGGTCCACTCTTGATAGTGAATATTCTACAAGTTTGGACAAATATGTGATGACATGCATCCATGTAGAATAGTGTCACAGGCTGAACAAATCCTCTGTGCTCGACCTCTCTCCCCCTACACACACTTTTCATGGATTTTCATGTAATAAACATGGTTTTTATTTCAGATTTCAAGCACGAACATTCTTGATAAATTTTTTTTGTCAAAATAAATTCACATGACTAGGGGTATTTTGAAATACTTTTAAGATACTTAACCTGAACTAGGCAGAACCTACCAATTATAATCAATATCTTGGTGCACATGATAGGCAAGTCAAGTAAGCAGCACCTTGAATAGAATGCAGCTTAACAGGGGTTTATTTCTCCCCATGCTGCGTGCTAAATGGTCCTTGTTCATGCCTCTGTACTTTGGCACATGTTGCTTTCATATTTACTCTGCTATCCTTTTGTCTACATAAAAGTATGCCTACTCATTTTTTAATACTTTAAGTAACACGTCTCTCTTCTATAAGCTCTTACTGGGTTCTCCTAAGTAAGAAAAGACTTCCCCTTTCCTCAGGACATACGTTCTCAATGGAGGTGACATCGCCCCCAAAGGGGCAAAAAAATCTTGCCCTTTTTAATATAAGGCACAGATAAACATTAGTGCTTAAACAGATATACTACATGTGTGTGGCATTAAAATTTAATGGGGAAGGAGTTATTGAGATGAAAATGTCTAGAAAGGCTGTTCTGGGAAAGAAAACAATGACAAAAAAAGGCTAAGAAACATTGCCCCAAGATGACATTGTCTCTGTACGTATCTGAATTTTAGTCCTTATCATGCTTTATTGTCTCTATTCCCTACTAGATTACAAGATCTTGAGGACAAGACCCAGGTCTTACTCTTTTTAGTCCTGCGCAATACACAGTAGACACTTAAATACATGTTGAGTACATTAATGAACCAACTTCCTCATACATTAATGAACAAATGATATGAGCGACTATTTACAAACTCAAGATGAGATCTCTGTCTGGGAAAACAATCCCTCAAACATCATCTGTCCCCAGGTTAGAGAGTAGAAATTCCAGGTATAAGAACCTTCCCTGGAAGCCCCTTAAATCTCTGTTTCTGTTTTACCAAGGATGTTTTGGGTGTAGAACAGTTGAGGGGGACAGTTTAGGACATACATTAGGAAAAGTGTCCTCATGAAATCCCTGAGTACTTTATGTACACGGAGAGTTTTCAAGAAAAGCACACGGACTAATAACTTTCCTCCTTTTTTCTCCCCACTGTTTAAACTGCTAGGTATTAAGCTGGGTCATTTTAGGATAAGACTGCTTATAAATAGAGTTTTGCAAGCCATCACCAACTAACAGTACAGAACCCCATCCCAAATCACTTTCCAGGTGAAAAATAGCTGAAGTCCAAGACCATATGCTAACTGATACAGTGTGTCCAAGAGAAAAGAGCAGAAACATTGCTATCAAGTTGGATTTTCTGTGTACCAAAGGCAGTGTTATTTTTGACAGGGTTTGATACAAAATACTTCTACAATTGAAAATGTATGATTCCTAGCCCCGCCTTTACTCACAGTCTGTGGGAGGGCAACATCAAAAAGCCACCCGGCGCTCATTAAAGACTGCCCTTAGAAAATAAGGAATCGTCCTCTACCAGCCCACGGTAAACAGAAAGACTGAGCAATATCTTCAAGGGTTTCTGAACAAGCAGTTGCTACTCGCTGCCAACAGCAACTGTCTCTCAAACGGGATTGTGCATTTGGCCTCCGATAAAGAGATTCTGTGCACTTGATGCAGCGAAATGATATTAGAGTAGAAATACAGCTTTCATTGCACTGTTTGTGCTTTCTTGGAGAAGCCAGGCTGGGGATGTGCAGGTGTAAAGCAATTAACCTTTTAATACAAACACTGAAAATGGAGCTAGAATTGACCCAGGAAATAGCTGACTCCACTGAGAGATGCCTCCTGCATCACAGTAGCTACTCGGTTCACAAGAAGGGAAGAGCATCCCAGGCCACACCAGGGTGTCAGTCACAGGCACTGCCCTGGCTCACCTCAGCCCAGCTCAGCCTCCGTGCCCTCACATGGCTTCCAGAGCAGCTAGCACAGCTCAGAAAAGCACAGGTGGGAGGAGATTCATCAGAGCTGGGGTGGGGGGTGGCCAAGGCACGTGTGACAGGGCCCCAGCTCTGCAGAGAGCGTGGCTTCTCTGGATTGAAAAAGGAAGTGACAATACTGAAGGATGATGCCCAAGTGAAGCACAGATAATAGAAAAAAAAATCTGTTCCTTTGTTCACCCAAACTTCGATACATCAGAGGCTATGCTTGGCATTAGGAATATAATATGAAGGGAATACATATATATACATATATGTGTGTGTCTGTGTGTGTGTGAAATATATATGAAATATATGTAAACATATGTGAATATATCTATGAAAACAATATATGTGATATATATATATTCAAAATGAAGCCATTTTGAATCAGGATTGAACAATAAAGGAAAAAAGGTGTTCTAAGTGAGAATACTACTGGGCTCAGAAGGAGCTTTGCTCAAAGCTTGTTTCCGCCCTGAGATTCATGCTATTGACCATCAGGGGGTCAGAGTCTGTCTTTTCTCATGAGCTGATTTCCTTTGGGAAGTGATCCATGTGGACAAGCTCTCTCCACATACTTGGGGAGACAATGAATATAGGAGATGGAGAGGAGTTTCCAGCTAGAGCCCAGAACTCAGTGGAAGAGCAAATATTCAAAACTGAGCTTTCTGCATTCAACTCCATAGTGTGAAATAGTCTGCAAGTCCTTGAGAAAGAAGTAACAGAATCATATGAAGTTCTTTTATGAAGGCCCACATTCCTAGCCTCTCTCAGCCCCCAACGTACTTCAAACATTCAAAATCTAAAAATCAGTGGTGGGTGTGTTTCTACTTTCTCTCTCTCTCTCCAGCACCCTTTCATCTCTACTTTGTAGTCAATGAGAGCCAAGGCTTGGTGTAAGTCCACCTTCCATCTTAACTGCCTTTCCAGGGCAGATGGTTATAAAAAGTGGCAGGCAGGTGAGCATGTTGGTTGGTATGACTCTACTAAATAGTAACCTGGGGTCTCAAGATGCCACTTTTCATCAGAAGTCTACCTGTTTGCTCCCCTAAAAAAGCATGCAATTACTCCTACCTTGCATGGAGTATGCCTACCATCAAGTCTATAGGTTCCAAAATGGATAAAATCTAAATAAAAGATTTCTCAATGCATCTTGTTTCCTCACTGTTTGATGACAGTGTTTTACTGTTTGATTTGTTTGCACAGTATCTAGAATGCTCTGTGTTATTTCTCCATTAATACATTTAAGGTCTGACCTTGAGCCAGTGTTTTGGTTCCTTACATTTAGCTTAAAAATGAAATAAGTATGCCATTAAGAATGCACTTGTTGTTGCAACCATATTTCATATTCCTCTAAGTTTGAGAGATATAATAGAATTATAGACATTACCAAGTTTTTTTCAAAGATTTCATATATACTATTCACAATATTTTTGCCAGGAAAGCTCCTTATGATGAGGAGAGTCTGGAGATTACACAGAGATACTTACTGCCAAAAGATTGGATGTTGCATGAAATAAAACTGCCAATTTACAGTTGATTTTCAGCAGTTGTGTAGTGTTTCTACACTTGCTACCTGATACTAAATATGTGTTCCTTTGCAACTGTGTAATAGCTATGTAGATGATGATGATGATAAGGGAAGTAAACATCAGACAAAGAATTACTGCATACCAGAGGTAACAGATTCATGTCCAAGTGTGAGCATAAAGATCCAGGAACAGAACAAATCTTCTCTCTTCAAGGGAATATGCTGAACCACATTCCAGATCACCATCATTAAGCACCGATTTGTCACCCAGATTCACTCTGAACTTTGTCATGCTTACCTTCCTTTAAAAACATTGAACATCAGTTTAGAGGTCAGAGGAGAATAATCTCATAGCAGTTTGTCCATTGGCAGGAAGCTCTCAGAAAGGAAAGATAATATAAATCTAAGGATATATTCAGGATTAGAACAGAGCAGCTTGTTGAAACCAATCAATACAATGCTCACTGGCTCCTCTGCCATTTCATGGGCCGTCTTCAGCAAATGCCCCACACGTGCCTCTATATGCTCAGAACCCTGGTAGCTGGTGTGTTGAGGTAAAAAGTGAGCAAACAATCCCATCTACATTCTGACAACCAACTCCCACATCAGGCACTTACTAGCCCCAAAATTCAGACCTGACTCCAGCTGACACTCAAGGTAATCTTTCACTCCTTCTCAGCCCTCATCTCCCATCTCAGCCCCAAGGAACCTCAGACCTTCCTTGGCCCATCAGTTTCCTTACCTCTTGTTTTCCCATCCATGGGTGCAGGCAGAGCAAGGCACAAATCACTGCAGTCTATACACAGACACACACACATACATTTAATATATATCTACATACAAAATATATTTTATAAATAATATTTATATTTCATAAGTGATACCTATAAATATCTTAATATATATTCATCTAAAAGTATGTTTGGTATTCTATAAGTATGTGCATAATTATTTATAATAGCTTGAGTTTTAAAAAGCAACTAATACCGGTCATGTCCTATTACGGATGTCAGGTGTTAGTGAAATCAGCAGCTCTGCAAACATCCTGCTTCTGCAAACATCCTGCTTCTGCTCTTAGTTTCTTTCCTACTTTAACCTGTAGAGTAGTTCCTGGTACAGAGTGACAGCCCAGCAAATACTAAATCAAAAGGAGTGACACAGAGGAACAACGGAGTTGGAGCTAGAATATCTAGATTCAAGTTTGGACCAATTCACTTCAAATATTCCTCAGCTATAATATGGGACTACTATCCCCTGCTTGGCCCTGCTTTCCTCAGAAGAATAATGATGGCAGAAATAGTAATAGTTTCAGAAGCAGTAACAGCATCAGAAGAATCAGTTCCAGTAGCAAGAAGACGGACAATACGAAGGTAGAAATTACATTTACTATATAAACAGTACATTGGAATAAATTCATTCATTCATTTGATTGTACCAGGAACCATACGGTCAGCTAAATACACAGAGTCCCTTACCCAGGGAGTCACCATCTAGCTGGAGGACAAAATAGTGCATGCCAGGGAAGGAACTACTTGTATACATAGATATACAAGGATGTTTTCTGCTTTCCTCCTCAGGGTGAAATGCTGTACTGTGATCCTCAGGGAAAGATGGCTAGCCCCTTCAAAGTATTTCTCTTTCCTGCCATTCCCTAGAACAACTGTCTGACCTTAGCTAACTTTTTCCCTCTTGTTTTTACCTAGGTTCTCTTTTTACAGACCATTCACTGGTGCACTGGCTACGTACCAGGCACTTTGCTAAACCCCGAATTTCAAAGAAAATAGAATCCCTCCTCTCAAGTAAAGAATTTTCCCCATTGCAAAGAAAAGCAATAAGAATTTACCAAGGGGACCACTTTGAAGTTAGCTAAAAGCTCACTTTGAAATGAAGTCTTGTGGCGCCTGGGTGCCTCAGTCGGTTAAGTGTACGACTTTGGTTCAGGGCATGATCTCACGGTTTGTGGGTTGGAGGCCTGTGTCAGGCTCTGTGTTGACAACTAGCTCAGAACCTGGAGGCTGCTTCAGATTCTGTGTCTCCCTCTCTCTCTCTGACCCTCCCGTGCTCACGCTGTCTCTCTCAGAAATAAATAAATCATTAAAAAACTAAATTTAAAAAAATGAAATGAAGTTTCAATATTAAGAGGTGTGTCATGATATCTAAAACTTGCCTTTAAATATGACAGCAAAAAAGACATGTGTACACAGAGAGAGAACGCACATATGACAAAATGCTTCAAACAGTTGAATATTGAGGGTCTAAGTTCATAATATTATTATTTCAACTTTTCTATATGTTCAAAATATTTCATTAAAAAGTGGGAGCTAAGAAGAACCAAACCAATCATGGAGTCAGGTCACCACTGGTTGAGGCATGGCTTCAAAACAGTCTGGCGGTATGAACTGGAAGAAGTTATTAACCTTTCTAGACCTCAGTTTCCTCATCCTGAAAATGAAAATAATCTTTGTACATACCAGGGTGGGTTACTATGAGCCTTAAATTAGATTACACATATCAAGCCCTTCACCAAGTCCTGACTCTTAAGTAAAATAAATTTTAGCTACTATTATTTTAAAGTTAATACTTCTGTGAAATAGTGTAGTCGTTAAAATGTAGAAACCAGAAACAAAAATAAATTCCAAAAAAGAATAAATATAACAGACTAGAGGTGCTGGAAATCCTTCTAAAAAATGTGTTTAAAAATCTTTAGCCAGCATTTTAACCAGAGGGCTGAGCTAATAACAAGCCAACGGAAATCTGCAGATGTCAGGAAAAAAGTAGAAAGGGTGCTTCCAGAGAGGTAAGCAAGCTCTTAGAGGGGGCGATGCTCTGAGGGAATATGCTAACCTCTGGTGCTTTTGATACTGAGTTTTAATGGTCCCATTGATGAGGGAAACAAAGGCAAGAGACATGTAGTTTAAATTAAATCTCCTTACAGCTTGCCGCCCACTGATAGACACCTGTAATATGCAGAGCGTGACCTTCCTCAAGGAATTCATGGCTGCCTTTGTGCCTAAATGTTGATGGTTCATTAAAAACTGAAAGTAACTTTATCTTAACAGCAGTTAGCCCCTCAGAGTCCTGAAAGCCTTGCTTCCAAAATTCCTTAGAAACTTGCTCTATCTCTTTCCCCCCTCCCTCCACAAACTTCAAAGTATATAAGCAGTCACCCATCAGAGCCCCAGTATAGCTCTTTCTGCCCACAGGTCCTGTTCCCATGCTATAATAAAATCACCTTTTTGCACCAAAATGTCTCGGGAATTCTCTCTTAGCCATTTGCTCATGAACTCTGTTTCATAATTTTATCACCGTGACTGTGGGGAACAGGAGGCAAAGCCTAGGGTTTGCAAAATGCAAAATTTTATGTCAGAGACAAGTGAATGACGTTAGGACTTCCGTAAGGCAAGGACAGCAGCAAGTGATCTCCAGAGAAGCCCCATCGGACAAAGTGAGACGGGAAGTTACTTGCTTCATTCTGGATAGACCCCACACTCACATGCTTTTAGAAACAGAAGGCCTATCACTGGGTTGTCCAAAAACCACAAGCTGAAGTTTACTTGAAAATGGCTTCACGTCGGTAGAATCTTCTAGTACCTTGCAGAAACAAACACAGTCCTACGTGAGACATGATACTTTAAGCTCACACTTCAAAGAATTCCTAGATACAATAACCCAGAGACATGAACTCATTCATGGAACATGAGGACCAAGGTAACATGAGCAAAAGTTGACCTTACCAGTAGACTACAGAACAAGATTCACAAAACTATGAGTTTGTTAAAATGAGTTTGATACATTTAAAAAAACATAAAAGTATGGCAATGGAATCAGATACTTCAGAAGGCCAAATTTTTACCTCTCAAAGTAAAAAAATAAAATTACATTAAAAATTCAATTATAGATTAAATAGCCAGATAGGACATGGCATGAAAATTTTTTAATGAACTAGAAAATAGATCTGAAGAAATTATCCTGAATTTAATATAGACAATCAAAGTGGTAGAAAATATAGAGTATCATATGGAAAGACTAAAAAGAATAGAATAGAGGAAACATTCAAAGGGAAAATGACTGAAAACTTTCCAGAATTCATAAGGCTGATCCTCACATTCAGCAGCAAAGTGTTTTATGACAAAACAAGTGAAGATAAAACTACATTATGTAGTAACTGCTGAACACCAAAGACAGAAACTATCTGAAAATCAGGCAGGAGAAAAAGATCGATGGCATAAAAGGAAATTATAAAAACAAAGAAAAATAACTTCAATAGTCACAATGGAAGCCAGAGGAGAATGGAATTATATTTTCAAAATGCTTAAAGAAAGTAGCAAAGAATTTCAAAAACAAGACAACTATATTTCAGAAAAATCAGATGAGAAAAAAAAAACTGAGAATAGTTTCTACCAACAGAAACTGCAAAGAAATTTCAAAAAGAGGAACACCAGCAAAAAGAAAAATCATCTCAGAAGGGAGGTCTAAGATGCAAGAAGAAATTCTGAGCTTCAAAAATGATAAACATGGGATAAATGTAAACAAACATCAACATTATAATTTAATAATCAGGAAAAATGTCTACATTTTAAGGCTTTTAAAAAAGCAATATAAAATTAAAATACTGTAATGGCATAACACTTGCAGGTTATTAACATGAGTTTTTTTAGCAGAAAAGTAATGATGTTAACGTTAGACTTTGCTAAATTAAAAAAGGAACCTAAGTGGGCATGTGGGTGGCTCAGTCGGTTGGGCATCTGACTTCAGATCAGGTCATGATCTCACAATTCGTGAGTTCAAGCGCCATATCAGGCTCTGCGCTGACAGATCGGAGCCCAGAGCCTGCTTCAGATTCTGTGTCTCCCTCTCTCTCTCTGCCTGTCTCACACACTTTCTCTCTCTCTCTTTCAAAAATAAAAACAGTAAAAAAAATTTTAAAAAAAAGGAACTTAAGAAGTTTTAGTTTCATTTAGTGAAACCACTAAATGAAAAGAAATGTCATATATAACTTCCTCACCTCATGGAGTTTTTTTTAATGCAAAGAAATTTATATGAGATCAATGGTCTAACAATAAAATACTCCTGAAGGAAAAATTTTTTTTAAAGATTGGAGGTATTTGTCCTTCTGGATATTGAGTTAGGCACCATTGACATGGGAATAAACAAACAAAAACAAAGTATTTAAGTACTAAAAGAGAAAATTTTTCAAACTGGATTAAATAAAAACAGAACCCAGTACATGCTATTTCAACATTATATGGGAGTGTCTAATAATAACATTTAACACTCATTAGGCATACAGGTACCAGGCACTTTACATGAATTAATTTATTTAATCCGCACCTAGTCCTATGAGGTAGGTGCATTGTTATCCATTTTTGCCAATGAGAAAACTCAGGTTTAATCGCTTGTCCATGGCTACACAGCAAGTTAGTAGCAGAGGTCAGGTGACCCAGACAGTCTGACTTCAGAATCTGTGCTCTTAACCACCATACTATACTTTCCCAGCAAGCAAAATAGAAACACAAAATTTAAAACAAGGGTTATAAAGGAAGAAACAAAACTGTCTCAGAGGATAATTGTCAACATAGTAAACCCCTGAACATTTACAGATAACATACTAGAAACATTGAGTATTTAGCAAAATTGCTGGATATAATATCAGTATATAAAACCCCATTGTATTTCAATAAATCACTAGAAGTTAGGAAAGTCTACTTTTAAAACAATCTCATTTAAAATAGCAACAGAAAGTAAGATGCTCAGTAATAAATCTAACAAAATTTGTGCAAGGCCTTTATGTAGAAAATAATTTTTTAATGTTTAAAATATTAATGACCTAAATAGAGAGATATACCTTATTCATGGACAGAAATAAGCAGTATTAAAAGATATTAATCTTTTCAAAATGTTCTACAGATTCAATGCAATTGCCATAAAAATTCTAACAGTATTTTAAAAAATATTTTTAATGTTCATTTTTGAGAGAAAGAAGGCAATTGCCATAAAAATTCTAACAGTATTTTAAAAAATATTTTTAGTGTTCATTTTTGAGAGAAAGAAGCAAAGTGTGAGCGAGGAAGGGGCAGAGAGAGAGGGAGACACAGAATCCAAAGCCGGTTCCAGGCTCTGAGCTGTCATCACAGAGCCCAAGGTGGGGCTAGAACTCTTGAACTGCCAGCTCATGACCTGAGCTGAAGTCGGACGCTTAACTGACTGAGCCATCCAGTATATTTTGTCGAACTTCCCAATCTGATTCCGAAATGTATACAGAAGATCAATGGTCTCAGAATCACTAAAACATTTCTAAAGGAAAAAATAAGGTTAGAGGCATTTTTTCTTATGGATACTGGCTTATTATAAAGCTAGAGCAATCTAGGCACCAGCATCCTGACATAGAGATAGACAACCAGTAAAACATAATAGAGAGCCCAGAAACAGACCAGGCAGATATAAAAGTTAAACATAAATTAGAGCTATCACATAGTGAAATAGGCAAATAAATAAATGACTGAAAAGTCAAGCTGAAACAATTGTTACTCATATGGGGAAAAATGAATTCAAATACTCACTTTGTCATTGATAAAAATCTAGCCCCGGTGGATCAAAGACTTAAAGATCAAAGGTACAACTTTTAGGGAAAAAAAATATAAGGGAATACCTTTATGGTTTATGGCTTCAGCATAAGAAAGAATTTCTTTTAAACAACTCAAAAAGCCCAAACTATAAAGAAAAGATAAATGAATCCAACTACACTTAAAGGAAGGACTTCTATTCAGGAAAATACACACACACACACACACACACACACACACACACACACTAAACGTAATAAAAGGTAAGTTACATTCTATGAGATGATATTTGCAACATGTATTACTGCTAAAAGGCTAGTATCCAGAATATATAGGAAACTCCAACAAAACAATAAGAAAAAGACAATCCTTTATAAAAATGGTCAAAGTACATCAACAGACATTTCACAGATGAGGAAACACAAGTGGCCATTAAAAGATAATTCAAACTCATTATTAATCAAGAGAAAGCAAAATGAAAACAGTCATATGCCATTTTATTCTCATAAAATTGAAAAATATCTGAAAGTATTGACAAAGATACAAACCAAAAGAAATTCTGAGAGACATTAATGGTGAGTTTAAATCAGTGCAATTTGGAAAATAATTAGGCATTCTCTTGTAAAATTGAAATAGGTATTCACATGACCTTGTGATTCTATATTGAGTCTACATCTTAGGGAAATTCATATGTTTCCACCAACAGATATATCTAAAAATTTTCATAGGAGTATTGTTTGCAATAATGAAAAACTGTAAAACAACCCAAGTGTCCAAGTGGAATAGAGTGGGGAAAAAATCATGTGTCATAGACATTGCAATGGAATACTGTAAAGCAGTAAAAACAGAGGAACTCTACATTCATCGATTCAGATGCATCTCAGGAATTACACTGAGAGAAGGAAGCTAGACACATAAAAACATCTGAAGTATAATCCCATTTATATAAAGGTCAAAAGTAAATTTCTATAATATATTTCTTAGGGAAACATACTATGTGGTTAAAAGCATTTTAAAAAGCAAGCCAATAATAACAAAAAGTTGAATTCTAACCCCTTTTTTAGAGAGGAGAGGAAGGAGATGAGATCATGGAGAGGCATATAAGGACACTCAAAATTATTGTTTTGCCCCATTTATTAATGTATCTTATTATTTATTTTGTTATTTTTTAGGATGTACAAATAGCTTAAGTATTCCTCTGTGTTTATGACTTTTTTCTCCAAAATAAAAAGTAGAGGCCATCTGAAAACATGTACTCCGTATTTTGACAATACTTTTCATGAGTATTACATATGACTTAATAAATCTAGCTCTGATTTCAATACAAGCCATAAAAATTAAAATAAAATAATAAATAAAGTGGGAAAACTTTACTCTTTGCAAAACACATTTAAAGAATTATTATGATCATTTTAGTACCTTTGCCCAATAGCTTGCTTTAGGGACCATTTACTCCTAGGGTAATATAAGTAAGATAAAAGCTCTTTCACCGCAGCCAGCCCCCTCATAGCAGGTGGCAGGCAATTAGCACCACCAACTATGGAAAAAAATCTATGATATTTGACGATCATGAATGGTAATGCTATCTTCTTGTGACAGAAGCATTGTCTGTCCTGGCTGAGCTTTCAGTCTATTGAGTGCAACAGATCATAAACAAGGAAATGAGCCAATGAACTGTGAAGAGTACTGTTAAAAATGAACAGGGTTCAGTAATAGAAAATAATAATAAACAGGTGTGTGGAAAAGGATTCAATCCTACCAGGCTGACCAAGAGGATCCTCTGTGAAGAGATGGCATAGAAATGCACATCTGAGGGAGGAGAAAGACACCCGTTTGAAGAATGGGACAGGGAGAGAATTGGCCCTAAAAGGAAGGAAGATTCCAGACTATGGGAAGTATACCTACCAAGGCCCGGAGAGGAGATTTTGGTGTCTGAGAACAGAAGGGATGAGAGGTGAAATGTTGAGAAGGTCAAGAGTAGGACAGCAAAAGCAGGCTGGGACCAGATCACACAGGGCCTTGAAGGCCATACCAAGGAGGTCTGATTCTTTTTTCAAACTTCACTAGAAAGAAATGGAAAGGGTTACAGTGTAGAAGCCGCATGACTGAATTTCTGCTTTCAGAGATTACTTTGACTGCTGACTAGTGAATAGTAGAAACAGGGAGGCAGTTACTGTAGTAATTGTACGCTGGAAGGGAAGGACGGGATAGAATTAGGGCTGTAGCAGTGTTAGCAGAAATCAAGCAAACAGATTCAAGGCACATTTTAAGCATGGGATAATAAGGTGTACTGATAACTTAGCTGTGGGGGAAATTATATAAAACAGTGATAAGCAAAAAATGTACATTGTTCTCATTTGCTAAGTGTACGCCAGTTATTTTGGTTATTTCAGTTGATTTCTGTCTTCTTTGACAGAAGTTAAAAAAAAAAATAAAAAGGAAAACCTCCTGGGGCACCTAGGTGGCTGTCGGTTAAGTGTCTGACTTCGGCTCAGGTCATGATCTCATGGTGTGTGAGTTCGAGCCCCGCATTGGGCTCTGTGCTGACAGCTTGGAGCCTGGAGCCTGCTTCAGATTCTCTCTGCCCCTCCCCTGCAGACACACTCTCTCCCTCTCTGTCTCTGTCTCTCTCAAAAATAAACATTAAAGAAAAAATTTTTAAACACCGTCCTGATTACTCGTAGCATCTGACAGCGCTGCCCAAACCACTCTGAGGCACACAGCTTCTCCCAGGGGAAACACATGGAATGATCACAAACATGTCAGAATGTCACCAACCCTTTCAATCATCTATAAATGTATATAAAACTCTCAATATATACATAACATCTCATTATTGTGTCTATTCTCCAGTCTCAAATTTTCATAAAGGTAGAGGATTTGAAGCCTTTTGCTACACAGCCAGCTCATCTGTGTCCCTCCATTTCCAAACATAGGTGTGACATCCTGATCCTACTTCTTGGAATAATAAAATAAGCTAATGCTTTCTGAGAGCTTACTAGGCACCAGGCACTACCCATAACACTTGTAAATATTAACAGGGGTAATCCTCACTTTAGCCATGAGAGAGTTATTCTTATTATTCCCATTCACTGTACAGGAATTCAAACATGTTAACTCTTTCTGAAGCTTCAGGGTTTAGAAGGCAGCTCCTTCTGACTGACACCAAAGAGTGTGTTTTAAGCTGCTCAAATTGCACTTGAAGAATTTTAAAAGTCTTTGCTGCTTAATTTTGGTGAAAAGAGGCAATAAAAAAATTTAGGAAACATACAAATATTGGGAAAACGAATCAATCTCTTACCCAAAGAAAGACTGAAAATAAGTGATTTCTCTATCACAAAGAGATAAAAAGACGCAAACAAATTTCAAGGAAATAAACTCTTTATTACCAAGTATTCCAAATGTTACAGAGTATGTAGAATGAAACCAGACAGGATCCAAAGATCCCACCTCAAATGGGGGGTAAAAGAATCTAACATCTGGATGTATAAAACTTCGCTTTTATTTCAGTTTTGTTTTGGCTTGGTTTTTCTCAGCTGTCACACTCTAAAACAGTGAACATTGAAATCTTTCGCAGGAGCTGTAAAATCCATGTGAGTGTGTTGACAGCCAGAGGAGACACAGCCTCTGTGGCGGAAGTCTCTCACTTGTATTTAAGTGGTAAGCCTGTAATGAATGGTTTGAGTCATCCTAAGTCTGTAATGAACAGTTTATAGTGGTTCTCAGCCTTGGCTACACATTAAAATCACCTGGGTTGCTTTCTTAAAACACTACCCCTGGAGATCTTTTTTTTTTTTTTTTNTTTGGCTGTTCTCGGGTTGGCCCTGGGAACCAGTAGCTTTTACAAATCCCTGGGAGACTCTAATGTACAGCCAAAGCTTGAGAACCACTGCTTTGGACCCAAGCCTATGGGCATTCTCATGGTGACAACAGAGCCATTCTCTTTGGCTTATCACTGCCCAGGAAGGTAAGAAAAGAAGCGAGAAGCTAAAGGCATCTTCTGAATGAATACAGCCATGAGGAGTAAACACTGTGGGTAGACCTTTCCCTCCCCTTCCTTAACTGGCATTTGGAGAAGCTGCTTACCAGCAACGCCCTCTGGGAAACTTAGCTGTCCATCAAGCTAGCCACTGCTGACAACTTCTTTCAGATTTATTTGCTTCAATATAACATGTTAACACTCTGAGCATCAATAAACAGTATAATTTCCTTCATTGTAAGTGTGAATTCGCTAAGTATAAATTAGACAAGGAGACAGCACCAAGTAGAGACATAGAGTACCGAGTACGTGTGGGACATTTTATTTATTTTGCTTTTAATCCTTACGACAACCCTCTGAGGAAGATATTATTTTATTTTAGTCCTCCAATGAGGAAGCTGAAGTTCAGCGGGATTATTAAGTGATTTCTCAAGGTCACGGGGCTACTGAGAGTAACACTGGGGAGGAGAGCCTTTCGATTTTAACTATACCACACTGCCCCCTAGGGCAGCAGGAGTCCATGGCAAGCACGGGCCGTTAAAAGAACTTGAAAAGCCTGAAGGCTGGAAGCTTGAAATCCCCTGGTGGACCTAATTGGCTGTGATTGCTCTTTCCTCTGAACACTTAGAGCCTTTTCTGTTGGTACCACTGGCTTAGCACTTAACTCATGCCGCCTTTTGTTAATTGCCAGCTCCTGTGCTTTCAGCTCATTGCCACTGCAAGCAAGCACAGGCAGGGCAAAGACGATTCTTGATATAGTTAATCCATCTGAGAGCCTAAACGTGCCTTAGAGCAGAGTTCCTGTAACTGTAACGTACTTACGAATCACCTATAAACCTTGTTAGAAAGCAGATGGTAACAGACGGTCTGGGTGGGCCTGAGATACCGCCTAGGATACCAATGCTACTGGGGAGAGGATCACACACTGAACAGCAAGGAACTCATTATTCTAAATAAGTGGGTTTTTTAAACTATAGTTTTGAAACAAGCATCTGTGGGT
The DNA here is from genome assembly GCF_008692635.1 of Crocuta crocuta. NCBI lineage: Eukaryota > Metazoa > Chordata > Mammalia > Carnivora > Hyaenidae > Crocuta > Crocuta crocuta. The sequence continues at coordinate 4,898,272 of NW_027527388.1, read as the reverse complement.
GTAGTTTGGTAAATTATATTTCACCACATTTTACTTCTTAAAAAAGGTGTCTCATTATTCTCACGAGACTGTCTAAAATCATTCCTTTCCCACTCAGTGAACCTTTGCAGATTGATTTGTTGATACGTAGGACATCGCAATATGAATTGTGCAGTATGAATTGAATTCTTTATGAATAACACAAACATTAGCTGGTTAGTCAACAGTTTAAAACAAATAAGGATGGTAATACACCTGTCTCACCATTGCTCCTATTAGCATAGAACCCCATCATGGGGCCGTGACATCCTTGGGGATGACACAATAATTAGTATGCTTCTGATGGGAAACCTGGAGGTAAGTCTATTAATGTACTCTGAGTAAGACCCAGTCATTAAGAACATCAGCTTCAGGGTTAGGAGACCAGAGTTCAAACCCTTGCTAGCATTTTACTTTTCAAAGCTCATTTCTTGTCCCGTACCACCATAAAGCAAGAGTTGTCATTTTGACTATCCCCAAAATAGTCCCAACTTTAAATCATTAATGAGAAATATATTCATACACTCCAGAGAAGAACATTTCTCATTCAAAAAAAAAAAAATGAAGGATTTCAATATTGATTTTGAGGTCCAACACATAAAAAGGCTTTATATTGTAGTTCTCACAATAAAACATATGAATCCTTAAATATGCCTTATCATAGTTTGGAAAAGGACATCTTTTTGATGTTCACTTCTGTGCCTTCCCATCCCCAAAACACAAACACACACCCTGCTATTCTGGACCAGTGCTTTAAATGGACATATACTGTATGCCTCACACAGCCTCCATTTCCTCGGCTATAAAAGGGGACTAATAATTCTTTATAGGTTTCTATGAAGGTTAAACACATATCTCCCTTCAAAACTCCCTGGCAACCCCAGCCAGTAGGTCTCTTTTCTAGACCATTCCTCCTCCTGTATCCCTCCAGTCTCCATCTTACCATCCATACCCCCAACTTCTATGTCCCTTTTCAGAGTGACTTGCTGGTCTCTTGGCTTTTCCAGCTGGGATCCAATCTCTTTAGATGACAGTGGAGAGTTAGAAGTAGCAAATAAATAATTTCACACACACAGTCCGTTCTATTTATTAATTAATAAATAGTTGGCCTTCCTATAAGCCAGGCAACCCCAGTGGATTCTCAGTATTGAGTTCTAGAAAGCTCTGCTATTTGAAAAATTAAATGTGGAAATATTAAGAAGTGGCAGACATCTATATCCCTCTTTATTGGATTTTCTCCAGCCCCTTTTGACAAAGAGAAAAGGACAAATCCAAGGTAACACCCCTATAGTGCAGCAGCAGGGACATCAGGATGTAAGAGATGCTGTTTGAAAGTGCCCAGAGCCCACATATCCCTATGGCAGTCTTAAAAATGTATACAAAAACAAAGGAACGCCCAGCCCCATAAAATCCATGTGATTCACTTGATACACGCTTAAGCTGTCACATGGGTGAATTGAGGATAGATATGACTACTTCATATATAAGGTTTGTTACAAAGAGTAATGGAAATGGCATATGTGTTTCTCATCCCGGCAGTTAACACTTAGTAGATGTTTAGTAAATGTTCCATTCCAGCTCATCTGGGTAACAATTTTCATCCCAAAGGGGCAGGAAGGAAAGGTAGCAAATGCTTAGTCAACATCTGCGTTTGGTGAACTTAAAAATATAGAAAGCTCTGACCACGGCAAACAGTTTATATGTCAGACAATCTTAGCTCTTGTCGCCTTCCAAAATCTTATGAAAGGAGGTGTCAAGTTCTAAAAAATACAGTTGTCAAGATCTAAAAAATACAGTTGCATTCTATGGAAAGGAAGGAGGGAATGATAAAACAAAGCAGGGATAGAAAGTCCCATCACTACAAAACACCTTCATAAGAAGAGATGGAATCATAGCACCAGGTAACAGGCAGTCTAGTAAATCAGTAATGTTAAAATAAGTATAAAAGAAAATCTGAAAGAAAAACTTACTAAAGGAAAAACTGAAAAAAAGGAAATAATGACTATTAATTGAATAAAATTTAGGCTCTAAATTTAAGATAGGCAAACAAGGTATCTTCTTCAGAGAGAAATTTTTATTAAAATTAAAGTCATATATAATTGTCCAATTGAGTAAGAGTACTTACACACAAAACCTATAGCAAGATGTCAGAGCTAAATGATTGTATGAAGTCAAAAACACAAAACAAGACAAAACAAGAAAAGATTGCAAAATACTTTACATATTTATTTAGCAATGAAATCACCTTTTCTATGTCTCCCTAAAACTCTCAAGTATTCAAGAAGCAATTGCCCTTAATGTGCTAGCTGAAAATCTATCTAATACTTCATTAATTGAGTTATACACAGTAAAATTTAGGGACTACAGTGACCACATTCAAAGTCAGTGTGCTCAGTACAAAATCCAGTACATGTGATTACATTTCTAAGGCCGGAAAGAAAGCCCATGGGAATGCAAGTAATTTCCAGGTTTTATCCGCGTGTGGAAAATGTCACAGTATCTCCTCTCCTGGAGGTTTCTGAGGAATACATTTTATTCCAGTTCGAGCCCAAGGCATGTTAGAACTTCTCAGCCAATGTGTACTCTACACCTTTGTCTCCTCTACACGTTGGACATGATTCCTTATGTACCTATATAAATGATTATGCTCAGGGGTATCTTCTATTTTCCTTTTTTTGCTTTGTTTTGTTTTGTTTTTTCAAATTCACATGGCCAAATTCCTATTGATTATCTTACTAATGCTATAACTTTGATAAGTCACCACCACCATCTAAAAACCTGTAGAGTCTATTAAAAAACATCCTCGGGCTGCCTGGGTGGCTCTGGCGGTTAAGCGTCTGACTTCAGCTCAGATCATGATCTCACAGTTTGTGAGTTCAAGCCCTGCATCGGGCTCTGTGCTGACAGCTCAGAGCCTGGAGCCTGCTTCAGATTATGTGTCTCCCTCTCTCTCTCTACCCCTCCTTTGCTTGGGCTCTGTCTCTCTCTGTCTCCCAAAAATGAATCAATGTAAAAAAATTTTTTTAAACATTCTCAAATCTTGAGCTGAGAAAGAGAAGTACCAGCTAAACATCATTAAGGACTGTTGTCTCAAAGTGTCAGAGACATAAGGCAGCCACCACAGCACAGTCACCCATATTTTCTATTGAAAAATGAAACCTTTAAAAGAGAAAATGTTAGTCCTGGTAATGCAAGTACTTTGAGTGAAACCAGCATAGACACTGGAAATAGCTCATCTCAAACTCAGTTCCCAAATAAGGATGAGGAATCGTGCCCTTGACTTCAGAACAGAGCTCACGACTCTACAGAGCAGTTAGTCACTTGCATGGCAAATTCCAAAAATCCCAGAAAATTGTCCCCATCCCAACCACATCAACACCCACATCTATCAAAACTGCACCACCTCTTGGATGATGGGTGAAATTTAGGGCTGCTTTTTCCAGGTTTCAGTTGCCAGCCTCCACTTGGATGCAGGTGGTAATGCTTGAGACCTTGTGTCCACGTGGGTTCTAAATGATCTATCCCTTTCCCAAGAGCCTCAGTGGTGAAAAGATGGAATGAAGAATGTAGGAGGACAGAAATGCCCAGGGGAAGCGATGGGGGACACTAATGACTCTAAGGACTAACTGATTTTTTCCTAAGGCTGCAGCAGGGCAAACATTTGTTTAATGAAATCATAAATACAACAACAACAACAACAACAAACCCCGCTTTGGAAACAGATAAGCCCAGAGCAGCTCTGATTGATGTTGCAACTGGAGCCTGGACCCCTGCCCCACTCAGCTTTTCTTCCAGTCGCTGACGCAGTTCAGAAGGTGCAAGGGTTCCACGACAGATGCTTTGAAAACCACTGGCCTATTGGAAGTTGATTTAGTGAAAGCAACCATCTCTGATGTAAGAACCATTCCTTCCTTTACACCTACAATTATACAGCGGCGACGCATAGACCACGGTCACCATTCAAGGGCAATTCCGAGCCACCACCACACGCAGTGCCCCCATCCTACGTTCAGGAGGAGTTGCAGCGGGAGCAGAAGCCGCGGGCGTCAGAAAGGTAAGCTGAGTCCCAGGTGGCTGAGCTACGAACTGCCTATCCCTCAGCAGAGGCGATGCACCACCAGCCCAGTCGTCCCATTTCTGTGTGTCCTTCCAAGCCCCGGTCGAAAAGCCTGTGAGTGTGGCTGAGCGACCCCTGGAGCAGGAGCCAGTCGGTCACCAGGGCGCCACCAGCGCAGGAGCAATGTGGAACAGCATCGCTTTCGTGGCCTGCTCGCCGGGGGGCTCTCCAAGTTCCCGGGATGCAGAATAACACAGCCCATCCAGGACTATTCACAAAATTAAAGCACACCGGGAAAGGCTCCTATGGAGAAGTTTTCAAAGGAATTTGATACCGCACCCAGCAGGTGCTCGCTATTAAAATCATAAACCCGAGGAAGGGGAAGGGGAAACTGCAGGCATTCAGCAGGAAATCACTGTTTTGAGTCAGTGGGACAGCTCATATGTAACGAAACGCTATGGATCACATTTAAAGCGTTCAAATTTAATAATGGAATACCTGGGTGGGGGTGGTTCAGCCCTGAGTCTTCCTCAAGCTGGTCCATTTGATGAGTTCCAGATCACTACTGTGCTAAAGGAAATCTTGAAAGGTCTGTACTATCTGCATTCAGAAAAGAAAATTCACCGACACATAAAAAGCTGCCAACACCTTGCTGTCAGAACAAGGAGATGTTAAACCTGCTGACTTTGGACTTACTGTCCAGCTGACAGATACACAAATTAAAAGAAATACCTTTGTGGGAATACCATTTTGGATGGCTCCTGAACTACCCCAACGGTGGGCTTGTAACTCAAAAGCTGACATTTGGTCATTGGGAACTACTGCTATTTTTTTTTTAAATATTTTTATTTATTTCTAGGAGAGAGAGAGAGAGAGAGACAGCGTGAGCAGGGGAGGGTCAGAGAGAGAGGGAGATACAGACTCCGAAATAGGCTCCAGGCTCTGAGCTGGCTGTCAGCACAGAGCCCGACGTGGGGCTCAAACCCACGAACTGAGAGATCATGACCTGAGCGAAAGTCGGACGCTTAACCGACTAAGCCACCCAGGCGCCCCAGGAACTACTGCTGTTGAACTAGCCAAGGGAGAGCCACCTAACTGTGATGTGCATCCAATGAGAGTTCTTTTCGTATTCTAAAAAACAATCCCCCCCCCAACTCTTGGTGGAGACTTTATTAAGTCCTAAGGAGTTTACTGATGCTTGCCTGAACAAAGAGCCTTCATTTTGTCCTACAGCTCAAGAACATCCGAAACACAAATTCATTGTAAAAAAATTCAAAGAAGACTTCTTATTTGACGGAACTGATAGATTAAGAGATGGGAGGCAAAATGGCACAGTGATGATGAAACTGATTCTGGGGGCTCTGATTTGGAATCTACCAGCAGGGAAAACAATACTCCTGCTGAGTGGAGCTCTCCCACCATATGAGAGAAGCCCAATCCAAAGCAACTACGGAGCAACTTGCACAGACTCAGAGCCATTTGTTTATGGTAATCATGCCTGCATTAGCTGAACTTAAACAGCAGAATAAGAATAATACGAGCAGGAATCAGGCAACTGAAGAACTCCAGAAACATATTGCTGTGTCAGAAGCTGCCTGTCCTGGCATCACAGATAAAAAGGTGAAGAAATTAATTGAAAAACGTTCAAAAGCATTCAGCAGATGAATTCCTTGAAGGGACTTCTATTTCATACAGACCCAGAGAAACCCACCAAAGCTACTTCAGCCTTAACAATGCTTAACTCATGAGCTCTGTGTGCCTTTTGGACCTTGGCAGCATTTAAGGTTTGGGAGAAGCCATTCAACTGCTTTGTGATGGTGTTTATCATTTTATATTTTAAAGAGATTACTTTGTAAGGAATAACTTCTAATACTATGCTTTTACCTGTATTCTACCAAATGTTGAGAGACAGTTTTGCTTTTAGGTGTCATTGTTACGTAAGTGACTGGCATGAAAATCTTCCGTGTTTTGATCTTTAGTTAATTGTATGCACACAGGTCTTTCAAAGTCATCCTAAATATTCAACTTTCATAAACCATCAAGCTGCAAAATGCTTTTTTTTTTTAAACATGAGCATATTCTAAAAGTGACTCATGGTGGACAGATGGAAACAAGTCTTGCCTTCTTAAACAGAGTTTTGTCATAAGCTCTCGGAAATGAAACCCAGAAATGTACTGACTCCTCTACCAAGTTGTTATGATATTCCAGGCAGCTCAATGACAATAATATTTGAGAGCTTTGTGATTAAAGCATTTATAGGCAACAGAGCTACCTCTTGGTGTGTGGTATTTACCATCTCTTTTAGAAGTGGCAATTAACCCTTATTTAACACGGTTGGAAATTTAAAGCAATACTAATTAGCCATGGATGGGGTTTTGGCAATACGGGAGAAATTAGGCTTCATTTTTAAAATCTTCAACTCATACTGCATATTATATACTTGGATTTGGGGAGCTTAATAAAAGCTGATAATCATTTGATGAAACACCTGATCAACATGTATGAATATAACTTATAGCAGCACAGTTTTGTCATGGTAGTAAAATGTCTCTTAACTATTTATACATTTGTGTTCTCATAATTATCCAGTACATAAGCATCACTTATTCATATGAAAATAACCATAGTACAGGCTGATCTCTGCCCACAGCTAAGTTAGACAGCAGAGTTAATTTTCAGTTGTATTTATGGTACTGTTATGTGGGTAATACCTTTTCTCTTTTAAGCCCAGTATGTATATATGCCTGCGTAAGTTCTGAACTGGGGGTGTATTTCAGTAGTTATAGAATTATGGATATTAATTAGTTTTGATAGTTAATATTTTATTGTTTGGATCTGCACAGTTGTGTTTTTGCACTGAAGTCATTTTTAAAAATCTGAATAATTACCAAAAAGTCAAAGAAAACTGTTCTTCAAGTAAAGAATACAGTTTTTAGCCAAAGTGGAAATTACCTCCTCTTTTTCTGTAATAATATAGACATTTGAATAACTTGTAGTGGTGTCATATGCCAAGAAACTTCTTTTCACGGGTGCCTATACCGTAACAATTACTTTTTAACAAATTCTATTTTGAAGTAGTAGTTCAGTTAAAAATGTTCACCTGCTATGTAACTAAAACTGAATACTTTGTAATCTATAGAAATCTGGAAGTAATTTTGCAACTCATATCTGGATTAATGAATGTTTTTGTAAAAGTAAGTTCAACAAATTTACAAATTGATTATCTGAAACTGTACGGCTGCGTCCTGGATAGGAATTGTATTGCTTATTCATTACTATTGTTAGCCCTGTAAACTGTTTCTAGGGGAAGCATACTCCAGGGTTTTGAGGTTTAAAAATGGATATTTAAATTAAAAAAAAAAACTATAATCAAAATTTTATGATTTCAGGTGTTTGTTTCTGTTTTTTTCAATGTTTTATTTATTTCTGAGAGAGAGAGAGAGACAGCATGAGCAGGGGAGGTCAGAGAGAAAGGGAGACACAGAATCCCAAGCAGGCTCCAGTCTCTGAGCTAGCTGTCAGCACAGAGCCCGACGTGGGGCTCGAACCCACAAACCCTGAGATCATGACCTGAGCCGAAGTCGGAGGCTTACCGACTGAGCCACCCAGATGCCCCCAGGTGTTTGTTTCTGAACTGATAGTTGGGAGGATGAACACAGAAAAGAAAGGTATGGTAGTTGTTTTTCAGCCAGATCCTCTGTGCTGTTAACACGTCTGTTTCCACATAACATGGTGCTAGCATAAACAAAGGTAAGTAGGGTCAGACAGCCTCTCATATCCGTACACAGAGGTACTCCTCATCTCAGGGGCTAACGAGCTACCGAAACCCAGTCATTCCCTTCTTCATATACCCTGCTTGTGCTTCTCTCTTGCTGCAGGTGGGTTTACTCTATTCTAACTCCGTGTTAAGGAAATGACCGCTCTAACTCCTGATCTACATCTCTGTACATGAAACCAGCCAGGTTCCAAGTGTATTAGAAGGCACTTTGCTCTGCCCAGCTTGAGTTGAGCACCTCCGATCCCATCGGGATGATCCAGCTGACAACTCCGCAGTGTGTAGGTAGGGCAAGTTTCAAAAAAGAGAGCAAAGTGCTGGTCAGAGTAATGAGAGCTACCCAGCACCCCCTTCCCGGAAGCCTGTGCCGGGTTACAACCATGATGTGCTGCACCAGCTCGTACCAGTTAATGAGAGCCGATTCGACCTATCACCTCCCAACTCTGTGTTCAGTGATGGCATACTGGTAGCTTGAAATCAGCCGCGGTAGGAGTATTTGTACCACGCAAACTGGCAAAGGCTATAAATCAGGGATCTCTTTGATTTCATGAAGACCATTTATCAGCACCACACCATCACACAAGTCTCCACATGTGTGATGTTAGAGACAGTCACATTAACATGTACTCATACACGGTAAAGCTCTGCAGAAAGTCCGACTATCCTTTTCCTCACAAGTTTAGTTCTCTATAAGGAACCCAGTAGACCTGCTCAGTCAGGTGTGCTTATATGTTTAAGAAAGTGCGGCACCCTGGTGGTTCGTCGGTTGAGCATCTGACTTTGGCTCAAGTCATGATCTCATAGTTTGTGGGTTCAAGCCCAGCTTCAGGCTCTTGTCCTGACAGCTCAGAGCCTGGAGCCTGCTTCAGATTCTGTGTCACCTTCTCTCTCTGCCCCTCCCCTGCTCTCTCTCTCTCAAAACTAAATAAACATTTCAAAAAAATTTTTAAATAAGAAAGCAAATAAAGTAAGACATAGGCATCAGCATGGGCCAAATGCAGAATACCTCTGATTCTACACAAAATTTGTTTTCTACTATACTTATTATAGGGTCAGACATAAATAAGTATGATCCTGAAAATTATCTGCATTCTTGGTAAAAATAGAAAAATAGCAAATGGAGAACCCTAGTGCAGAAGATGTGAAGAAATGGTGGAAACAGGTTAGAAGAGCACTTCTTGGAATACAGTAGGGGTTCAATAAGTATTCTGGAAAGGATAAAGAGAATAAAGGAAATAGGAAAGGGGTGGAGGTACAGAAGCCAGGGGGAGATAGGGAAGATAGAGAATATCAAAAGAAATAATGAGCCATCAATCAAAGGAGATAATCCTCCATTGCAAGTAAAAGCAAATGGTCTATTAACTGATAAATACAAAAGTATTCATTCACACCACATTATATCAAGTGCTGAACCTGTGATAGGGCTGGGCATGGAAGAGTTAGTAGGACAGAGTCCCTGCCACAGGCGCTGTACAATTCAGTGGAAGAGAGACTCAGATAAATCGTTGTCTCAATATTGGTACATATGATGATTAGTTAACCATGGGGTGCTGAGGGAGACCATAGGAAAGCTTTCACCCGAAATCTGGGAGTCAGAAAAGACCTCCTAGAAAGGGAACATATAAACCAAGCCCTGAAGAACACATAAAAACTTCACAAGTGAATAGGATGAAGCAAAGGACATTTCAGATAGAAGGTGAAATTTTTTTAATGGATTTGGTGGTGAAGAGAAATGGGCAATTGTGAATCTGAAGGAAGTTCAGACTGGTTGAATATAGGCAAGAGAGTAAACTGGAGGGCCACACCCGGTCATGGAGGCCTTGCACATGTACTTGGAATTGGACTTGAAGGACAAAAGGGAGTTATGGAGAGGGGTCTGAAGAAGAGAATGCTTTAGAAGAATCACTCAGATTAGTTCTCTTCTTCACCACCACCACTTTTTTCTCTCAACAGGATTGATACCACAACCTCCAGCTAGTCTCCCTGTCTCCCCTCCATCTCAGCTCTAAACTATTTTCCACAGGGAAAAGTAGGGAGATCAGCTGGTTGTTGTAACATCAATGCTATTGAGAGAAGAGCAACGTGGAGGTAAACAGAAGTGTGAGAGTTACTTAGGGGCTATAGTCAGCAGGCTTTGATGATTATCAGGACTTGTGAGATGAAAAACTCCCAGATTCCTGACCTGGGCACGTGGATGGATGGTGGTGCTATTGAGTATAAGAAGGAAATGAAAGAAAAACAGGTTTAGCAGGGTATACCAGGAGTTTAATTTTGGGGTGCTGTGGGACATCCTGACAGAGATGTAGAGTAGGCAATTAATTAGAAAAGCATACGAGAGGGATTACCATGATTTACAATTTTTTACATGTTCGGTTATGAGAGAGTCAATTACATTGGTTTTCCCCATCCAAGCTACCAATCAAATGAAACATGGGTGTGAGCAGTCAGAAGCAAAGTACCACCTTTGATTGTAGATACATGCCACGTTTGTGTGAAAGGATTTCAGTGGAACCAGAGGATATGAAGTGGAGACTCTCACACATGTGCCCTCAGGAAAATGAAATTTAAGAAACAAGAGACTGATTTTCATTAAGGGCCTGATTTACAGAAGACCAAGTCGTATCTCCTGACCTGTAAACATCTGCCAAGAATCCTTCTACATCCTCAAGCCAATGAAATTACTTCTTGGACTCTGGCTCTACTTCCTCATCTTTGCATTCCTTGCCCATAAATACATTCCACTCCAAGCCCTCTACGGACTCACCTGTAGCTAGTTATAGCATGGATTTCCCGAACTGCAATTCCTCTGCTATTCCCAAGTAAACTCAATTTCTGGAAATTTGAGTTGGCCTTCGTGTACCTCTTGATTTAGGTTGACATTTGGGAAGTTTACATTGCCACTGTTTCATTTCTAATTTAGAAAGGCTATGGTAGTCAGCCTCCAAGATGGCCCCCAATGACTCCTGCACCATATGGCATTCATATCCCACACTAGGGCTGAATTTCATGACCGATAGGATATTGTGAAAATGGCAGATGTGATTTCTGAGACTAGGTTATAAAAGAAACTATAACTTCTATCTTGCTCTCTTTTGGATCTCTTATTCTGTGGAAAGCCAGCTGCCTTGTCATTAAATTATTCAGGCAGCCCTACAGAGATATTCACATGGTAAGCACCTAAGGGGTCTTGCCAACAGCCATGAGAGTGAGCCATCTTGGAAACAGACCTTCCTAGTCAAGTCCCCAGATAACTGAAGTCCCAGCCAACATCTTGAGTGTAACCACATGAGAAATCCAGAGCCAGAACCACACAGCTAAACTGATTCTGAATTCTTAAACCACAGAAACAATGAGATAATAAATGTGTATTATTTTAAGCTACTTACTAAATGTTGAGGGGAAGTTGTTATACAGCAACAGATTAATAATACAGAAGCTTACCAGGTCATAACACACATGCTAAAGAACTACAGGCCTCACCAAGGGTGTCCTGCCTTATGAAAGATAGTGGTTCTCAAACTTCAGCATTCAACACAACTACCTGAAATGTTTATTAAAATATAGATTAGTGGTCTGCGTCCAAGAGTATGGATTTAGTAGGTCTCAGGCAGTGCTTGAAATTCAACAATTCTGTTGTGAATTCCAGAGATTTGGGAGTTGATCAAGGAACAGATGTGATAGATGTGACTATTGCAATAACATACAACAAGCTTTATTTGGGTGACACTTCGACATGTTCACACGTGCGGAAGCTCTCTCACATCCTGAGACAATTCAGAGACCACTACCCAGCAAGGGGATCAAGTGTCGAGGTGATACTGTTCAGCTGTCCATGGGGAGTGTCTGGGTCACAGAGCTCTGCAGGGCAGTGGCATCTTGGGAGTGTTCTTACAGCTCCAGTAGTTATTTTATCTAATCTTATCTATGGTTAGCAGATCTTGAGTGCAATTATATGGGGTATGCAAAGCAGGTAGGATCTACAGGGCTAAAAATCTGCTAATTCATTAGTGCTCTGCTTAAAACAATTGGATATGTAAAAAATTAAGTTTGGTGCCAGTGGGCTATTGAGCTAACTGGTCCCATACTGCTGCGAAGAAGAAAACACATCGGGCCAGTATTCAGAGGCCATCTTTGGCTCATTTAAATTTTGTTTGTTTGTCTATTTTTGAGAGAGAGACAGACAGACAGAGCATGAGTGGGGAAGGGGCAGAGAGAGAGGGAGAATCCAAAGCAGNCTGTTTTTCTTTTTTTTTTATGTGGGGGGGGGGGGGGGGGTGCTACTTACATAATAAATTCTCACAAGTCTCCAGACAATTTTGATGGCTTTGGTCTGAGAACACACTTTTTGGACCAGAGGAAAAATAACCCAGGCTTCTTGTGAGCAGGGTAGCTCTAAAAAAGAGGGTGAGGTTCAGTTTCTTTTCCCAAGTTGGCATATCAAATAAAGTTTCTTTTCCGGAAGAGAAGTAAAAAGGGAAGAGGGGGGAGATTATTGTAACAGAAGTTCTATCCACAAGGATGAAATATTAGAACTGAGGAATAACTGTTTTCTCCCTAAGATGATGATTCTATATCCTAAGAAACATATTTTCTGTATGGACTTTTGTTGTTGTTGTGCTTGTTGTTGATAAGAGAAAACTCCAAGGAGGCCTGCCTGGTTTTCTATAAGCAGAAAACAGTTTCATTACCCACACAAACATCAGTGCTTTGCCTGTGGGTGGTACAAGCTGTTCATATATCCTTACCTTAATTAAGTAATCTCTGACTACAAATGATTACCTCATAAGTGTTCCCAACAGACTTTCTTTAAAGAATTCCAAGAAATACATCTATTTTCAGTGTTGTAAAAGCTGTGTAAATTGTGTCCACCTTGAAAATAAAACAGCCAGTTATTTTAACAGCAAAATGAGTTTATTTCTGAATACCAGAGGAACTGCAATTCAGGACAAGTAAGCTATGGTGAACCATAGGCCAGCCTGAAGAACAAGGGAGTGGCTCTTTGATAAAGGAAAGGGGGAGCTGGGAAGGGCTTTTATAAGCAAATAGTCCATTGGAGTAAACTGGGAGTTGAAAATGTAGTGTCTTTTCATTGGCTGATTTGTAACAGTCCTATTAGCTGGGCTGTTGCAGGGGGAGGAGAAAATCTTCCTCCTGCTGGGGTAGTAAAGTCGGCTCTTCCCCTTAGGATCTGCCAAGTTTCAGCCAGTGGTGGTTTATGAGAACTCCCCCTTCTGGCCTCTAGACTCCATTTTTTTGGACTCCATTTTAAATACTTTTCTTTAAATGTTTGTTTGTTTATAGAAAGAGAGTATGCAAGTGGGAAAGGGGCAGAGAGAGAGGGAGAGAATCCCAAGCAGGCTCCATGCCCAACATGGAGTCTGACTCAGGGCTCAATCCCATGACCATGAGACCATGACCTGAGCCGAAATCAAGAGTCCAAGGCATCTGACATGTTGGTCTCGGCTATTTTTTTTTTCGTTCTCCCTCAATTCACATTTAAGGACGTTCACACTAAATTGGCACCAAAAATTCAGAAGGAAAAGGCAACAGAAGTACTAACCTAACAAAGAAAATCTCCACCTTGAGATTTAGTGAATAGAACTGTGTCACTTCATGCGGTAGTTTTAATGACAGATGCTGAACCTTTGCTAGGTGTTGCACTTCTCCCTTCTGGCTCCAGCCTCTTCATTCTGTCAGTGTTGATACCATTTGCATAAGTACCTGTCATTATCCCCTATCAAGTGCCTCCTTTCCAACCTTGAACATTTCTTGATTCATTATAATTAAAGAGCTAATGTAGCCATTCAAGTTCACATTGTCAATGACCATGTAATCATCTTCCCCAGTGACCAGAATTCCTTTCTTTTTATGAGGTTACAATTAAATTCCTTCCAGCCATAAGGTCAAAAGAATCTGGAACAGTTAGCCTTCCCAGTGACTAATTTCACACCTGTGACTCTGATACATATAAAATAAGACCTCTTAAATAGAAGGTGTCAAATTAAGAAATAATATACATTTGACTACACCTCAACTGAAGTCAATTAGATGTAAAAATTAAAGACTTGTGGATTCTTTTGCCGTTACTGGAAGTGATGCTTGACACTCCACTTATCAATTTAAGACACATCTGTGTCCCTTAGAAATGTTAAAGTAATTTGTAAATTGGAAGGGAATTAAAATGGACCAAAGCCTGGGAGAATACTGGCCAGGAGATTAAGATAACGTTCTCATGTCTGTTCCATACAATAACTTGTCTATCACTTTGGTTTTTTTTCTCTTCCCAGGATTTGCTTACGTTCTTCTAAAATGAATTTTGTTACTTTTCCTGCTCCGGAGGCTTTTTATATTTTGTAAAAGATTCTGATCACTATGTGTGGCTAAAGGCCATGGGCAGACTTAGCCTCTGGCTTCCCATACGTAACACTGACCAAGGCAGCCTCTCTTTGACCTGTCATCTTGAAAGCTACTGTAGATCTTCAGTTACACCTATAGCTTTCAGTGGTTCTCAGCTTAACTCTGGCACACACACTCCTCTCCAACTCCCTATGCCTTTACCCTTCCTTCTCCTCTAAGACAGGTGTTTTCAGCAGTGAGGCTCTTTACTGGAAGCCTTGTGGCTCTGACTTCAATTGGAAAACACTGTCAAGTTTCCATCAGTATATCTCAAGGAGATTCCCCAAGAGAAGTCTTTCTATGGCAACCGCAGAGCTACTGTCTACATGACCCAAAAGGGCTTCTGGAATGTGAGGAGTGTGACCCACAGCCAGCAGCCTCCAAACTCGGCAGTTCAGCCGCCCTGAGATTTCAAGAAGTTAAAGTGAGGACCTCATCAGGAACAAAGGCAGGGGACCTTCAACTCAGAAACATCTAGGTGAGGATCTGTGCCCTGAAGAGAAAACAAGATTCAACTTCTGTGCTTTTTTGAAGTTATTGTTGGTGTCATAAGAAAAATAATTGTTGTTATTGTTGTCTATCTATTGTTTCTGCTGCCTGATTCCAGCTCTTCTTGAGATACATAAGTGTGTGTGTGTGTGTGTGTGTGTGTGTGTGTGTGTGTGTGTGTAGTGCCTTGATTTCCCTCTAAGTAACTGTACCTGCTCCTCTTCTCAAGCCATATACTTTGGATAACATTTTGCATGCTGTGGAGTACATATGCCCATCTGTGGAGACCATGGACTGAGCAAATGAGATCTGGTTCCATTTCTAAAGCACAAAGAGAGAACTGTATAAGAATCAGGACAAAACTAAAGCAGCAGAGTCCAGAAACAGAAGAGAGAGGAAAATATAAAATTCTAGTGATATTGAGTCCCTTCATCAACATAAACCTGAAACCAAGCCTATTTGCAGTAACTGAAGTCTTCATTCGTGTTTTCATTGAAAAATATTTATCAAGCCCTTCTATGTACCTTACTCTGCTAGAGCCAGAGATACAGTGTAGTTCCTGATTTCCATGACATGTAAAAGGCAATGACCGATCGGTGTGATAAGTGCCCAGACATGACAAAGCTCCATGGGGTGCACCTAGAGGTGCAACGTAACTCAAAAGAGCTGATCTGCGTTGTAGAGTAAGAAGAGTTTGAGATCTGTGGTTTGAGATCTGTGGAGACTCTGATTATTGTAAATAATATTAGCATGTGCATGAGTCATCCCAGCCTCTGACCTCTCACTTCTTTGACCCGTTCCTAGATAGTGATTTTCTCCACCAGACCATCCTTTGACATAGCACATCACGAACTGCAATTTTACCTGGAACTTCTGTTCCTTTGAAAAAATGAGCCAAACATCCCACTCTCTGAACACAATTTTAATTTTCCCAATTCTTTCACATTGTGCTTCCTCCAGAGAGTAGACACCCCTATGTCCTGTCACCACACTCTATCTTCAGGTGTTTCCCTAGCCAGCTACAATCCTTAGATCCTTATTTCCACCCTCATCAGTGTCTTCCCTTACCCTATTTTCCATCAGCCTCACCATCCTGGCACATCACTTATCATATAGTATTCTAATTGCCTATTTAATACTTTATCTTCTTTGTGAAACTATAGCCTATAAGCAGCAGGGACTTCTTAACCACCATTGGATTCCCAGTGCTTAGTATCATTTTGCCTTACAAATAGCAGACAATTAACAAACTCATCCCCCCAAAAGAGATCTCTTACAAACTTCTGTGGACAGACATCATGCTGAGTGACTAGAATTTGATGATCAGAAGATAGGAACCCAGTCCTGCCCTCACAGAGCTAGACTGTAAAGTGTATGAGAGTAAGACGGTAGCAGCGCTGCATTGAGCAAGACAAAGTCCAAGAAACCTCGTCAGTAACCAGCAGCAAACAGAGTGGGTTTCACTGAAGAAAGCTTGCAATTCAAAGCATTAGCTGCCAAGTAGTTAACTCTCTGACAAATACATGATAAATAATTTCTTCTCCAAATACATTGAAGAAGCTGCCCCTTAAAGTTGAAGACTTATGATTTTTGGCCAATTCTTAGTAAATATGTAACAAGTGTCAAAAAGGGATAAGTAAGTCTTGAGATGTTTCCTTGACAACACGGTTAAGGGAGAGAGATCACATGAGGAAATAGTAACTCTTTTTAAGATTATCCTGCTAACGTGGAATCATGTGCACCAAGTCCTACTGAGAACATGCATTATGTCTCCCCCTGGGATTTTCCTGGCTTGTGCCTCTCAAAGATCCACAAACACTGAACACTAAAAACTGAAAAGGAAATAGGACACACCTGGTGAAATGTTTAGATGTTAGAGGATGCTAAACTGGGAGAATATGCAAATGTCTCAAAAAAAAGGGAAGAAAAATTACAAATGGCAGTAATATGGATCCAAATAACAAAATAACATCCAAATCTCAAGTTCACAAATCAATATACTTAGGGAATAAGCACACACTAAAAAAAAAAAAAAAAAAGAAAAGAAAAGAAAAGAAAATACTTTTTTACTGCATAGTAACAAACAGTAAATTAGGTAAAAATTTTAAATATGAAAGGGTAGGGGCCCCTGGTTGGCTCAGTCAGTAGATCATGAGACTCCATCTCAGGGTTGTGAGTGAAAGCCCCATGTTGAATCTGGAGTCTACTTAAAAAAATAAAAAACAAAATTAAATAAATAAAATATGGAAAGTAACCATAGACTAATTTTAAATCCAGGGACCCAGAAAAAAAAAAAAAAAAAAAAAAATTAAAAACAACCCCCAAA